>NC_143439.1:5383333-5689166 GCF_987193195.1 Phasianus colchicus | reverse complement strand
TTAGTCTTTTGTGAGTGCTCTGTTGAAAGCCAGCAGAATCTCCACCCCCTTCTAAAAAGAATTAGGCACGTTGCACGCAGTCCAAACTTCCTAGGTTTTGGCACTTGCTAATTTAAGTATCATCAACAGAATTAAGGGGAGCAAGAACAACATAGCTTAAATTTCTTCCTATCCCTTCAGTTTCTTAGCAAGCCTGCCTTGTGGAGCTATGATCAGCATTGCCATCTCAAGCCACACAATAGATCAGGTTAAAATATGTATATTCACAGCTGTATTTTGCACAAGCACCTATAGCTTGCTACACTTCTGTGACAGATTATCAGGAAAAAGCAACACAGTCACCTATGACTCCTACCAATTTTGTGGCACGAAGTGGTAGCTATGTAAAAGTTCAACAGTTTCTCAAATGCTTTCTAAAAGAAAGTAAATACTAACTTTGGTTAAGCTTCTCATCCTCGGGAAGTCAGCCTCATGCTGGTCCTTCTTTTATAAGGCTAATGCATTATAAATAGTAATATAAATTAGCTCACATGTCAAGCAGAAAAACTAAAGGTCAGTCCAAATAATAACTAAAGGTCAGTCCAAATAATAGGTTCTGACTTCTTCTCCAGGTCTGTTCTTCTCTTTCTACTTTCATCAAACTGCTGCAGTTCTACTTTCATCAAACTGTGCACTGCTTACCTTTGGATTTCTTAAACTGCTTTATAAGAGGCCCTCATGTTAGCAAAGTGTACATGAGAGAGGGATGAGTCCATACACCATCCCACTCATCCCTGCAGATATCACTTCTCCCATCACATCACAACTGCAACTTTCTTAATTACAGACGCAGCTTGCTCAAACTCACAAAAGATGGATGCAGAGTATTTAGTGTATTTTAATGCACTTGTGTTTCAATTAATAGAGATATTACAGCTTAAATGAGCCCCAGAGTCGTTTTAGATGTCTTTTAGTACAGTTCAGCAGCTGGAAAAAAGGTTGTGAGCCAAATATGATTCTTCTAGCCAGCTCACCCTGGGCCTAGCATGGTCTGCTGGCCATAAGGGGTGTGTCTTTTGACAGCAACACAATGCTGCCCTCAAATAACCTCTTAACATATCTATGGAAATAGGAATTACACAATATCTGCAAATGCTAAGCTTCCTTCAAGCTCAGAGGAAATACAAATATTTCATACAGCTAACTCTGAGAAAAAATATGCCAAATTAAATATCACAGTTTTCTGTGGACTGTTATTTAGAGTCCAGGGTCTAATATTTCAAGATTCCTTAACTACTGAGAATTTAGGAAACAGAATATTTAATCTATTTCTCAACTCCTTGATGTTCTTCATTCTTTTGTTTATTTTGTTATGTATTCAAGGCAAAATGTTCATTTTTCATTGGTTTCTGGATACCAGAATGCTCAAATAATATGCCAGGGCAAGTAAGATTTCAAATGAATGACCCTGGGCCACTCCCAAGGCTTTGAAAGGAATGCCAGCCATCTGTCTGCATTTCAAATTTTCTGTTTGCAACTAAAATAGCCACAGGCTGTCAATTTATAGAAAGGTATCTTTTTGAAGCTATTCGAGGAAGCATTATATGGCAATATGTCAGACTACAGATTGGGAACATGAATAATGCTTCAGGTATTAGAGCTCCTATTGTGAAAGCAAATTACTTTTGCTTATAAAGCATTCCCTAAGAGTACAACTCTCGAAAAGAAAACAGCTCTATCCTAACATCAGTACTATAAATACAACTAAGGGCAGAATTTAGTTATAAATTAATATGCACTATGTCAATGAGAAGCACCTTCATGATCATGAGAAGCACTGACATTTGCAGTTTATGACTTTATGGTGCAATTGTCTTGCTCTGAAAGTATATTTCATTCTATCTCCTGAAGAGGAGAAAATGTACTTCAAATATATTCAGTTGCTTAATACAACCAGTAGAAATAGATCAGCAGAGTCTTTTAGAAATTTCACACTCATTTTCAACTACAGAACAGATTTAATAGTCAGAACTGAGTATCTAAAGAGATAAAAGGCAAATTAGAGGTAAAAAAAGGAATGCTGTCATAATCTGAATGACACAGTGGGTAAGAAAAACAAACAAAACCTCCTGCTTAATAGATGGTGCTAGTGTTTTTTTGTTTTTTTTTTGTCCGTTTGCTTTTTTTTTTTCTTTTGCCTGACAAGCAAAAGGAAGAAATCTAACTCTAAATTGTGAATCTACCAGAAAGCTGTCTTCGTGACATCCTAAAAACTCTATTAATTCTGATGAATGTCTCACAAATTCATGAATGCACAAGGGACTCTCCAGAGAGCTGTAAATGACCTAAACCAAAGTTTGAGAACAGAAGACATCTTCATGTGCTAAAATGATATCATTTGTTTTCATAATACATGGGAGGAACATCTGGCAGGACAGGAAGGGATTCTGGAGCTTTTTAAGTCATCAGAGCTGAAGTTCAGTGGAGGGATGTGGGATCTGGCATATTTTTGGACCACTTGCTTGGCTTTAGCAATGGGATGCATCACATTTCTTGTACGTAGAGAAAACAGGCTAGAACATGAGAGTCCAAAACAGAATGGAAAGGATTGCAAGGTTTCTATAAATCTTGAAAATGTATGGAAGATTTTCTATATAAAGAACTGTGGACCACGAATTTATAAGGGATTTAAACAAAAACTTGTGCTGCAGGCAGCAGTATTACACCATCTGCAACAACACCACGTGGAAGAAAACAACAAAAGGCTTCTGAACCAATGTAACCAATATTCCTATTCCCAGAGCTATGCTCGGGTGACTGGACTGACACAATCTATTTGTGGCAATCTGTGATGCCTCAAAGGTTATTTATGGCGCCTAAATAAATTATCTCAACAGAACGAGACAAAAAATCTTCAGAAAATAATGTACTCATCTAACTCCACATGATGACTTCCAGTACTAAGAAAAATCCTGAAAAGCATAACAGAGCTGGGACTCTTCTCATTCCTTAGACCAAGGAAACCAACCAAACGAAGAGCAGCGCTAACCATTGGTGAACTACAAGTGAAAGCTAAGCTATGCTCAGTGTCTCCCAGGGCCCTCATGTACAGCTCTGCTTCACTGCCCTCCCACTGATCTCACGTGCCACCTCTCAAAGAGGTTTACGCAGCACCGTCCTCCAAAGAGTACCATCAGCCCCCAGACTCAGAGAGGTGTCAATACATCAACAAATAGGTTTTCTTCAAGCATGGAATCAAGAATTATGAGTTCCAGCGTGGGATGTATGAAAATAACTTTTCTTCCTAACGATTACACAGTTTTCCACTTGGCACAGCTCAAAAACAGAACTGAAATTAAAGGCATTGTTTTGGTTAATTTATCTGATTGGGTTTTTCAGCTCTCCAAACGTAAAGGCTGAGTGGGGGAAACCAGAAATTATAAAACATGATAATGTAACTAAGAAACTGCCATACCTGCTATTTCTCCATGGCAGTTTCCAGTCTTTCTGTCCAATAAAACCCAACTTAAAATTCCAGTCATATATCCAATCACATTTGTCGTGGAATAGCGAGGAGTTTGTTGGTCTAAAAAAAGAGCACTTAATAAACACAATACAAAGTTTTCACTCTGTAGTTTCACTCACACAGAAATTTATAACTGGGTGAGTAACAGAATTCACAACCCTGATGGTAAAAATCAAATATACCAGATGCAACTTCCCCTAATTTATCATGATCGATCTCAAAATATGTGTGTTCCCTTCACTATTCCTGAGAAAAACTTGTCCTGTGATACATATAATTTGAAGCAGACCTTGCTTAGCTGGCTTTAGAATTTTTTTTTTTTCTTTGAAAAATAAAAGTTAACACTACCTCTCAATTTTCATAAACCAATACCACAAATGCAAATCTACGGGCCATTTCCACTGAGATTTTAAAATATATCAAGTCACAGTCTCCAATTTTCTGACAGTATTACTGGAATTCCTGTTGCGCAGTAAAATTCTCTAAGAGCGTTTAACTGAGAGCGTATTTCATGGTCTCATGGTAAAGTTAAGTCAGAACTAGGGAAGCTCCACTGCACAGAAAGATAGATATGGCTTTAGATTACAATTACAAGCAAAGCAGTACAGATAAGAGGATTCTTTAAGGAAGACATAACGACAGCAGGAGTTAACTTATCTGATAAACTTTACACTCGGAGATAAAAATGATTACTTTAAGACTTTTACACCTCTAGGTTAATGTATGGTTTTGATACCATGACTTTTTCTTTGATTTGGTAGCTATGCCATGCTTTCATGTCGGAAAATTAAATGTTTCTTCCAAACACAATTCAAGCTATTAGCTCCGTATTATGAGCGCTAGGCAAAAGCAGTCAAACTGAGAAGGTTAAAATGACCTTTTGACAAAAGGAGGCATAAGTAGGATGGAATTATCACTCAGCTGTGTCTTTTTTCTTCAAGAACTACATCTTAGTTTAAAGCTATACATATATATAGCTTTTCTCAGCTAGAATACACAGAAACTTCCATGAAAAAGAAACAGAAAATGGCATGGGCTACCATAAAACTAAAATGAGAAAGAAAGGTCATAAAGACTGATCTGGACTTCTTGTTTAGCTGCATCCACAACAATCCAAAGCAACACTTACCACGTAACTCAGGTGAATGTGTTTGTGTGTTTATCTGCATACGCATACAGATGCATGTAACCACAAAGACTGTAGGCCATATTATGGGATACCTGATAGCATCCTAGGAAACAGACTCCTCAAAAGGACTTCAGGCACTGAAATCTCAAAAGGAACGGTTTGGCTTTGACAGCAGCCAAGAAGCCATGCATGATTTTTGACTCAAGTGGCAACTGAAAGGAAATACTTGTCCATGATGCCAGACTGTGTGCATCTCTGATCCCCTTCTCAGAAAACCAGCAGTGGGGATTCAACTGAATAGAAACAACCCAAACTGCTTACGTGCTACTTACTGGATATGGAAGTAGCAGAATAGTGGTAAGCCAGGTAAACACATTTTAGTGCAATACAGTGGCTCATAAAAAATAAACTCTTCTAACAGACAGATTGTGTAGTTATACTACCTGACCAAAAAAAAAAAAAACCAAAACAACAAACCACTGGCAGAATAATTAAACCACTTTTCAGATACGCTCCCTCAAAATAATGCTGAGAAATAGGAACTAGTTCAGAAAAGATTCGTGCAAATGATTTCATGAGTAAAATAAGAGACTCAAGGAACGCAGTGCGTGTAACAGAAGCAATGTTAAATAATTCAGTCAGCAGTACAGTTACTGAGCTATCCTGGATTACTGCTGTTTTTATTAATTTATGCTTTAAATAATGAGATACATATCCTGCAGCCCCCAAAACACAGAGTTGCAATTAGATTTTGCATGATCTGAGCAAAAAAAAAGACAATGAAAAATGAAGATGTAGATAGAATCTTAATAAGAAAGATAAATGTGACAGAATTTTTACAAGGGTTGCACCAGAAGTAATGCCTCCTATTTTATTATATTGTCCCATGGCGTCAGAGGCAGATGTTGGTGGTATAGCAGTAGAGGCTGAACCTTCAGACCAATATTCCATTACATTCTGTTGCAATGTGACAGATGGCAGCAGAGGGGCAGTCTGACAGAACAGCATCTGACATGGAAATACAGATGATACTAACGTGGGAATATCACAAAGTTTGCACAAAAACGGGTCTCACAAATGCTGGCACAGGAACATACAGAACACTGTATTCAAGTTTGCCAGGACCTATTGAACCAATAAAAGGCTGAAGGTGACAGTTTTCTGGAATGCATAATTTCTAAGGATGAAACATGGTGTCACCACTATAAGAATCAAAATGGCAGTCCATGGTGTGGTGACATGTGAATTCCCTGCCTAAGAAAAGTTCAAGACATAGCCTTCGGTGGGTAAAGTGATGTGTACTTTTGTTTTTTGGGACAAGAAAGAGATGATTCTTTCAGATTTCCTGGAACCTGGACAAAACATCAACTCTGACCGTTACCTCGCAATGCTGACTTCAAGCTAAAAGCCAGGCCAGAGAAAAAAGTAACTTTTCTCTTGCAGCACAATAACACCTTGCCCCATAACATTTTGAAGAGCATGGAGCACGCTGCCATTCTTGGCTAGACTGCCCTGCCACATCTACTGCACGATTCAGATTTGGTGCCTTCTGACTTCCATCTTTTTGGGCTGATGTAGCTGAGAATTTGCTCTATCAAATAGAATTGTTATGCTCATTATATCTATTGTAGTTTCCATGGAAATAAACAGGAGGCATTACTTTTGGAGAACCCTCCATAACTGAAAATGGCCATTTTATGACCTTTGTAACTCCGGTCCAAAACATTGTATTTGAAACAAATTCAATCCTTAGAAACTAAGAAAAACAACTGTCATTGCTCCAAAGATCCTAAAAGTCACAGAAGAGCCCCTTGGAGGCAGTACGCACCAAAGTACAAAGGAGGTGGTATCTGGGAAAAAAAAAAGACCAGAAGAAAAGGAAACAAACTTTATAAGAGTTTACAAGTAGCTACCAGCACATGTTAAGTAGTTTCTTGATCAAAGAAAATAATAAAATTACTGTGTCCTGGAAGAGCACAGTTCCATCTCAATTTCAGAAAAGATGTAGATAAAAGATGTTCCTAGCAAGAGCAATCAGGCTGCTTTAATCTTCCCTATCTCTGAAGGCCACTTAATACTCCTCTAATTTCTCTGACCAAATCAAGATGCTTTTTTAATACTAGGCTCAAATATAAACTTTTGGAGAAAGCACTGAAAAAAAGGCCTTTGCTGCTCAAAGCTCTAAAGCAACACTCCTTTGGTAAAACATCCTACAAGGCTTAACAAATGTAGGAAATGAATCCCAGCACTCACACAAGACGCTTTCATAGGATGATTGAATCAGCACACAAACTCACAGAATATTTTCATTCTCACTGCTTAGTGAGAGGTCAGTATAAACACAACAAGGAGACAGCCTATGCTGCACAGATCTGGCTTCTGTTGGCTGTCCTTGATGCCTGACATTTAGCAGAAGAACTTAGCTTCATCCAAAAAAACTTTGAGGCATTTGTGGCGATCGGCGAGAGTCAGCAAGCACATTACAGCTGACAACAAAAGCTGTCATCATGAGATGCAGCCTTTCCTTTTCAGACCAGATTTAGTACCAGCTGGAATGAGTTCTGCACATTCCCATCAAGAGTTCCCACTACTTTCTAATTTAGACCTTTGAAGCACCCAAACAGTATCTCGTATGTAGAAAATGCTGAGATGTACAATCCTGAACAGAAATGACAATGCACCTGGCTTTATCTGGTTCAGATGCCTTCACATAAATATGCATTATTTTTCTGACTGGCAACAGGAAACGACGGTAATCTCCTGATCACTGAGTTTAGGGGAATCACAAAAAAGACACACAAAACAAGATCTGACTTGTGAAAAGTTATCTGAAAAGCAAAAAAAAATCTCTTGGATATGCCTGATAGGCAGGCAGATGCACAGTTTTTATCTGCTCATTTGTGTTCCTGCTCTCAACCTATTTGATCTGGCCAAGTCATCTGTTACTGAAGCAAAAGAATCTTTCAGGAATGGCATCTTCGGTATTTTTCTGCCCCAACAGGAGAGGACTAAACTTCAGAAGAAATTCTGTGTTATGATAATCAATGAGGTGAGATTTATAATACAGAGCACTGTACAAATAGTATTAATAATGCACCACTGAAGAAGGCATTTACCAAAAATGCAACTCCCAGAATTGCTCTCATCTTCAGCAGAGCAATGTTAAAAGCAAAAATTACATGTCAGCCCCCAGCAGGGAAAAGAGAAAGCACATGACTGGCTCTTGCATTTGATTTGCTTGGAAGACAAGGTAAGTTGGGTTTGAGAGGAGGAAAAATGGAAAGAAGGAAAAAACTTAAGAGAAATTTTATGACTATGAAAGACAAATAAAATGTTGATCAAGTTTTATAATGCAACAAATATTTAATGATAAGTAGCTACCCAAGATGACTAATTTCCTACCAGTAAATATTAGCTATCATACACTAGTCTACACATCTATCTTAAAGCTATGTACACATCTTTTCCAGCATTAACTCTACCTCTTTCCATGAGTCAACTGTACACCACGCTCCTATGCTATTATGTGTTATGGCTTCAGCATTCTTTAGGATCATGTAATGATATAATGATTTTTTTTTTTCTCCTGAGTGCTTGGAATTTCTTCCTCACTATGTAAGGAGTTTAAAAACCCTCTTTCGGTAAGTTTGTTTAGAAGTATTGCTTCAAACTATTTATTTTATAACCTTCTACAAGGATATAACAAGATTTTACTTGTAGTCAAATGTCTCGGAGAGCAAACCTCCTGGAGACGTATAGTAAAATATCAAGGAGGTTGTTAAATGGTGTATTTCATACTGTAGTTTTAATCTGTCAGCATATCATCAGATACTGAAAGAGTCATATTCTGCAATCCTTTCAGTGGCAGAAATTTTTGGCTTTTCATATATTGACTTCTGCTCCGTTTCTATTACTTAATCCCTCTCTTTTTAATTAAAGCATAAAGGGTAAGATTGCATCTGAAAAAAAATCAATGCCTGCAGGCAAAATGTGAAACCTAAATTTAGGTATAAGTAACAGAAATACCGCTGGAAAGAATGCGGTCCATACAGAAATACACTTTACCTATAGATTCATTGTTAATATCTTTTACATCATGGCATTTCCATCTTTTCCTAATTTTTCCACTCACCAAGCAGTGTAAAAGCTTTAAATAGCACAACTGTTTCCATATTTCTTTTTCTCCTGTGAAATTCTGTTCAACAGCACCTGTGTCTAACATAAATTTAAATATTTTTTCTTAAGTATATCTTTTTCTCCTCTGCTTTTATTTACACATTTTGGTACACGCTTTCAGTGTTAAAACAGCAACTGGTAGGAAGCATGAATGAAGAAGAGTGTGTGACATTTACAGCTAAGTGGCAGGATGCAGACTACCAGGAAGAGATAACTAAGTCAATGGTGAGCAGTTGCAAAATACAAATGAGTCTGGCAGAGCCTGATTCTGTACCGCATTCGGGAAACTAGATAACAAAAGGTTGGCAATGTGCACTCTGCTCTTTAATAGAAAAGATGATATCAGATAAGTTAACAGCCAAATAGTCACATCGTGTCTTTCCTGTCCAATAACACAGACAGGAATACCTGGCAATACTAAAATTTCATGGTATTTTGTTTGGAAGAAAACTTACTTTGAACTGTACACTGAGATGAACTTTCATTTAGATAAAACTGATGGTTAAAACTATTCCTAGAGGGAAAAAAAAAAAAAAAAGCATAATCCATTAAGATACTTCTCAGTTATACAGAAAATTATCTACCCCTTGTTAGACATCACTATAAAAATGTAAGATTATCCCACTAGTAAAACACCCGTAGGGTTTTCTGAAAAAGGTCTGCCATTAGACCTTAACTAATGAACACAAGAAAGAGAACAGTCAGGTTGTTTTGCAAATACAGCAACGTTCACAATAACGTTTACTTTTTCTTTTACCTTTCACACAAACATCATTTGAAACGTTCAGTGCATGTTTTAAACAAAGCCTACACAGTGATGGAGGCTCTTCTCTTCAGTCTCTCCCATGTATTTTATAAAAGCTGGTACCTTCAGGTTTTCTACAAAACAAAGTGCTTCCCTGTGTTTCTTTTGGGCCTCATATTTTGATGTACTATGATCAGGAAAAAAGAAAACAATATTTGTCTACATTACTGACACGTATAAAAAGAAGCCAAGTTCAGAAATAACAGCTTACAGCCACTTGAATTTTTTTCTGCTGTAGAGCTACTTAGAATGAAAAAAAAAAAAATTCATGCAGCAAACATCATGGCTATTTCATTGAGCTTTGTGGCATGATACGCCTCCACTTCTTGTTACAGAATAGGTGAGAGCTGTTTTAAAGTAAATTCCTAGCTTTTGCTGTAAAACATGAAAAGGACAGTCAATTTCTGATCACAACAAGGACCACGCATCCATCATCAGGGCTTGCAGCCTATGGGATGCAGGACGTCATCTGGCAAGAGAAGTAAGTTTTTATCCCAGAGAGGGAAATAGGCCCTGGAGTGAAGCGCTAACTTCAGCGGCGGTCAGGGAAGCCCTGGCCCAATTTATTTCTCTCTCTTCTCCAACCCTGGAGGTGGGATCTCTGCCACATATTTGCTCCCCCAAAGGAGGCAGAAGGACTGCTGAGACTATGGTTTTATGGAGCAAGCCTGGCCACGCTGTCTGCCTCTCCAAGTTTCCCAGGAATTGTGAGAACTTTTTCTCCCAAATGATATTCCGAGAGGCCACGGAGATGCAGTTGAGGATAGGAGGTAGGACCTCACTAACTCCAAGTAGCATTGCTCCATGTCCACTGCCAGCTCCCAGCATAACATGATCTAATGATTCAGTGGCAGCCTGGGACTCCTTCCCTGGAACAGCCACGTTTAGGCATTAGTCTGGCAAGCTGTCACTGTTTTCCTGAGAAAAAAAATACAAGTGAAGGAAAAGGGTGCAATCAAGCTGTTTAAACTCAGCTAAATCTGAAAAAAGAATTGGTTGGGATTAAGAAAAAGGTGTTTCTCTAGCCTCTTCCAAATTTCAAAGAATTGCAACACAACAGCTTTTATCTGACTTTTCCCCCATAAGACAAAGGAATCTTAAAATAATGAACATGATAGGCAGTCTAAGTACAGGTGTAGGAATCTGCTCAATAAAATTATATACAATGCATCTGCAGCCAGGACTTGGATCTTCTTTAAGCCTGCAGTAAGGGGCAGGGGGCACAATGGACAGATGATACCATGGACCAGACCATCTGCAGTGCAAGAAATGCAACTTCAGCAGCAAAGCTCAACTTTTTTTCTGAAATGTGCAGCTGCAATCCAGTCTAGAAACTTTTGTGTCCAGCAGACATTGCTATTTAACTCAAAGGGCATCTGTGTAAAATGTGATTGTGCAGCTCAACTCACTGTCCAGCAGATGTGCTAATGCTAAGTAAGTGGCAATTTTATTGACCAGAGCCTCCTTCACAACATAGCTGCAACAGCCTAGAACTGCCATGTAAGGCTGTGTTTCACTTCCTAACACCTATATTCAAAACCAAAAGCAAAATGACAGCCAAAATAAAGCTTGCGTCCATGCTGTGCTACAAGCAAATTGCAAATAAATGGACAGACAGAAGTATGGCTATAAATGCCCCCAAAAAAATGAAAGCATAAACATTCAACACCAAATTAGGACTGCAACTTGCAGTCTTTTCACAATTTCCATTATGTCCTAAATTGTTCTGCATGAGCTTGTTTTTGTTTTTCACATTTTTTAATTTTAATGCTGTAGTTCTGTGTTTCCATTGTTTATTCTCTATTCTGGGCCTCTGGAAGTGAAGAGTAAGTTTCTGCATTGATTTGAAAATATATAAATATTCACATATTTGATTAGCTATCAAAATAATTACCTTTCTATAATCCAAAACAATTTTTACATCAAGGAAAATAGTAGTTACTAGATGTTCAACAAAAATAGCATGAAGTGTAGACTGAAAATTGATTGCCAGGAAGTACACAATGACACTACAGAAAAGTGAAGTCCATAGGGGGGAAAAAAAAAAAAGATAAAAAATAAACCTATTTACTGCTTTCACTCATACATTAATTAATTTTTAGGATCAGAAGGAAGCATCACTTGGGTTTGTCTGCATGAAACATAGACTATTCTTATGAAAAGGAGTTAATTGTTTTTCAGCCTTTCTTTTTGTAAGGAAGAATAACTGCAGAGTTTAGCACTTGTCAGAGCATGTTTACTTTTACTGAGAGGATAAAGTTAGTGTCAGATCCCAGAGGGAAAAAAAAGACAAAACAAAAACCACCATAAATATGAATAATACATTTGTAATATTTTTCTTCTAACAGCATCACCTGCACCTAAAAGGAACAGACTTGCTTTTCTTAAGTGAATGTAAGTGCACAGCACATAGCCAAGTCTTCCCTCTACTGAGTTAAGAATATCTTTCAGAAGTCTCTAGGTCTAATGCTAGAGCTCTGAGGAGTTACCACAAGGGTAGCAGAGAAACAAAACACCTTCAGGTATGCTTCAGTAGCTCTATTTGAAGATTTTTTTCCTTTGTGTGTGACCCCTGAATGGTAGTAAATGGACAAACTTCAAAGCAATTACTGCAGTTACACAATTGTTTATCCAAGGATTGGGCCCCTCAGCCATCAATGAACTTGACTCGCAAAACTTACGTTTTATATTGCAGGAAATATTTAGAAAGGATCCCTCAATAATATATATATATATTTTTTCTTTCGTAACTTATTCTTTAAGGTAAAAATACAGACAACCTATCAAACACGTGTGATAGGGAAAAAGTGAAAACAAGAAAAAGCACTCACCGAGTTAGCAATTGTGAAGAAATGAACAACAGAGAGGAACTGTTCTTCAACAGACTCTCCATTACAAGAAAGGCTGGGAAAAATCTGTGTAGTGCTAATTCAAATACCAGTGAGTTCACAAAGCACACAGGCACTGGCACAATCAGCTTTAATGGTACAGAATACCCAATTATATGGAAGGATCGAATATTTTTTCTGAACTCAAGAGTTCAGATTAACACACTTAGTCTCAAGCACCTAAACTCACCTTCTGGCAAGAATAAACAGACAGAAAGGCATCTCAGGCCAAGGCCAAGCACAGGTATCTAAATTAGGAAGATCAGTGACTACCACCTCTTTCTTTCCAGTCATTATAGTAGGATTAGAGTTGACCAGCTTACACTTAACACCCCTCTTTTAGAAGGTTAAAGGAGAGGAATATTTCAGCTTGTTTCCTTCTCAATGTTTTTCAGGTGCAATATAGAACATGGACTCACAACTTTCTGCCTTATTTGTTTCAGCATTACAGTCTTCAGTGAAGGCATAAGAAATAGTAGCAATATAACTGATCTTCCATGCACAATTCAAGTGTGTCATGTTCAGAAAGTGTGAGATTTTTTTATACAAAATGAAGAGGTGACTTTAAAAAGACAAAGAAAAAAAAATATATATGTTTTTGAGGTAAAATATCATACTATATTAAGGAATTGTACAGGTTTAAAGATATTACATTTTCCCATTCCCTATATTTGGACATTGTTCCAAATACCTGAAACACTAACATAACAGTGAACTAAAAGAATTCACATGTTTTCCTTAATAGTTACTAATTACTGTTTCTGTTCAGCAACTTGAATACCAAAAAACGCTTCTTATAATTACATCTTAATCTTTTTTTCAAAATTGCACAGTTCCTTTAAATAACTTTTGCCAGTAATTAATGTTTTTTGGCAACAAGGTTACAGATTGGACATCAGACAGAATCTTCCCTCTGCTCCTTAGACTAATTGCCTAAGGAACACACAAGCCAGTAATTACAAACTTAAGAAAATATTTAACCAGAGGAAAAAAAAAAGAAAGAAAAAGAAAACCACTGTTACTTTCAGACTTAAGAGCAACTGAGAATAAAGATATGGGCTTACAAAAAAACAACTTGGTTTAAAAGCTCTTACAGAAAACAGAGAAAAGTGATTGCACTAAACCAGACATCAAGTTCTGTATAGAAGACAAGCTTGTCCAAAGGCCCTCTCCAAAGCTTCATTAGTTGTCCCAGCAGGTGAAGAGAGATTTTAAATATCATTCTCTTGCAGACTTTCTCATCTTACACTGGTACATCAAAAGAAGATCAAAACAAGCACATTAGAGCACTGGAGATGTGATCATCCATACTTCTTGACTATTAGCCCACACACTGACACCACATCTAACTGGTCCAACTTGCTGTTTCCAGGATAAAACTCTCATGACCTTTCAAACTAGTTCTCTCCAAGGACCATTTCACAAGAAAACTGTATGGCATTAAGATGGCACCAGCTCAGCTCCCAAGGGGCTCACCTGTCCTGACACACTGCAGGTATAATGCATGCCCCAAACTTCGTGCTATACAAACATCACCCCAGCAGCCACAGCACAGCCCTTGCACTACCTGGATGCTTAGAACCAAAAAGAACAGACAAAATCACATCATAAGTTTGTCCTAAAAGTCCAACATTGGGATGGTCCATAAAGCTGGAAGAACATGAAAATCATAATGCACTGTGTACATACTCCTCAGCTGTTAAAGTTTAACAAAAGGGTCTAAAAAGCAGCATTATCTCCATGCTTACACAAGGTTGAATATTCAGGAGTATATCCTTTTGGCCTTAAAAGTGTCTTTTAAGAACTCAGTTTATATTAAATGGTCTAATTGTTTTAGAGAAGCACCGCAAAGACTAATTGTTGCTTTGAAAATGTTCTAAACTCTCTGGATGAAAAGTAAGATCTCATGTAAATTATAATATCACACAAACTCACACCTGGTAAAAACTTCAAGGACTTCCGTTTAGAGAATAAATTAACCTATCCACTAAATTACTGATTTGCCTAAGTACAAGGAAGAATCAGTCACTTTCCCCTTAAAGAAAGACACATTTTCAAATGACACACTCCAGTTGGTGAGAATAATTTACTTGACATGGAAACTAGCTCCAGAATTGCAGCACTTCAAAGCAGACCATGGAAAAGTAATGCATAAGTTTTCAGGCTCCAAAATAGCACACTGAAATTAAGTGTAAAGGCCAGAAGCTAAAATGCTTGATCCTCTTACATTTTATTAACCCGTTTTGTTGAAAATAATGACGGTATCACTACATTTTTCCTTAAGGATATCAAGCAGGTGAGACCTAGTGCTTGACAAATAAAAACCAAGTTCATTAAAACTACATTTTCTACTACAAGGACAATAAAGACACTTTAAATGTTGCCTTAAGGCAAGAGACTTAGAAAGATTTTCTTAATCAGCACTCTTAAACAAACTTATTTGACAGTATTTTTCCATTATCATCAAGCGTTAGAATCCTTAACTCAACAATACTGTAAATCCCTGAAAAGAGACAGGCAAGATGAAAGGCAAATAGACTCATGCATGACTGACATAAGAAGTACTGTTCAAAAATCCAGTAAAACCAAAGTAAGGAAAGTATGCATCATCTCTAGCCACAGAGCATCCTTACTGCTACAGGCATCAGAGAATTAAAAAGTAAACCAAGTAAATATATACCTTACCAAGCACACACAGAAAACAAACACACACAAAAAAGATACACTAGATCATGGCATCAACAGAGTAAGAATGAGATACGGCCACAAAGCTCACCATGAAAGACATCAAACCCCCAGTGTGACCCAAACTGGCACTAAGTTACATGTCTACAAGAAGGCACACATTCAGGAACAAGCTACAAAATCCTAGGCCAGACAGGTATGCTGGCAAAGCTGTGGCACATGCTCGAGTATTTCTCCTCTGCTTGGAGTGATTAGGTCCCATTAATATCAAGGGAGGGAAGGCATGCATAGAGAGGGGTGGAGGTACATCACAAAAGGCATCTGACTTTCTGTGACACTCATACTGCCCAGCAATTAACATGCAACACCATGGTAGAGATGGGAGAAAAGAGCTGGGGAAGAAATAATAATACACGTATCAGGGACAAGTGGCAGCTTCAAGCACAAGAAAAGCTTGCCATGTCTTCAAGACTTAATCACGCATGTTAAAAGGGGAATGGAAAGGAATGGAAGGGAAAAAGCATGGGCTTGAACCCAAACAGATCCTGAGCAATAAGCAACGGGGTCTGGAAATCGGAAATATCAGGCAACTGGTGCCCCAGGATTCCATCATTTCAAACTCAGCATTGATAAGGGTCTAGGGGAAAAGCCTTACTTTAAGGAAGTAAGTTTGCTGTAATCTGGTCTTTGAAAAATGACTTCAAGAAAATGAATCAAGGAACTGCTCTGGAAATTCATCTGTTCTGCAAAAGGCAACCGTCAGCTTCTGTAGCAGCTGATACTCAAGAGGTGTTGACTATTTTACATGAAGAAAAATCAAAGCTCACAGAAACATCCATCCACGTTCACCACCAAAAGGTAAAATACATTTGCCCTCTGAACAGTAAAAGATGTGCAGGGGAAGAAAACCAACCAACCAACCAAAAAAAATCCAGCTGATCAGCAATTTCTTTTTTCTTCTGAGACTGGCCCTCAGCAAGAATTGAAAGATAAGTTATTGACACTTGATAGTACAAATTATTGCTAAGTCTCAGGCAAAAGAACAGGATTACAAAGGTGAAACAGGGCATTATATTAATATACTTTCAATGCATATTTATGCTCTATGTAGAGATGAAGACCTGTATATCTTTACAAGGCATAAAATAAATTTTGGTCTAAAGAATATTTCTCATCCAACTCCATTAACTCCAGAAGTTTATTATCTTAGCTGTCAACTGCAGAGTCTGAAACAAAGTGTAATGCAGAGCACAATGTGCAATCCCTATTTGAACCCAACGCTGTAGATTCCGCTAGCGTATCAAAATAAAATTCAATTTTGCAAGTATTTAGTTACAAGAACATACAGTGGAGCTGCCCAAGAACGTCAACACGAGTTCTATTTATTGACTTATGCTAAGTGCTCACAGGACAAAAATCTGCTTATCTTCAATAGCACTGCTTCGAAAGTCAGATGCTGTGGCTCCCACTTCTGCCCTGCAGTCCTCACCAAGCCCACCCTATTCACCCAGATGTCATGATCACGACTGCAAACCAACTGCACACTGCAAATGCAAGCGTGTGTTTTTCTGCTTCGGAACAAATTTCACTTGAAGTGTTTTTGAACTCAGCAATATAACAGAATGGGAATTTTTAGAACCTCTTATCTCATCAGCCCCTTAGTCACAGCAAAGACTTCTGTTTTGTTGGTTAAACTGGATCAAGTAGTGTTTGACAAACAAGCGTCTTCGCTCTAAAAGCTAAGCAGCTTACTCAGAGCTCCCACCTAAGTTAAAGAAGTGCACCTATTTCTAATGTTTACTGAATAATAGATTTAACTTGAAGCACGTGGTTACAGTTTCTACGTGAGATATTTTCATAATTAAATACTTCAGCTGCTTTTTGAGATCTTTCTCTAACCAGATATAACCAATTCAGACCCATTAACATTTCACACACCACCTTATTCGGGTTTCCTCTTATCCCAAACACAGAAAACACAGCTGATAGAAATCAGACACTTAGACAGAAGCTCAGATCAGTGTTTAAGTAAGCGTGCTTTGAAAATATTCCCATTTTAAGAAGTACTCTTTACAAAGCAGGCTTTAACTCTGATACTGAACTAATTTAAATTTCAGTAGAGCTGCTATCTGTGTCAGACTCACCTTACTCTGCCAATGGGAGCACTCAGCCTGCCTTTCTCTTGGTTTATCTTCAAAAAAAAAACACCTCCATGTTAAATGGTAGATGGGGATATGCTTGAATATTTTAACTTGCACTCGAGAACTCTCTCTCTCTCAAATCATACCATCACCTAACAGTATATTTTTAAACTTTATTAACTTAGAAGATGCTTTGTCTCTCAGTCATCTTCACCGCAGGCCCTCAGAGCATACCTGCACAAAGGCTGATTCAGCATCTGACACCACTAGCAGGTGAGGGGGAGGTGGGATAGGTGGGATGGCCATCCTTTTTTTTTTTTTTTGTCTTGCCAAATCAATTCTTAGTTGTGCAACCAAAGTATAATTAACATACTGATCTTAACTTTAAAGTTCCAATAAAGCACTGAGAGTAAACTTTATATAAGAACCTTGAATTTTATCTGAGAGGCTTGTTTTAGCAGCTGATTTGACTAATTAATGCTGATTACACACTGAGTTTACTCGAGGGTTTGTTGTTTTTGACTTTAAGAATAGTTCAGAATGTTGATTTAAATTCAAGAGATTAGTATAAAATGGTCTTACACAGAGGCCTTTCCTCCTTTGGATGTTCCTGCTTCAATTTAACTAAAGTGATCACTAAACACACTTAATTTAATCACTATACTTCCTTTGTGTACCCAGGCCTTTGTGTCCCTGCAGACCCTAGAAGAGGTGTATGCCTCAGGGATACTGAGAAAAGAATGCTTTAGGGACCAGGCACCCAAACTGAGCTGCAGCTTGGGTACACGAGGCTTTGATTACTCCCCCAACCAGTTTTCCCTATCCTAGCAGCTGTTAGGGTAGTTGCATTTGCATAACAAGGAAGAAAAGACTGGCAAGCGTTCTGCATGCACAATAAGAAGAAACGGAAATCCTTCTTACCATCACACCGAATTAACATGTTGTAACTTAGGCGAGGTATGTGGCTAGACAAACTAATATCTTTTGTCTAAAAGCTAAGCACGCATCACACAAGGACGCAAATTAAAAATAAAGGCATTACTCAGCCCCAAAATTTACTCAGTAAACGCTGCCAGACTTATGCTTGGCAAAAAGGATTTTACTTGCCTTAGTCTACGCCTAAGAAAAATGAACAAAAGAACATCTTTGTGAAAGCAAATGTTATGTACCAGCAATTTGCATAGCAAGGTGTTTTTTGTTATTTTATTTTTTTTTCTTTTTCCAGCAACACTTGCCTTTTTCCATCCAGTAAAAGCCTTAGGTGTACAAGGGTGCACGTGCTCACTAACAGTGCCTTGCATGAAAACTGTGATTCAGAGAGGCTGGGCCCCAACCTGTTCCCTTTCCCAGCAGGTGCTCAATCCTCCTGCCCAGGGCATGCAGCTGGGGTTTCTTCCATCCCTTAGCAGAGTTAATGCTGTCCTTGCCAGCCTTTGGACAACCTCTGTGTCTGGTGAAGAACTCCTCGCACCTCCAGCCTGAGTAACTTGGCTCTCTGGAGGCCTCTAGTTTCTTTGAACATCCCTGTATTTTCTTTCTGGTTGCTCTATTGTCTCTTCTCTGACCCCTACAGATAGCTTGTTTGTATTTCATATTTGTGAGCACGCAAGAGATGCCTTCTTTCATCTGTGAGCTTCTTTTTACAGCCATAAACTGGAGCATAGGAAGTTCCAATATGAGAAAGAACTTCACAGCAAGGGTGATGGAGCACTGGGAGCCCAGGGAGGCTGTGGATTCTCCTCTGGAGATATTCAAGACCCTCCTGGACGCCCACCTGTGCAGCCTGCTGTAGGGAGCCTGCTTTGCAGGGGGGTTGGACTCAATGACCTCTGGAGCTCCCTTCCAACCCCTACAATTCTGTGATTCTCTCCCATTCTTCTGTTTCCTTACTTCAATCTTCACCTCCTGATCAAGAAGCATCAAAAAAAAAGAGAGATTTTTCCTCCTTTTTCTACTGTTTTATACCTTTGATCTTTGTCTGTTCTTAGATTTCTTCCCTACGTTTTTTTTTGGGTTTTTTTGGTTTTTTTTTTTTTTTATCTCTCACCTCTCCTTTAAAATCAGTAACAACTGTTTAGATACCCTTACAATATAGTGAAAACTCCTTTCCTCATCCAAAAAAACAGGACATTAGGCTAAAAGTAAGAAGATACAAAATATAGTTGAGCATCTGCACAAGCTAGACATGAGCAAAAATCCAAATTCTTTTTGCTGTATCAGATTATTATCATATTCCAATTATTAACAAAGTATATTCCTGTCTCATAAGCCTCTTCTTCACACTTTCTAACAGAGATTTTCATAGACAAAACATGATTACATATGATGTATACAGTATTAATTTATTACTCGTGAAAAAAGAAAATTGAAGGGGAAAAAAAAACACCCAGTAAGCAAAAACAAAAATACATTATCCTTCTAAAGCACTCAGAAATAGCACATACAGAGTGTTTTGTGTGCATCATTTGCCTGCCTTGTTCATTTTTTTCTAATAGACCTGCCTTAGAAGGGAAAATGCAGCCAACTAGCAGAAAATGAAGCTACTGGGAACAGCTGAACAGCACCTATCTAAATTACAAATCAAGAAAACTCAATACCCCTATAAATACGTGCAAATTATATCCAGATTTGTAAATTAACACCTGGAAGAGTCCCAGGTGATGGAAGGCATATTAGCAAACTGTTGGAAACCTACTTAGTGTAAAATCTGCCTATTCTGACTGCTGCTGTCCCCAGGCAACTTCCAGGGAGGACAGGGTAGTTAAAAACAACTTATAGGAAGTTCAGTTACAGACACAATTGCTGGAGGAAAATTACATTTACCAGAACAGACAGTGACCATTGCACAACAGTTGGCCTCAGTATTCAGGGACATTTCAGGTACATTCACTAATCCAGACACAGCAAAAGGTTTGATACCATTTTTTTCCTAAGATAGAGCGTTTTTCTGCATTAGTCCTCACCAAACCAAACCTGCAGGTTCAGAGACTGGAGAGCTCATGACCCTCATGCTACCAGCTCCTTCCTGCTGAGCACAGGAAGTCTGCTCCTTCATACCACCAGCCTGTCAACAGCTATTGCAAAAGAAAACACGCAAACTTTGCATCATTTTGGTGGATGGAAGAAATCCCCACGCATTTTTGTCTCTCTGTGAACCCTACACTCGTCCCCATTGCTGGCCATGGTCATGGGCCTTTGGTTTGATCCAGGGTTTGGCATCAGCCTACAGCTCTTCAGTGTATTTGGATCAAGTATTTTCCATCGCCTTATTTCATCTGACATACTTGTTCAGCTTTTTACATAAGCAAACTCTCATTTACTTTAATTTACTGCCAGAGTAAAGAACTCTGGGTTTGGACTGATATTTATTTATTTGACCTGATCCACTGCCATACATGGGCAAGGCACTTCATAGATAAGCACACATCATGCATTAAACAGGCCAAGAGCCTAGCTGGTAACAGATTTTCTTGCTTTCACACACGTGGCACGTTTTGTGCCTGCATGTGGTTATGAAGCTTCTTGTGCAAAGCTGATTCTCTCTTGGAGTTCAGAGCTCGGGAAGACTTTGTGTACAAGGTTTGGACAAACTGGGAGTAAGGGAAAGGAAATCCATGCTCCTCAGGGTGTAGCTTCAGGTATTCTGGATAAAAATCACAGCTACAAAAGGATTTTTTAAAAAAAAGAGAGAAGAAAAATCCAAACCCTCCTCCATAATTAACGTTGCGTGTCTTTCTAAAGTGGCAAATATAAAAGCAGAAGACCAGAGGACTGGTGTGTGAGCTCCTTTTACTTCATAAAACTAGCTGAAAAGCTGTTATAAACATGAGTTTTAGAGAAACATACCACTTCCTTTCTGAAAAACTTCATGTTTGTTGTTTTTTTTCCCAACTGCTGCACTCACACGTAAGACCAATATGAATGCTGTGCCCTGTATCAGACACCTGAGTATTATAGAGTACATCAGGGTACATGCTGCATTTTTGGACAGCAAAGTGAAGATTTTTGGAATCAAGTACACAGTAACGGCGTCATCTTTCATAGGAGCTTTGTTTCCCACCTGGAGACAGTGCTGGAATACTGCCACAAGAACTGTAAAAACCCCCGTGTTTAAAGGTCTGGCTCTTCAAGCTCCTAACACAGTCTCTGAAAGAAATATTTTGCATGCATCAGAATTTCCATTTTCGTCAATAGCAACATACCAGCACATGCACTGAATAATAACCACAAGTGATCTTCCAGAACAAACTTTCACCCATTCAAACAAAGCATTTGCCTGGGCAAAATTTTCAGGAGATGATTTTTCATTTGAACTCCTCAGATACCCTAGAAACAAAATAATTTTAAAGAGGTTGTACGTTCATCACTACATCAGATTGCATAATAAATGACAAAGACTATTCTGTAAGTACTCCGCAACACAGAGACACAGATGGACACAGATTTTTCTCTCTGCAAACCTTTAAAATTTATCCCAGCAGGCATCTTTTCAATTTATTTTTATTTTACCTGCTATAGCAAAGTTCTTGAACTTAAGGCAAATATAATTGTGAAGTTATCAACAGTTACTGTCCAACCGAAAAGTTACTCATGATCACAAACTGAAACAAAACAAAAAAACCCACTATATCCACTGATAGTTTGCCACCTACAAAACAATACATATATAGGCAGTGCTATATATGTATGCCTATCATGATTTACACTCCAATCCAATGACACCCAATCTATTACAAATGCTGATGCTGACCACCATAAATTTTCACACTGAGTCAGGACAAAAGTATTTAGGACAATGATTCATTAGCTATAAGTAAGACAAAAAAGTCAAAGGACAAATTCTGGCTGTAGAGATGCCAACAGCAAATATTCTCCAAGCTGTTAAACAAAAAGTAAAAATAAAGTAGTAAATGGACCTCTGAGCAAAGCTCTGCTTCCCCATAGTTTTACTACATTAAGCTGTAACGCAAGCCAGGCAGCTTAGAAGTGCCTTCCACAAAAACATCTTCCTTACTTGGCAATAGTTCTTGTCCCCAGAAATTCCAAAAAAAAATCTGTCATTTCCACACCTTCTCGACAAAGAAGGGAGGAAACGTATCTAATTTCACTCATTCCTTCCAGATAACAGCTTGGGAAATCTGCCTTCCTGTTGGTTTCCCTACTTGACAGAACTTGCTCATGGTAATGGAGACAGCAGACCATCCACCAAAATTTATATCACAATACCAATGAAAAACACCACATTGAAAAATTCAGAGAAAAGTGGTGAATGGATCACTTCATTCTGCATCTGTTCACCACTACTTTCTTCCTTCTTTTGTTAATCTTATAGTTAAGCTTTGCATTTGGTCAGACAAGCTGTCTCCTACGTGTAACAAACACTTGATTTTCACTGTGATAAATGCTTATCAATATACAAACACCACACAACTATTACATTTTCATCACCTAGATGATAAAGGAAGCTTGCATTTGATTGTGATTTCAGTAAAAATTCCAAGGTAAAAAAGAGATGAAAAGTGGATTTGAAAGTAAAATATGGAAGCAAGCAGACATGGTCATGCATACGTGGATTTTTTTTCCTATATAACACCATGAACTGGCATGCTAACTAGAGACCAAATGATTATTCAGCACCAATAACCACTATTATGAGTTGTGAATATTAGGGGGGAAAAAGTACCTAAATAACACAGTAAATTGCTGAACCAAGAATACAAGAACAGCAAGAAGTTTTTGTTTTGTTTAACAAATCCAACTTCACATCTTCATAAGCTTTGTCCTGTAACAGAAGGGCCTGCTTTTGAAAAGTTCAACAGAGAAATAAATTTTCCTCAGTCCTTGTGACATATTTAATTTTATAGATCTGTTCTGTGGGGCTTTTTTTAAAGCAATGTATACAGTGCCAGCTTCAATTGCTGGATACCCGTGCGGGCAGCAGAACAAATGAATACTCAGAGTCACAAAGAATTGCCATATTCTCCATTGTAGCAATGAGATAAACGACTGGAAGATTCTGATGCAGAATGCCATCTACATCTGATCCAACAGGCTCAAAAAAAAAAAAAAAAATCAGTGAGTTTTTCACTCCCTTGAAATTGTTGGTACAGAACTAGGTTCTAAAGAAGAAACAGCAGAATAAAGGAGCAGATGGAAACTCCAGAAGAGCAGATGAAGAACTGCCAAGAGTGACTGAGGTGAAACAGAGCCAAATATTTTTTATCAGCTCCTAAAACAAGACATTCTTAGTAGTGAGATCAGAAGCTGAGCAATCATACCAAATTATGCTTCAACCTGAGATGAAAATTTTCAATTTCTTTTTCCAGCCAGCATAAACAAACAGGAAAATAAAAGAAAGAACACAATAGGAACATTCTATACATAGCCAACAAAACCAGAGACAACCTTACAAGCTCTGGAAGCTCCGTTTGAAAAATAATAATAATAGTACTGGATATAAAGGGGAGATGCTACACAGCAATATTGTTTTACAGAGATAAGTGTGGCCTTAAGATGAAAGTTACTTATCTGTCACTGTTTTATGGAGTCTGCGTTGTACTGATGGAAAGCAAAGGTCAGATCTACACTGAAGAAACTTTAGCTGTCTATTCAGAAGTCAGGGTTCAAGCTTTTATTGCTGGGGTTTCCATTAACAGGCCTGTGTCTCAGGTGAGCTGATGGTCATGTCGTGATCCAGACTGCTGGTGCACAGAAGTCTGACTCCACGATGTGTGCTCTTGGCAAAGAAGCCTGGGATGGGCTGGTAGGGTAATAAAAGCTTTTGCAGGCTATTCAAGAATGAGCGTGCCCAATTGAAAAACAAAACAAAACAACCCTCATCTCTCCAAGTCTTCATTTATGAAGCATGAAAAGAAAAGACTGAGATCTGGCGATTTCCCCACAAAAGAAAGGTGATGGTGATTCTGTGATTCTGTGATCAGATCTCCTGTAATTAGTTAAAGGCCTCTGCTGAGTATTTTAATAGATGTAAAAGAAGCTCTGTGCATAGATGAAGTCTGTGTGTTGTTTTTTTTTTTTTAATTAAAGTACCTCCATATTGTCCTGAGTGTGAACAAGAGGATCAGCACAGACGATTAGATACAGATCTCTGAAAGTAAGAAACTGCAATACTGCCCCTTGTTGAACTAGAAACTATCTGGAAAAGCACATTAACTCAAGAGGGATCTGTATCTGTTTCAGAATATGGTACCAGAACTTATCATTGCACTAGATGATCTTGCAAGTCGTTTCCAACCTTGTGATTCTATGATTCTACCCCTGCAGTGCAAAATGAATGACTAGCTGTGTCAGAGACCATTTAATTGGCTGCAATGAATGCTAGCTTCCCTAGGAATTACTCATCAATCGTACAGCAAAAGGCACTGCTTCTTTTTTCCCCTTGCATCTGATTCCTTGCCCTCCTACAGCTGTTCCCCACACATTGCTCAGTTCTCCCCACTCCTTCTGTGCCCAAGTGCTGAGTGGCTGAAGAACAGGCACAGCCTTCCCACAGTGCCTAACGCTTGGAGTCCCCCCAGGCTCCACTTTACAGTGCTTTCTTGATCCATCTTAAGCACCGTTTACCAGGGAATCAGAATCCCTAGAGTCAGCATTTGCACTGGGCACTGGCAGACACCCAGTGCATTTTGCTAGCTGCTGCTGAAAGCTAAGAATCATGCTGCCATATTGGCAAGTGAGACCCTAGTTGACAGATACAACATAGAAAACAGCCCATTGCCACATTGCATGACATACAGAAACTGGAAAGGCGTGGGTGTTTTGTTGTTTGTTTTTTTTTTTTAAACCTATGAACAGAATGTCCAGCTAGTTAGGATAATCACTGAGCAGCCCAAGGTGAGCATTCAACACCTGAGTACACAGAAGTGTTCCCTGAAAGTGAGCTCAGTAACGTGGTCGTCTGTCACTTTAAAACACATACACACACATATATAGATGATGGCAATACTACACACAGTTAAAGATACTGTCCTCTGCAATGTGTGCAGAGCATAAGCAGCGTGCTTCAGAAAATGAAAACGAAAATGAATACACATCAAGTGCCCGCAAAATCTGAGCTGGTAATTACAATTTTGGGCAATTTGACACAAACATGTTCCTACTGATAAATTAAAATGGGGTTTTGAAGGCAGCTGTACACTGCATGTGACTGTAGAAGATGCTTTCACTCCCCCCCCCCCCCCCCAAAATATTACATCAATACATTAGCTCAATACTAACCATGTTTTTATTACAAGATTACTGTGCTTTGTGTTTGGATAAGATATGGCTAACAGCTCATTTTTCCCTCGCAGTCAACTCCATCTCATCCAAACTATTAATGTAACAGAGCTCCAAGAAAGATTTGCCCGTGGATGTTAAGTCAAATCCCACTGACTTAACAAAAGACAAAACTCAGCCCTTGAGCAGCAGCAGAAATGTTAACTGGTACAGCTACTGAGTTCAGAGAGTTGTTTTTCTCTCTATGGGAAATAGGCTTGAAGCAATATATTCAGGAGAATCAAGCAACTTATGTAATGCTCTTATTACTTGTATCAACATTCGTGCTATATGCTTGCAGTTCACTGCTGTATGGCTCATTCTGTTGCAAAATGAGCTTCTATACCACAAACATATTTTTGCAAGTACAGTAAATGGATCAAAATAAAGACTTGCTTTGTTTCCAGGAAAAATATGCATAATACACAGAGCAGTAAGCTTTTAAAGCAAGTTATCTTCAAATGGGAAAAGTGTTCCCCAGGCAAATTTTACTACTTTCAATAACGTTAGGCTGTTTTATAAGCCAGTGAAACAGCTGGCAAACACTCGTGCAAGATTTTATCTAGAACAACTAATTACAGCAGTTTCCCATTTTTCCTTTATATTACCAAATTCCATAAAATCTTCACAATCTCCAGTTCATGCACTCCTTCAGGCTTACACTTCATCTATCAAACTGTCTCATGTCAGCTACAGTCGAAGTTCCCAACATCTCAGGTTTAGTTGATCCTGATGGAACTCACTGAAAGAGGATGAAGTCTCACTCTGTAACCAACTGTGTCCATTTCACTAGCATGAGTGAAGCAGACATTTTACAACCAAAATTTGCTAATGCTTTTGTATAATAAGTATCCTAAACCTAAGCTGATGACCTAAAATAACAATGATGATTATAATAATCATCTATCACTGCTACCATACACCTAAGAATGAAAATACAAAGTAATTTATACAAGCAATAACAGGAATAATATTAGAATTACTCAATTTCTTTTTAATTAGTTAACTTTTCCTGAACAGGAACTTGACAGCTCCAGTCAGGCCAAACTTCAACCGACTTCTCCAGGCATTCCTCCTAAGGAATATTTTTATCTCAATTACACTTCTATCACTCTGTGATGCACTGGCAAAGTCATTGAGTGCATCAGTAAATATCACATTTTAATATTACCTCTATTCCAGACATCAAAAACAAACAATCCATCTATGCACAGTTAGGCTAATCCTCTCTGCACACTCACAGTGTGTCTACAGTATCATCAGATAAATATGATAGTGAATGCATACACTAAACAGCTATATAATCTGATGATGTGCAATACAGGTGAAAAGCATTAGGCCAAATATGACTTAGATCCTTAGAATTATGTCTGAAAGCTAAGCATCCAATAGTGGACCCAAATCCATGCTTCATAAGACAAGATGGAAACAAAGATAAATAGCTGAGATAAATTTTGCCTTGTTTGTGCATGCAGTAGCAAAATTTGTTACCTCCTAGTTTTCCTCCAGAAAGAACATCAATGCTTAATTGCAGGAAATAATATAGATCACAAGTGGAGATGCCAAAATTATGCCTCTCCCACATAAAAATATAGGGGAGGAAAAAAAAAATAAATCAAAGGACTCTTTTTCTGCTTCAAGAAAGCATTACCAAGCTTACAGTTCTCTACCAGTTACTGCATGAGATACAAATAAAAAGACCATACAAACAAATTAATAGCATGACTAGCAATTTTTAACCAAAGCTACCCTTGGGTAAAACCAAGGAGCAGGTTACAGCTTGGATTTATAATGAAACTGAATTTGACCCTTCCCATAAAGACTATTCCTGTTTAGACAAGAAGCAAAGCATGAATAACACGGGTACTCAGATTTCTCACAACTCAACTGCATCTACTGCAAGGCAGCATTCTGCATGCTATCCAATCAGTTGGTTTACATTGGCAAAAAAATAATTCCATGTCTATAATCAAGAGCAAAATTTTATTACTGTCCTCTGATCGGCTGTTTTAATTTAATTACATATTACCAGCTTTCAGTATTATTTTGTTGTTTTTGCTTATAAAATATATGAAAATTAAACTGAAGTATTCAAAGTTTGTGTTTACTTGCCCATCAAATTTACTGTCCAAGGAATTACCATGAACCTCACTCTCTCACAAACTTAACATGCACATACATTGATATTATATGCACGCACATATTAGCACTTCCCTCTGCACCATTAACTTCTCCTTAGGGCTCAAAAAATCCAATAAAAGAGATGTTTTTTTTCCACTTATTACGTGGAACTATTTCACACATTTTTGAAATAACGACAAATTCTCAACTGTGGACACTGCCACAGTGGCAACACACCAACATTTCTCCCATATGTTCATTTAAATCTTATATTTTGTGCTGTTTGCAAAGACTGAGGAACATTCATTGGCATCTCACCAGCGTCCCCCTGAGAACAGCAGACGGAGGCACAGGAATCTCTTCTCCCTCTTCCTCTGAATTAGGAGGAAATATGAGAAAGAATAACTGGGAGAAAAATGACTCTTAGGGGCAACGGAAAGAGTGAAATGGCATTGCTGGGTGGAAAAAAATTTAAAAAAAAAAATAAAAAAGTAATGGGCAGGAATGAAATCTTGCAGCTTTTTCATTTGCAAAAATCAGGACCTAAATATCACAGAAATGCCTTAAAATACAGTAATTAAAAAAAAAAAAAAAAAATTAAAAAGGCAATAAAGATGGGGATGGCTCAGCTATCCTGCTTGACCAAAAGCAACAGAGGCCTCAACATCAGGCGTGTCAGGCACCACCACATCTGTGCAGGCAAAAGGCAGGCAGCCCTTCCATCAAGAAAAGTGCTGTTTCGCATCACCCTTTCTGTTGGTACTCCATGGTGGTCACAACAATTAAGTTTAATTTAAAAATCAAGAGAGCCTGAGTGATGGATACACAGATCTAAGAGATGAAGTAAGAGAAAGGGGAAGGAAAAAAAAAAAAGAAGAAGAAGAAAGAAACCACACAAGCTTATCAATACTATTTTGTTGAAATACACCAACAGTGTTCAGCCTTTACTGTCGTCTTCACATTCTTCAAAGATTTCCAGCTGGGGAGATGCTCAAGAATGAATGCTCTGAAAGGCAATACATACAGAGTGCTAACTATGGTAGGCTTTTCTTGTCTCCAGTGGATCAAGAACATTTTTCTTCTTGGATGCATGGCAAAAAAGTTAAACCCTGTCCTAGTTTTTTTTCCCTATTATACAGAACAGCGATCAGGAAATGCTGTCTATTTTGTTCTATTAGTTCACAGTCAGCTGTAGATTTCTTACGTGCCAAATGTAGTGAAAATAGCATAGAAGTCGATGGCAACAACTGAACTGAAAGTTCAGTGCTGCAGGTTTAATTTAAATCAGAGCTACAATAGGATTCTGAATGTTTTGCTTCTTCAATGTATTTGTTAGAGAAAATGTACCAAATACAACAAATAAAAAAAACCATGAAAGCGTTACCAAAAAATCTTGCTTTATGCACAGAACAAGACAGATACATCATATATGGAAACAGCACTTAAGAGAATATCTGCAACTTATGTTTCATCATGTGTGATTCATTTTTAAAATGCAGGTGAAAACAATCTTTATGCTCTTCAGTAAGACTATATTTAGACCTTCAGCACATTAACTAACTGATGTGGTAAATCTTTTGGAGAAAAAAAAAAAAGGCAGGAAATTAGTTATTGAACTGAATGCATGTCTGAAAGCACTTCTATTTTAAATGTGGATTCGGTAATTTTTGTATGGCAGACTGTATCATTTTCATCATAACAACATCCTTTCCCCAACACGAGGAAACAAACGCACTTCATTTCTTAAACAGTTCCTGCGGAATTTTACACGTTCCGCTATAGCAGAACAAATAAACAAACAAATGCAATTGCAAAACACAACTTCCACAGACAAGTTGGGCCCATCTTGAGAACACACACTTCCTAAATGTTGTTCCATCAGCCCCTAGGAAGTGCAGCAAGTGCCCTTTAGACTCAGGGGGGAGCTGCAGGATTTTTTCCCCGAACACAGTATGGCTTGTAGCCAAAGGAGTAATTTAGCATAGGTTTTGGCCAAGCAGGAAAGCGTTCCATTTCTTCTGCCATTCATTTAGACCCACAAGGAAACTGAGACAGGAAGCCAGACTTCCAGATAATAGGAGTGTTCCTAATGATGTACGCTGGCTTGCGACTCAAAACAGTTCCTCTATGCTTGCCTTTGCTGCACCATCCCATGTCTATACGATTTCCCCACTGCAGAGGGGGAATAACAACAAAAAACATTTTAGATGAGTCTCCTTTTGCAACCAACTGAAAGTGATCAGTGATTTTAAAACATCACAACACAAAAACTAGTTACAATGGAAGCAAGAGGCAACCAGGTATAACATACTTTTTTAAAAAAAAGATGCCTACATTTAATTTTTTTCTCAGGTACAAATTCTGACCTCACTGAAGCACAAGAAAGACAGAGAACTGTTGGAGAGGGTCCAGAGGAGAGCCACAAAGATGACCAAGGGGCTGGAGCACCTCCCCTACAAAGACAGGCTGAGGGAGCTGGGCTTGTTCAGCCTGGAGAAAAGAAGGCTGCAGGGTGACTTCATTGCAGCCTTTCAGTACCTAAAGGGAGCCTACAAACAGGAGGGGAATCAACTCTTTGAAAGGGTAGACAGCAGCTGGACAAGGGGAAATGGTTTGAAGTTGAGGGAGGGAAGATTTAGTTTGGATGTGAGGGGGAAGTTCTTTACTATGAGAGTGGTGAGGTGCTGGAACAGCTGCCCGGAGAGGCTATGGATGCCCCGTCCATCCCTGGAGGTGTTCAAGGCCAGGTTGGATGGGGCCCTGGGCAGCCTGGGCTGGTATTAAATGGGGAGGTTGGTGGCCCTGCATGTGGCAGGGGGTTGGAGATTCATCATCCTTGAGGTCCCTTCCAACCCTGGCCATTCTGTAATTCTGTGAAGTGAATGTCACCATGCCATTCATCTCACTAGAAGTAACAAGAGACCCTAAAATGAACTGCAGTCTAGATGAAGAATTCCACCTTAAGCATTGCAGCATATAAACATAATGCATTTCATTTCCTTGCATAAAACTATCAGGAAACACAAATAGGATTAAAAATAATTAGGAGAGCAGTTTATAAGGGGGAGAAAACACTCTTTGACTGCTGTGGATCCCCGTCTTGGGCAGAGTTCCCTACCATGCAGCACACAGGCCAGGCCAGTTACTGCATCCTTGGTGCAGACTCTTCCACAACCCATTTACAGGACCTGCTGGATTGCGTGGCAAGAAACAAGGCAGTGTTACTCTGGGCATGAAGATCCAAGCAAAGATAGTTACTTTCCCCGGACAAACCTTATACAAATAAAAAGTTTATAAATAAAAAACCAAACTTTCATACATCTAGATTTGTAAGCCGTCGTATCTTAACAGGTGAAAGAGCTACTGACCAGTCCACAGCAGTGTGAAAAATTAAAAATATAAGACCTGCATGAGAAGAATTCCTCCATATTTATCTGAATAACATGTCAGAACAGCCCACCACTAGGAACTCTGATATGCCTATCATTGTTTTAGTTAGAACTTATTGCCTTCATAGCAGCTGAATACAGAGAGCAGTTTGATCTCCAGTCAGTTGCAGAGGGCTCAGCACAGGATAATCTTTTTGTTCAGTTTTTACCTGCTTGTATGTCTTCTCCTGGCAGATAACCCACTTTGCATTCTGTGATGTCTGCCTATTCTGCATGACTTCTCTAAGCACCTTGCTAGCCTGGACCACATGTACCTGGGACTTCTCAACACAGGTGGTGAAGGAAAAAAAGAAAAAGAAAAAAGAGGAATGGAAATTAAATTCAAAGCTGATCAAGAAGAATAGAAGAAGAAAAGGTGCAGTGCATGTTTGGCCATGCTCTGGAGGAGCCAAGCATTTTTCGCTCCATCAGTGCGGGAGCGACTCAGTACCTCTCTGACATCCTGCAACATCTCCTCCGTTGCAGCAGTTGGTAGGGTTTATCTTGCTACCAGAACAGCCATAAAGAACGAAAAGGAATCAGAACTGATTAGCACATTAGAATGGGGATGCTAATTTGTTTCCTTAGCACGTGCAAGTAGATTCAATATCTTATCTAGATCTTTGCTCATTTCAGTGATACATCGTCTGCTGACTAGAAAGAGAGGAAAGGATTTCTCCACTGGAATGACCTAGGACATATTAGGTCAACAAAGCCAAGCCAGAGGATGTGAGCACTAACCAAGGATAAGGTAACTTTTATTCTTCTACAATATTCTGCATTTAGAAGTTAATGCCTATAGTAATTTCTGATGATTATTTCCTTAGTGCCTTTAGTTTGAGCTTGTTTATGCTTAGGTAGAACACACAAAAGATTTCCATTTATAATCAACATGTCTTTGACTACCTGTAGCATCATCAGGTCTAGAATGACTATATGAACGCATCAGCAAAAGCACAGTGTATGCTGTGAAATTCCATATAAATTCCAAATATAAATAAGGATAGTGAGTTGTTTTTCACTCTCTAAAAAGAAAAAATAATTTTGTCTAATTTGAAAAAGAAAAATCATCACAACTGCAGCTGATTCCACACGTTGTTGACTTAAATCACCAAAGAACAGCTTGTATTTCTCTCTGGAGAATTTCAGTTTTCACCTCCCTCACAATTTGAATACATCTATAAACATCATTTCTGATCAAAGAGGCGTCTCCCATACTTGGCTCTCTTTCAGAAAACAAAAGGAAACCTATGTTATTTTTCTTTACCCAAGCTTCATTTCTGCAGACATAGAAACCATGATCCACCAGCGCTACAAATTCACATTTAATTCAGCTTCTCCCAATAAAAGGTGCTATCAATGAAAACAGGTCTCAATTGGGTTTCTGCATTTTCATCCATATTCCACGGGTCAAAAGGTTTCATCCTCAAGAACGCAGATAAAAGACTGAAAAAAGAAACAGCACTCCTACATTTTCTCTTCCCCGCTGCTCTCACTGCTATTCAGGGAGCAAGAGGTCTTTGTTCAGTTTCAGAACCTTTTCATGATGGGCAAAGAGTTTTCTCCTTCCTTCCTCTGCTAAATAACTCCAGAAAATTTTGTCACTAAAGCCAAACAAAGAACTTTCTTCAAACAAGCATCCTCAGACAGCTCTAGTACCATATGCCACCTGCATTTCCCACTCAGGATGTGAAGGAAGTTCAAAACACTGAAGAACCACTATTTGAAAGAAGACAGATGTTTGGAAACATGAAAGTAATGAATTGTGTAGTTAAATATGAGATTTGCATTGAGTTAGGCTATGCCAGAATAATACACCAACGCTGCGATCTGAAGCTTTTGCAATCCATTCAAACTATAAGTAGCTTTGGAAAAAAAAAAAGTATATATAGTTTTATATATATATGTATACACACACACACTTTTCTGCTGTTATTTTACCATTTAGTTAATTCTTCTACTTATTAAATAAAAAAAGAAATTAGCACATTTATTCCTTCATTTGTTCCTCCTAGCTTCCCAAGATCCCCCTTCTAGCAAGCCACTGAGATAGGCTGGGATAAGAAACTTTCTAAAGTCATGGTTTTGCAAACTGCTGAAGAGAATTTCAGTGCTTGTCAAACATTAGCTAATGGTACGTAGTTTGGTGGTTGTTCTTACAAACTGTATTGAGATCGATTTCAAATGCCTTCAGAATTTTGTGACAAATAAAGGTCACTGAATGTAAGATTTCACGATAGTCTTGTGCTAGCGATGACAACAGCAGAAACTGATGGGCAAAAACCCATCCTCAGTAATGTGAAAGGCATGTGAGCACATGAATACAAGCGAGCCATGGCCCACAGGAGTAAATTAGTCAGCTCTGCGCTTTACTACTTATTTACCTATAAAAATTATCTCTGAAGTAACTGGAAGCCTTCCCACCGAGTTCAATAGCCTTCAGATCAGGCTTAAGACACAGATTAACACCATGTTTCCCAGTGCAGAGGAAAAAAAAAAAAAAAAAGGCACCCACACAACCTGTATACGCAACTTTCAAGATCTTTTAATAGATAATTCTGCAGGCATATATATGCTTTTAGTGATAATTCCTTAGGTAATCAGTCAAGCATGTGCATGCATGCATCTAAAGGCTAGCATGTAAGTGCTGCACTTACATGGAGAACTTTGAGAGAAAGAATCTATACACATTAGATAAATGTAGCTTTCTTTCTGTGCTTGCATACATTCGCCTTCATGAAATATTATCCTGTGCCTTTGCGGTCATACTAAGACTTGAAATTCATTCGCTTCCCAAAAGATCCAAATTTCCTTTATCTTCAAGGCATACTACAAGACCTGAGTTTTTGAAATACCATTTAGGAAAGGCTTAGGAACAAAGGAACTGCAGCACTGGATCACATCCAAGGTCCTGTCTGACAGCAGTCACTACCAGCTGCTTCAGAAAGGAACAAGAATCTGAGGGGGGAACGAGGATAATCTTGCCATACACTTGAGTCCATCTTGATTTCCAGACACTAAAGACCAGCTTAAACTCTGAAGCCTGAGATAGAATACCCACTTACAATGTTATCGCTATCAGTTATCAAAGCTTTGGATTCTCCTGCTGTCCATGTAAATGTCAAATCCCATATCTAAACACTGCCTCGGTAGCATCCTATAAGAGACTTCAACCTAAAAAAAGTTAGAAAAAAAGTTGGAAAAAATATATATATTCCCTCATCTCAGTTCTGAACTTAACAAAGTTAGATGTTAATTCTTCTTGTATAATTCCTTAAATTGGACGCCTTCATAATTCTCCATTTTCCAAGTTGAACTTCTTTTGAATCCATTTTCATCCAACAGTTTTTTCCAATAACTGAGCCTTCACTGCATAAAACACCAGCATGAACCTGATTCTTCAGCTATTTAAAATTCTTATTGTTTTTTATCCGGGAGTATGTTGGCTGGTTTGTTTTGTTTTAATAATTCCTTTCCATACACGAAAGTTTAATCCATATTGGTTTTCAGAGCCTAATGCTATTATAGCATATCAATAAAACAGAATAAAGGTTCCAGAATTTAGTTCTGAATTGATAGTCTTGCACAACGGCGTGGTTAAAAGCTGCTAAGTCTTTGTCTATGATGACAAAAGTGTTGGCAGATGGATAAAGATTTCAGTACTAAAATGAAAATCACTAGAAGATGGGTAATATGGCTTCGTAATGACACTGGCTACTTTGCACTGAAACATGCTTTTAGTAAAAAAAGGGGGTAAGCAGATTGCCTGAGCACAAAATACTTAATTTATCAATAGACCTCTACATGCACACACCTTTACAAGGGATGAAATAGACACTTAAGTATGAAAACAGCTGGTAAGGAATGAAGTTTAACCCATCTGCAAATAAAATTGTGATAAGAGCACAATCATAAGAGAAACGTTGAAGAAGGGGAAAAAGCGAGTTCAAGTAAGAAATGAAGATGTATGCAGATCTGTTATAAGGACATTTTACCAGATGGAGAAATTGGGCAGTTCATCGTCATGTTCTCACACCCGCAGAGTTGTTCTAAAACTACTCTCCTCAAAAGCAAATATAATTGGCTGAGCAATAAGCTGTTTAAATGAATCTTTTTATTATGTAAAAATCATTGAAAATTGTTTTCTTTATTTCTGAGTTCATCGTCTGGAAACACAGAGAAGTTCTGTAATTTGGCCACTATTTCCAGAATCGCTATGCCCTTTCCAAAGTCATTTCTTCTTCACTGTGGAAGGAGGAGAAATGTTGAAGATGTTCAGTAAAACAATACTTAGGACAGTAGGATTGTAGCTAACGAGCATCTGTTACAATGTCAGACACCAATAAAATGGGCTTGCTTTTGTTTGATAGCAAGTAGTGTTATTACTAGGAATACGTTGAACTACTGCTACCAGTATGAGAACAACATAACACAAATGCACAGCTCTTTTGATACATTCCCCTCAGCCACTGCACTTCTAAGATGAGATATTTAAGCTACACTATAGAGATTACAGTGCCTAAGGAACACCATGAGGCTGAAGAAGCATTGGTACCTTTCAAATGCAGCCATCTCTGCCACTCCATTTCTGCAGGAAAACGACAGAAATTCACCAAAACAGATTATTTCTAGATTCAAATCTCACTGCACAGAAAACAATTTCTGCACTCAATATCCTTCCATTTCTGTGTTCTGATGTTAGTGGTTTCGGTGAGTTCCAATGCTTCTATTCCATACTGCACTACTAAACATCTGATACTTTGTCAATGGCATGTAAGAATACTAACTCAGAAACCTCTGAACATTTGACCCCTCACAAGATGTGCCACTAGACAGGGAGGGGCAGTCTTAACACAGCTGAACTCTATTTTGCTATTTTATTTTAAAATTAAATTTGCTGCCGAATTTACATAAAACTTAAGCAAAGTTATAATTTAAGTGCTTCACACAACAGACATTGGTGCTAAGAATGTTCATACATTTTAAAAAGACTAAAATGACTATACCTCAGACCAGGCATATTGTTCTGTCATTGTCTGTAATTGTGAAAATGAATTAAAAAAACCCTCCAAATAATTTCCCAGTCAATTATTTCTCTTCCTGAAAACCACAGCGTGGAAGCTGGCTACATACACACTATGCATTCCATTATGCATCACATTCCACATGTCTCTAGACAGAAATTAAAAAAAAAAAAAAAAAAAAAGAGCTATTTTAGAAAAAAAGAAATGATCTGGGGGCTTCCTGCCTATCTCTGTTTTTAATCATTGAAAGAGAAACCACAGACTTGCATTCTGAAGTATTATTGCTCTGTAAGAGCTACCTGCACTCAAATACTGTCAAATGTGATGCTCATAGGTTTATAGTCACTCTGAATTTTCACATGCAAACCATGACACGGGCAATTGGTATAATTAAGAACTGGCTCTGAAGCAGCCTGCTAGAGCAACCACCCATTCATGGGTTGTGCACCTGCTCAGGGTTGCACCATAGGCCCATGGCACAGCCTTCACCTTCACGCTCCCCAGCTCAGCCCCTTCTGATGTATTATTATTTATACAAGCTTTAAATTCCAAGTACTTCCAGTACTTCTATTGTTTGGGAAGGCTAGTCTTGACATCAGATCTTGATATTTAGGTGTATGAGTCAAACAGAGACAGAAGGTTCAAGTATGTGTTCCATTTAGGTGGATATATCAGGATTTAACATGCAGTCCACTGAGTACGCTTCCAGTTTTAAGCATCTGGCAACACCTGGTTCACCCACCCTTCTCCTTTCTAGCTATGGACATGCTGTCCATTACATTTAAAGGAAATAATCACCTGCAAGCCAGGTAAGAATAAGTTAAGGGTACATAAAGAAGAGAATCCCACTGGACAGGCAGCGCAAGAAAAAGCAAGGAAGCACATTCAGCAAAGGGGAATCCAAAAGCAAGGAAATTTGCCATAGGAACAGTGAAAGAGGTTGAAAAATTAAAAGATAAGCAGCAGATATGAAAAGTGAACATGCATTAAAACACATCAACAAATCAACAGTTGGCACTTTCGTAGCAAAGAAAAATGTCGTAGGAAGAGACAACTAAAAATACACAAAGGTTTTTCTAGTCACACTTCCAGTGGCTGTAACTCTGAAAGGATGTAGTAGGGAGGAAGACAGAGGCTGCCTGTGATCATGGATGGGAGAAATAGACTGTACTACAATAACACACAGCCCTGCCAGGGGAGATGCAATACTGGACCTGTTGCTCACCAACAAGTGAGCTGATTGATGACATCAGGATTGAAGGCTGCCTGAGCTGTAGTGATTATGCAGTGGAGTTCACACTCCTGAGGGTAGACAAAGAGGAAAAGCTCAGTGCTAAACTTTAGGAAAGTCAACTTCCAGCTCTTCAGAGAGTTAGTCAACAAAACCCCGTGGGAAACCATCCTCAAGGACAACGCAGCAAGCAGAGCTTGCAGATCTTTAAGGAAGCTCTCCTTAGGGCACAAGACCTCTTCAACTCCAAGTGGAGGAAGTCAGGAAAGGAAGACAAGAGCAAGACAGGTATTGCTGAACTGGGACCTGCTGGTCAAACTGGAAAGCAATAAGAAGATGCACAGGCAGTGAAAGCAGGGACAGGTAGTTAGCCTAAGAGGATTATAGGGATGCTGCGTAGGGATGGAGTCAGGAAGGCCAAGGCCCAACTTCAACTGGACTTGGCAAAGGGCACAAAGAAGAACAAGAAAGTTTTCTATAGGTACATCAACCAGAAAAGGAGAGACCAAGAAGGTGTAACCACACTCCTAGTGACCAATACAGGCAAGCTAGTAACAACGGACAAGGAGAAGGCTGAGGTATTCAACTCTTTTTGCTCACTCTTCACTGACAACTGCTCTTCACACAACCCTCAAGAGGATCATTTGGAAGGCAGAGACTGGTGGAGCGATGGCCCTCCTGCTGTAAGCAAAGACCAGATTTGCAACGACCTCAGGAACCTGAACAACCATAAGTCTATGAGTACCAGATGAGATGCATTCCTGAGTCCTGAGGGAATTGGCTGATGTAGTTACCAAGGCACTTTTGATAACATGTGAAAAGTCATGACAGTTAGGTGAAGCCCCTGGTCACCAGAAAAAAGGCAATGTTGCATCCATTTTCAAGAAGGATAGAAAGGATGACCCAGGGAGCTACTAACCTGTTAGTGTCACCTCTGTGCTGGGTAAAATCTTGGAACAGATACTCCTAGAAGCAATGTTAAGGCTAATGAAAGACTCAGAGGTGATAAGAGTTAACCAGTATGGCTCCACCATGGGCAAATCTTGCTCAACCAACCTACTGACCTTCTACGATGGTATAACTGCATCAGAATCACTGATGTCATCTATCTGGACCTCAGCAAGGCTGCTGACACAGTCCCTCAAAACATCCTTCTCTCCAAATTGGAAAGATATGAATTTGATGGATGGATTGATCTATGGACAAGGAATTAGTTGCAAGATCATACCTTGAGAGTGGTGTTCAGTGGTTCAGTGTTCAGATGGACATCTACATCATGAGTGGTCTCCCTCAGGGATCAGTACTGGGACCAGTGCTCTTTATTATCTTCATCAATGACATTGACAATGAGATTGATTGTGCATCTTCACCAGGTTTGCAGATGACACCAAGCTGTGTGGGACAGCCAACATGCCTGAGGGATGGGATGCTGTCTACTGACCTAGACACGCTCTAGCAGTGGGCCCTCTCATGAGGTTCAACAAATTCAAACGCAAGGTCTTGAACATGAGTTGTGGCGACCTCAACAATCAATGCAAGACAAAAGGATTGATAACAGCCCTGTCAAAGAAAACATTAGGGTATCAGTGGATGGTAAGTTGAACATGAGCCAGCAATGCTGCCATCACAGCCCAGAAAACCAACCATATTCTGGGCTGCAGCAAAAGAAGCATGGCCAGCAGGTCAAGAGAGGTGGTCCTGCCCCTCTACTCTGCACTGATGAGGTCACACCCAGAGTACTGCATCCAGATGTGGAGTCCTCAGTGGCAGAGAGATATGGACCTGCTGTTCTGCCTGAAGAAGAGAAAGCTCTGAGACCCCACTGTGGCCTTACAGTATCTAAAGGAGGGCTATAAGAAATAAGGGGACTCTAGCAGGGTCTGTTGCGATAGGATAGGGGGAAACGATTTCAAACCAAAAGAGCGGAGACTTAGATTGGATATAAGGAAGAAGATTTTTACAATAAGGATGGTGAAGCACTGGATCAGGTTGCTGGGAGAAGTGATGGAAGCCCCATCCCCGGAAACATTCAAGGTCAGGCAGGAGGGGCTCTGAGCAACATATCTAGATGTAGGTGTCCCTGTTCAGTGCAGGGGAGTTTAAAGGTCCCTTCCAACTCAAACAATTCTAGCACAAGAATGAAGTACAGTAGATGGCCCTAGGGATGCAAACAAAGCTTGACAAATGCTATGAAATGCTGCCCATCTTTCAAAAAGCTTTGAAAGTCCAAAGCTTACATTTGCTCCGGTGTACACTTAGTTATCTTTCCTTCAGTTAAAAACCAAGTTAAAAAAAAAAAAATTAATGTTGTGTAATGACATTTTTCAGCATTCTATAAACCTACCCTTCATGAATCTACAGCTAGACTATAAAAATCTGAGTTTAAGGATGAACACACATTATCCAAACAAAGAACAGAGATTTCTCCCCTTGTTTAGTTTATTCACTGCTATAAAATTTAGAGTACTGTAATGCATCCAGGAAAAAAAAAAAAAAGTCTGTTTTCCTCCTCAAAGTCATCTGTGCCTGCGAGAGCCAGAAGTTGACTCTTCCATTTTTACAGCCCTTCTGTCAATACCGCACACTACAGATGCGACCGTTTCTCTCCAAAAAGAAGTGAATGGAATTATGTCATAAGCCTATCAACTCTGTTTTCCAGAGGGGCAATAAGAATGACATAAGGCAGACATCCAGGTGTGGCGAGTGTTTTCTGAGCTTGCCTGGGGGACCTGATTCCAGGCTCAATTAGGTTTGTCAATTAGGCTTGTTTTGCAGTGGTGTAATAGCACTCCTTGCAGGTCACTTGTTTGACACTCCGGAAATATATTCAGAAACAGATCCCTATGGAAAGCAGCCTGGACATGAAATTGAGCTTTGGGTATGGAAGGATATTCACAAAGTTAGCAAGTCAAACATATGTGTTTACTATAGTTTTCCCAGAGTTTCACTAATGAAATAATCTTTTCAGTGAAGCAGAGAACTTCATGTTCACACAAATCTTTTAAGGATATTGAGATACCACATTAAAGAGCATCACAGAGAAAAGTAATGGTGTAGAACTCAAGAAATGAAATATGTCTTAAAACCTAACTTTTCCAGTAGTCTGATTTACCCTGTAAGTGAATTCACAGCAGGATGGAGGCCATTTGGGACAGACCATTTAAAAAAGCCTGTTTCTGTTTCAGCTGCCTACACTGTGTGTTTGCCACATGAACAGCCACAGTTCTGTCAGTTTGGCAGCTGACACTGGAGGTACAATCTCTATATTAGTATGAACTGCTCGAGATATCATTCTGAATTTATGGCATGACTGAAAAAAAAAAAAAAAAAAGATGAAAGATCTCCACCATATAAATGATGCAGCAGATTCAAGCGTATAACAAGAGGTTTCAAGAAATTTTGCATTACCAGGCTGCATATTAGCACACTTACAGCTGAAAACATGCATTTCAGTATTAAAACACCATCCAAATTACCTACTGTAAGAACAGCTTTCAATGATACTTTTCTTGGGAAGTTTCCTCAATGCAAAACAATTTCTGGTGCAAAGACAACCAAGGCCCATGACACAGAAAACCAACAGATAAAGGAATTCACATCTGAGCCTATTCCTCAAACCTTTGTAGTTTCTTCCAAAGTGAAACATCTCCAAGAAGAAATGTTAAAGGAGTAACAGACCTTGGTGATGCAGGTATACACCAAAGCTAAACCTTGTTTCCTAATTTCTCACAAGTCAACAAAAGTATTTTAATTGGGTGATCACACCAGAATATCACTCATTCATTCTCTGTTGTTTTCTTTTTCTTTTTTAAAGATGCAAAACAAAAGCATTTTAAGAACTTTAATACCAACTAAGAGCAGGCTATAAGTAATAGAGGATGGAAAACCCTTTTCCTACCCATCTCACTCCATACATTTCTCAATCAATATTCTTAATACATTATAGGCTGTGGTAAGGGCAGAAGAAGTAAAATCTCAGGAATCCAGAGATAAACATAGGTGATGCTGGAATTTGAGAAGCTTGACATTGCCTATTTAAATCTAACTAAACATTATAATTTCTGGAGTTGTACTTGCTGTATGTATGTGTGTGTATATATATATATATATATATATATATATATATATATATATATATATATATATGATCTATGTTGCTAGGTTCTTTTAAGCCTGACACTGAGATGAGCATGGCATTCTCAGTTTCACATCTTCCAGCAAATTAGATCTTGAAAGATAAACTAAGAATGCCTTACACTTGAACTTCACCATGGTAAACACTGAGGGCAACATCCTGCAGAGAGACACGAGGAAATATCTGAGACATCAGAAGCACTGAAACCACATTACATCACATCCCGCTGTTAGAGAATGCCAGGAGACTTGTTAGAAGGAGAAGTAGCGTGACCCAAAATTCATCCCTGGGTTAAAGGACTGCAGAAAAACACACAGGAAGCCACACAGCTCATCAAGTTAATCTCCTCAGTGTCGACAGCTTCCTTACCTCCGCTCCTCCTAAGCAGCACCACAACAGTACTTCCCCAGGCAATTCTTCCTCAGCCCCCTGCTCCCAGGGTTCTCAAGGTGCTGGCTTCACTGCTGACACTCAAGCGTGGGTTTATTGCAAAACAGCTGCTGTTTTTTTGCTGTTTTTTTTTTTTTTCTAATGCAGCTGAGAACATCAGTTCCAGAAAAAAAAAAAAAAAACTCTTAACCCTACTGTGCATCCATCAGACTCCTGTTATCTAAGGATTTCAGTTTTCATCAAGCTGGAAGCATAGTAAGATAATGTACTTGTAAGCCTCTATAGCATTCTGCATTACACTCTGCTGCTGGGGGATTTAACTTGCAGAAAGCAGTACCTAAGCTGGCTAGCCAAAATGAGCCTTTTTCCACTAAGTGTTAAAATGCACACCGAATACTGAGAAACAATTACAAAACATACTTATAAATAACGTGTTAGAGACTGCCACTTTCCATTTCTGCTAAGTTCCTCCAGCTCTTCCACAAAAGGAAAAAACAGAGAAAAGAGGAGCCTAACAAAAGAAGCCTGATCCAAGAGAGCTGGGACTACATCTAGGAATAATAACCTATATGGGATTACAGTTGATGTAGACCTGAGGCCTTCTGTGCTGTGCTCGATGCTGCAAAATCGTAAACATTAACTTGTGTGGTTTGAAGAATAAGAACTAAGCAGCAAATGCCACTGAGTGGAGAAAATCAGAATGCAAATAACTTCTAAAATAAAGGCAAGTCTAACTTGCATCAGCGTATTGGGGGCCTCAGTTGTGGCTGGTTTCAAAGGAACTTATTTACTTACAAACTATGGTAGGTCAAATTATTCCAGCAGGTCTGTAAAATCTGTGTGGAACGATTTGGAGTTTTTAAATTACTTTGTAAAATCTTGAGTTTGGGTGTTTCTCCCCTTGTGCCAAGTTGCTGAACTTCACTTCTAGCTGAGGCCTCACTGCTGTCAGCACGAACAGTTCAAAAAGAGCAACGTGAGTGACTTTCTGGCAGCCCTGCACCCATGCCAGAGGGTCAGATCAGACCAGGTTATGCTCCTAACAGAGGCTGAGCTCCACAGCTCTCATCATCTTTGATGGGGATTGCAAGAATCAGGAATTCACAGACTACGGCTAACGCGCCTCCAGGGAAGACTTTAGCAGGAAAAATCTTTGGGAAATGCTCTTGGAGAATCGATTTCATCAATAAGCTATCTCATCTTTATTAAAATGATCGGTCCGTGGCACAAATGTAACATGCAGCACTGAGTGATGTACATTTTCATCTCTGAAGAACAACCACATCCTAAATATACACATATATATATATGGATAGGCTGTTCACTAAATATAGAACCTCACAGCAATTGCTTTTAAGACCAATGGGAATGGTATCCAGCATGGTGCACCCAACTGTGGTAATACTCAAGCACATCATGAAGCAGCAGCAAGCACTTTCATGAAATACTTCAACGGGCCAAACTTTCCAAACACGTGCCTTTTTCTCTAAACAAAGCAGCGATGGCAGGGAATTGGCAACACTAATTGTGCTCCACAGATTCTTACCATCATCTTTCTCTCACGCATAAGCACAAAATGCTGTTGCACACTGCAATTTCTAATTACTTCCATTATGCAGCAAGAAGTACAAAAAAAAAAAAAGAACCACCCCTGCAGGTAGAACAAACACACTTCTCCTTAAGTAAAATGATGCCCACGAATCTTCCTGGAGAACCAGAGACCAGGAAAGGAAAAAAAAAAAAAAAAAAAGAGCTTAATTATAACCAGCTATGCTTGTTTGTGAGCGCTAATTGGAAGAAAACAACGTTTTGTTTGCAGTTGCTTCTACTTCTTTTGAACTGGGGCATTCCTCAGCTGCAGGCACGGAAGACCTAACAATTCACACTTTCAGAACAAACTATTTTTGCGATTAGGAAAACACAACGTCTGCATAGTTGGCATATACGTTCACCACATTCTCCTCAACAAATGAAACAAAACCACACAGACACGGCGCACGCAACCTTTGGCTGAACCAGTCTTCAGCATACAAAGTAACTAATTAATGCAAAGGAGATCGCTGGAAAACTTCGGCGCTTATTCAACAATGGAGCCTGGGGGGAGCGGACGACCACCGCGTTTTGAGAGAACGTATCGACGAGAAGCGGTTCGTAAGGTCAGCGAGAAGGACCAAGCACCATACCTGGCAGAAAGGAAGCTGACGTCTTAAACCAGCACACGTTCATCACAGGACCCCCCGGCAGCGCACGGAGCGCGGACGCTCCTTCGCTCTCCCACCGGTGCGCACGGACGGGGCTACGCACCCCGCGCCCCGCCCGACCCCGATGTCAATATTCATCACGGAGCGGCCGGCGACCAGAGACCGCCCCGTGCCCGCCCCCACGAGCGGAGAGCCGGGCCGGGACCGACAGGTTGCGGTGCGGGAGAGCGACGAGGGGTGGCAACGGGCGGAGCGGTCTGTCGCCCTTCGGGTGCCCGGCCGCGCTCGGTGCGATGCGATGCCCGCGAGCTTCCGAGCCCCGCCGAGCGCCCCGCGTAACTTCCGCGTGCCCGGCCGGCAACGCAGGTCCCGGCCCGCCCGCTCCCCCGGGGAGGAGCAGGTGAGGCCCCTCGGCGGGCGGAGGAGTGAAGCCGGGATAAAGTCACCATCTGGGGAGGGGGTGGGGAGCAGCGCCGGGCGGGGAAGTCACTTACCGGCTTTGCAGGGATCCTTATAATCTATCGCCTCGGCTTTATCCTCTTCGGTGAAATCGTAAGTGTAGTCATAATCGAGGGCAGAGCAGGAGGACGGCTTCCCACAGACAGCCCAGGCGGCCAGCCACAGCGCCAGCCGCCAGCAGAGCATTTTCATCCTCCCTCGGGCGGAGAGGCGGTGCGCGGAGCGCAGCGGAGTTAGGCGGGCGGCACCGCCGGCTTGAGAAAGGAGGGTAAGGGATGGAGGAACCGCAAGTTTGGAGTTGACTGGGGCTCCGTTTGTTTGTTTGTTTGTTTGTTTCAGCACCTAGAGCCGCCGCTCCCCTAGGTAGCCCCAAGGCAGCATGGGCTCCGCCGCCCCTCCTGCCCGCACCCCGCCGGGCGTGTGGGTGGCTGGGCGCGGGGGTGGGCTCAGGCCGAGAGGTGCCGGTTCTCGGGGCGTCCCTCCGCCTCCGGCGCAGCCCGGGCAAACTTCCCGCCCCGGCGGCGGTCGCTGCCCGCGCCCCGCTCCGCACCCGGTCCGCGCCCCGCCGCGCCGCCGCCCCCGGTCCCGCTGTTGCCGCCGCCGCCGCTACTGCTGCTGCTGCCGGAAGATGGATCCGGGCTGTACATCAGCGAACTGCCGCGGGGAAGAGGGAAGGAGAGAAAAGAAAGAAGGACGGACGGGAAGAAAAGGGAGCGGGGGTGGGGGGGTCTGCTCCGGCAAAGCGCGCAGCCCGAGCGATGGGAGGCGGCAGAGCCAAGTGTCAGGGCCTCCCCCGCCGCGCTCCTACTCTGCGATCTGTCTCTGGTCTAACTCCCCCCCCACCCCCCCTCCTCCGTCCCCCTTTAACTTACGACAACCTTACAGGCAACTAACGCACATCGTCAGCATCCTGCTTACTTATTCATACAGGCAGGGTCAGGATCCGGGCTGCTGCCGATCCGCTCCCCCGATAGTCCTGCAGCAACACGCGCGTTCACCGGCCGCCCCTATCTCCGGAGTGCTCTCTCTCTAGATAAGCGGTGCGCGGCATTTAGACAACAACAAAAGAAGCCAGATCAAATCAAACAACGCGCGGCTCGGCTCCCGGCAGCCAAAAAGCCGGAGGACAGAGAGAACGAGGTGATGGAGGAGGAGGAGGAGAGGGATCAGCTGCGATGAAGGGGACGGGGAAGCAGCGCGGTACTGGTTTGCTGCTCCCCGTGCCGGTGGCTCCGCAGCGTGAGCCCCATGGGCGGGCGGGGGGTAAAGAAGCGAGGGGGAGGGGGAGAGAGAAAAGTTTAAGCGCCCATAGTTTGCTTAAAACAGAGGAAAGCGATTTAAAGGTCCATCTCTCTGCAGAAGTTCAGCCAAGCAGCTGGGAACCGGCTCCAAAATGAAAGTAGGACCAAACAAACAAACAAGCAGAAGGAAGAAAAAGGGGGAAAAAAAAAAAAAAAAAATCGAGGCAAAAAAAAAAAAAAAAAAGTTAATCTGAAATCTCTCAGCCGGGTTTTCCTGTCCTCACGTGGATCTCCGGGAAAGCGGTGGAGGTTTCTCTCCCGAGCGAAGTTTCCGCGCAGCTCCGCACCGTCCCGCTGAGCGCCCCGAGCCGTGCGGGGCCGGCGCCGCTTTAAAGCCCGAGGAGGGATCAGCGCGCAAAGCCGCCTTCAGCCGATCAACCTGGGGAGGGAGGGAGCAAGGGAGGGAGCGAGGGGGAGGGCGGAGGGTGGAGATACGCTGCTGCTGCTGCTGGAATAAAATAAGATCGAGCGAGAAAAAAAAAAAAAAAACAAAGTGCGTGTGGTAGCTAAAGAGCTCCCTGCCTCCTCCCCTCCCCCGAGATGGGCAGCTCCGGTCCTGCAGAACCGCCTGAAACGGTTTCAGACCAAGGTGAGACTTTTGCGTAGCAAACTCTACTCCTCCTCCCCCTTTTTACGAGTTTCCATGGAAAAGAGCGGGGTCAGTGGTGGGGGGGGTTGAGGGGAGTTCCTGCGGCTCCCACTCCGCCGGGGTGTCACATTTAGCACGGGCTTTTGAAAGGGCTGCCGCGAAGCAGTGCCTGCTCCTCTTCCCGCAAGTACCGCTTCCCGATCGCCTTTTCCCTGTCGCAGGGGTGGAAATCCAGAGGTCGTTCCTTCCCCCGGGCTGTGCCAGGAGAGTCGCTTCGGGAGCAGCCCCCTCCCCTCGACGGGGAGCTCGTGGCAGAGTGCTGTCACCTCTCGGTGGGCTGAGCTGCTGCGAAGGAAAAAGGGTTTTAGGGGAACAGACTGGAAGGAACGGTCCTTGAAAGCAGCCCTGTGGAGAAGGACCGGGGGGTCTTGATAGATGAAAAGCTTAACGTGGGCCAGGAGTGTGCTCTTGCAGCTCAGAAAGCAAATGGTATCCTGGGCTCCATCAGAAGAGGAGTGGCCAGCAGGGACAAGGGGGTGATTGTCCCCCTCTACTCTGCTCTTGTGAGGCCCCATCTGGAATACTGGGTCCAGGTACAAGAAAGACAGCTGTTGGAAAGGGTCCAGAGCAGAGCCACAAAAAGATGGGTAGGGGGCTGGAGCACCTCCCCTACAAAGACAGGCTAAGGGAGCTGGGCTTGTTCAGCCTGGAGAAAAGAAGGCTGTAGGGTGACCTCATTGCAGCCTTTCAGTACCTAAAGGGAGCCTACAAACAGGAGGGGAATCAACTCTTTGAAAGCGTTGATAACTGCAGGACAAGCGGAAATGGTTTGAAGTTGAGGGAAGATTTAGGTTGGATGTCAGGGGGAAGTTCTTTACTGTGAGAGTGGTGAGGTGCTGGAACAGCTGCCCAGAGAGGCTGTGGATGCCCCATCCATCCCTGGAGGTGTTCAAGGCCAGGTTGGATGGGGCCCTGGGCAGCCTGGTCTGGTATTAAATGGGGAGGTTGGTGGCCCTGCATGTGGCAGGGGGGTTGGAGATTCATGATGCTAGAGGTCCCTTCCAACCCGGGCCATTCTGTAATTCTGGGAAGGGAAGATCCCTTTTTCTACTCTGCCATCCCACAGGGCTGCCTGGCTGTAGGTAGATGCTGCCACAGCCGTTGGTGCACTGAAAGGGGTGGCTGAGACAGAACCAATCACAACTCAATAACAGAGCGTGATGAAGAGTAGCATCAAGTATGGACAATGTATGTAAAACATCCATGCACTGTGCTTCCTTACATTTTGGCATCCAGGCTGCGCCCAAGCCCATCACATTGATACAGAGCAAAAAGCCAAAGGCCAAGTGGCTGCCACCAACAGCACGGCCACTGCCTTCAACATCTCATCTCCCAGCAAAGTGAGTACAAGGCTCTGTGCAGCAGGAGATGAGCTCCTGCAGCAAGGTGTGTGCTGGTGTCCCCCACCCCAATCTCCAGCACTTCAGAGCCACCAGGAGCATGGGGACAGCTGCCACCACCCAGCCCTGACTCGGGGAAAAGACAACTTCAGAACTACAGATGGGAATCACACACAGATCTGCACATATTTGAGCTATAACAAATCAGTGTGAGTACAGGTCGGGCTAAAAGCTGGTTTCTGCCCTGAATTCAGAGCAGCTACAGCTTCAAACTGCTGTTTAAAATAACCATTGTGTCTCTGCAGAAACTATCCTACATTGCTTAGGTATTAATACTCCCACTGGTCACATTTCCCCATATTATTTTTTTTTTTCCCAGTAACAAAACTAGTTGACATCTTTCAAAAACCAAACTTTTTCCTTAAGTAACCCGTTAAATATTCCATCTAGCTTTTTTTCATCATGCAACATTTTGAAACGGTTTAAGTACAAAATTTTTTTTGTTTTTTTTTTTCCTTCTCACACGTTCACGTCTACCATTCCAAAAAGCTCACAACTCTGATAATCCATCTGACAACACAGTCAATCAAAAATCCATCCTACAGCCGTTTCCAAAGAAACGAACACGCGGACAGAAAGCCAGAATGCTGAGCTGGAATGCAACCAACCAAAGGAACACAACAGCAACAACAAGGACTCTGAGCATCTTCCCTACTCCCTTAGGTTTCCTGGTTAGGAGAATATCACAGGGACACAGATAACGGTAAATGAAGTTGTGTGATGAGTGGCATGGATATTTTATTTTGGATCCTGAAAGCTGGAGGCTTTTCTGCTCTTCCCACACAAACAAAGATTTTTTTAAAAAGGACAAATCTGCAAGAAAGATAGACAAAACCACAGACCTAAGAAAAAAAAAATAAATCCACATTTGAAACACGGTTGCTCACACCTCCTCCTCATTCTTTGGCTATCTGTCTCCTCTTTAGGCCTTGATCCCGTAGACAGTCTGAGGTGGGTGGACACAATAGGCTTATTCACAAGCATTGAGCTCAGCACATGCTGACGGCTGTGAAGGCTGGAGACCATTTCTGCTCTGCTCCTGGGGCCTGCAGCACTGCTCCAGAGGCTGAGGTGGAGAAGCTCAGAGGGAGCTCGTTACCTTCCTGCTTTTATCTCCTGATAAGCCCATTGCTTTTCCCAACAGTACCAGTAACACAGACAAAGCTATGCTGAAGGAGTCCCCAGTTCTCCAAATTATTCATTAGGGAAGGTATATCCACCGAGTAAATAATATAAACTAAAACCAAACTTTTGAGGTTAAAAAGCAAGCAGTCATTATCTCAGCAGCAGCAAGCTCACCTGTGAAATCTATTTTCACCATTCTCTCTCATATCTACTTCTGTATTATGAAACAGCTTTTCACTGTATATCCATATACAACTTTTTTTCTACTGAATTATCAAGAAGCCCTTCAGTGTTATGTTTTCTGTTGCTTTGTTTTTCTGAAAGCACGGCCAACGCTTTGTTCACCCCAGTTCTTCAGATCCTACTCTGCACACAGAGTTATTAAGTCTCCTCACCACTGCATTTCAGTGACAGAGGAGTGACAAAGAACCTTGGGTTCAGTCCCAAGATCCGTGAGAGGGCACTTTTTAATAGCACACTCCCATCTGCTTGTTCCCTGTGTCCCTGTTTTGCCTTATCTTCGTTTGTTATTTCTAACCTGTATTCATTCTCTCCTCACTCTTGGCTCTTCATCCCAGTGTTGTTTTTCTTATCTCGCTATTGCTAGCGTCTGATTCTCATCACTGTTCCAACTGTCCTAGTTGCACTCTTCTTTAATCTTATTCTGGAACTCCTCACTCTCTGAGATGCACATTCAGCTGTGCAATTTTTTGTTTGTTTCTTTTCACTCTCGTTCTCTAGCTTATCCTTTTCTTATGACTTCTCACCTGATTTAACTTCCTTATGGCAACAGCCACCTTCCTTGTCTGTTCTTTGCTCCAGGTGTGCACCAAAAAGTTGGTCTTGCTCTTCGACCTTATTTATCAACCCAGAGTTACCCTTGCTGTGGCCATTACATCGCTGTTCCAGCAGTTTTTCTTGCCTGCAATCCTCCATCTGTCTCTTCGCTGTGACATCTCAGGCCTAGTTTCCTTATGCAAACAATTTCATGGTCCCAAAATATGCCTACCATTCCCTCTGCTGATTTCTCCTAATCACTTTCTAGTGAATGAAGATTTAGAAAGAAGTTTTATGCCAACTCTACATGCTGCAAGATCAATTATTCTTTCCTAATCATGTCAGACCACCTGCCCCCATCATCCCATAGCTACAGCAAAGGCACTTTGAGGACATGAAAGCATCTCATTTTCTCAGCCCCAGAACCAAGCAAGGCACAGATCAAATTGATCATGGTACAATACCACTACAGATGAGACACTCAGGTAAGACAGCTGCTAAATCCACATTCAAGGCTGACTGTGGTGATATTTATATCCCTAGTAACATTAAAAGGGAAAAAAGGATACATCCCTCCACTCTGTCTTCCCTTCTGTTCCATTCAAGATTTAAGTATGTTTCCTACAGGCTGCACATACTGAAGCTTTTCCAAAAATGCTGCCATATATTTAATTACAAGCAAACCCATGTATTTGCAAGCTTCATTTTCAAATACCTGGATAACTTATAATTTTCAAATACCTGGAAGCTAACGTTCTAAAATAAAAGTCATAGAGCATGAAATGAAAACTAAAAATCAGTTTACATCAGGTAGCTGCATGAAAAGCATCATACCAAGTCTGTAAAATTAAGTAAAGGGACATAAGCAACTTAAACATTATCTCTGTAATATATCTGTAGATCATGTCAAGGAACTTTATTAAGAAGCACTGTGAACCTTTGCTTGCAACGTTATGTGTGTTTTGCTCTCTCCATTGTAACAGTCCTAAAACTGCAGAAGAAGAGCATAAAGCTAAGTTGAGAACACATGCTGATGTTAAAACAAGTAATCAAGCAACAACAACAAAACCAGTGGTGCAATACTTAAATTAGAAACTGTTCTGTGTTTGCTCAGCATCCCTGATCCCCATCAGGCAATAAATCAATTTGCAGTAGCTGCGGACAGCTATTTAAACATAGGGCCAGAAGAGCTTAATTGTTAAAGCAATGTTCAAAGTTGGAAGGTTCAGCATAGGAGGTCATACTAAATATCCACTTCTCTGAAGCCAGCTGCGTTCCAAGTATTAGGAGGCATCCTGCCCTCGTCTTAATTAAAAAACACTGCCTATGAGCTCTGAGCTTAGCAGAGCTTAGCTTGCAGTTCTTCAGAAGGCAGATAGAGACTGCCAGATGAAAACCTGACAACTAAACGTCTGCCAACTTGATTTTGTCTGGTTTACTTTATCATCTCACATGCAGTACAGTTAAATGGATTCAAAGCTTTTAGTTTAATTTTGTGAGTTGGTAAAGCACTCACAATTCAGTTCTCAACTCTGCAAGAGGCTGTTTGTTGCCAAAGACTGCAGCAAACTTCCAATGACTTGAGCAGGATCACTTTCCAGGCAGCGGTTACTGGTGAACATGGTTTCTTTGGGAATGAAGTTTCAAGTACTAATGTATGGTAATAATATCATAAAGCTTTCTTTTGAAAATATTCTTTTGAATTCTTTTGAAATATTTTAAAATTTTAATCTTTTATCGCTAAACATTTGGAGTTTTGTAACATTTTAAAAATATAATTCTACTTCAGGTATTAGCAAGCATTTAATTGGTTTAAAAACATTATAACTGGGATTTAAAAATGTCACAGCAGCCTTTTGATTAAAGCTGAGCTGAATAGGCTTTTGATTGCCTTTTAATTATTTTACATATGCAGCATATATCACCTTCAAACAAGGAATCTACAGTATAAAAATAATCCAAGGTAGCCACTGAAATCTTAACAAAAGCCAGCCTCAGATTTGGTCTAATTGCTGTCTCTAAGTTATTAAAAAATATACGCTCAGCGCAGGCTGTGTTGGCCACTGACTATTGAGAGCCAGAGATCTTCTGCAAATTAATTCAGTGCCAACCGAACTGAAAGACTCTTTCTAAATAATTCAGATTGCAAGCCTTTATCCAACCAAAGACCCCTCTGCATCCCTCATTTATGAAGTGGCACTAAGAGGACCCATGACTTTGACATTACCGAGAATTTTTGTTTACTGCTTGGATGACAAACCAACATCTGTACATTTTCTAGAACAATTTCAGCAAAATGATTTATATTATGTTCGCCTTCCAACATCTAACGAAGTTTGGTGTTTGGCTGGGAAGTTGTTTTTTGCTGCTCGCAGGCTGGCTGGGTGCACGGGGTTAATCTCACCCTCCAGTATTCAGCCTACTGTCACATAGCTGCGAGTCAGCCGCTGCTTTCTGACAGAGGAAAGGCTCTAATGAGCCTGATCTTGAGTGACTGCTGCTGAATATTTTGATCTTCTATTGATTCCTAGAAGATGAAGAAGCCTGCACCTGGTAGAACGGGATTCACTGTTTTGAGCAATACGCTGCTCAGAGGAAAACCTCTGTTCTAGTTACACTGCAATTTATCACTAACATTCACTTTTGAGCTTACCGCAGACAACAGGTAACAGTAAGACTGGAGGTAAGGAATCAAAGCAAACAGAGGAACCATGGGCTAATTGCCTATTTGGGCTAATTGCCTATTTTACCTGGACACAGTGTATTCTTCCTCGGGATCACGGAAAGTAAATAGAGTGAACCACCAACTTCCAAAAGGAAGAATGGCAATTGTCTCTCAAAAAACAGCGAGAAACTGTAGTACAAACATTGCCAACGATGGCAGTAGGATTGCCCTGTGATTACTGTTTTATATACAGTAATATTTACATCAGTTCTACACGACAGAGTGCTTTCACCCATTTCTACAGCGGTTAACACATACCTCATCATTAAAGGTGGTATTGTGCCCACTGAATTTTACAGTGCAGTAATAAAATTAAAAAAAAACCCACAACCCACCTCATATACCCAAAGTGTCATAGCTAGTACCTTTTTTTTAATCCTCAGCAGTATAAGATCACAGAGGAAAACAATGTAATTGTATTCACATGATTCAGCTTTCTCCACAATTACTGTACTGTTATTATCAATTGTCCTTTGCTAGAATTGACTGTTTTCCTACATTGTGCAGCATTAGCTTTTCCTTTCCCTTTCCCTTTCCCTTTCCTTTCTCTTTCCCTTTCCCTTTCCTTTCCCTTCCTTTCTCTTTCCCTTTCCTTTCCCTTTCCTTTCCCTTTCCCTTTCCTTTCCCTTTCCTTTCCCTTCCCTTTCCTTTCCCTTCCCTTTCCTTTCCCTTCCCTTTCCCTTCCCTTTCCTTTCCCTTTCCCTTTCCTTTCCCTTCCCTTTCCTTTCCCTTCCCTTTCCTTTCCCTTTCCTTTCCCTTCCCTTTCCTTTCCCTTTCCCTTTCCTTTCCCTTTCCTTTCCCTTCCCTTTCCCTTTCCCTTCCCTTTCCTTTTCCTTCCCTTTCCTTTTCCTTTCCTTTCCTTTTCCTTTCCCTTCCCTTTCCTTTTCCTTTCCCTTCCCTTTCCTTTTCCTTTCCCTTTCCTTTCCTTTTCCTTTCCCTTTCCTTTCCTTTTCCTTTCCCTTTCCTTTTCCTTTCCCTTTCCTTTTCCTTTCCTTTTCCTTTTCCTTTCCCTTTCCTTTCCCTTTCCTTTTCCTTTCCTTTTCCTTTCCCTTTCCTTTCCCTTTCCTTTTCCTTTCCCTTTCCTTTTCCTTTCCCTTCCCTTTCCTTTTCCTTTCCCTTCCCTTTCCTTTTCCTTTCCCTTTCCTTTTCCTTTCCCTTTCCCTTTCCTTTCCCTTTCCTTTCCCTTTCCCTTTCCTTTCCCTTTCCTTTCCCTTTCCCTTTCCCTTTCCTTTCCCTTTCCCTTTCCTTTCCCTTTCCTTTCCCTTTCCCTTTCCCTTTCCTTTCCCTTTCCTTTCCCTTTCCCTTTCCTTTCCCTTTCCTTTCCCTTTCCCTTTCCTTTCCCTTTCCCTTTCCCTTTCCCTTTCCCTTTCCCTTTCCCTTTCCCTTTCCCTTTCCCTTTCCCCTTCCTTTTCCTTTCCCCTTCCTTTTCCCTTCCTTTTCCTTTCCCTTTCCTTTTCCTTTCCCTTTTCATTTAAAGACAGAACTGGTGCATCACACAGCAATAATCAATCTCTGGAGAATTCAGAGATTATACTGCAATTTTAAAGACCACTGCAATTTTAAAGACCACTGCTTTTCCAGTCATGAAAGTGATAATTTTGTGCAACCCCCAATCATTATTTGCTGTAGATAATGCATATGACATTGATCTCAACTTGCTGTCTTTTCAGTAGAGTTTTCACTCAGAACAGTTAGAGAACTAAGTCCATGCAATTCGCTTTTTGATGCCTTCCCAAAGTTACACAATCTGCAGTACTAGAGATGTCACAAATGTCTGAAGACCATTACTGACAATTGTATGTGCAGAGAATCACAGAATGGCTTGGGTTGGAAGGGACCTCAAGGATCATTGAGTTCCATCCCCCCTGCCACATGCAGGGCCACCAACCTCTATATCTAATACTGGACCAGCCTGCCCAGGGCCCTGAGAAGTTGCACAGAATTTTTATAGAGAATAGTGTCTCAAATTTTCCCGTCTTAAGAGCTAGCTGCATTGAAGTAACAGCTTGACTTCTATATGCTTCAAATTATCTTTGATTTATGAAAAAGTCTTCTGCAACTGATTCTCCTTCCCAAGCCTATTTTCTTCTCCCTCATTGTGTGTTTAAATAGGCTAAAAGCCATTGTTTTCACTCATATCTTTGAAAATCTATATTCCATTCATTTTTATTCCTATTTGTACCAGAAATGAGTATTTCAATTGATACCAAGTGTCAAATTATTTATGATATATCCATATTTTCTGTAACTCATAATAAGGCTGTTTGTTACGCTTGTAACGTGTTCCCTTCTCTTGTCCATGTTCCATTTGCTTTAATGAACAAATTCCTCTCCTCTGCTCATTTTCTCCATCAGCAGATTTGGATCTTATGTTTAATAGCTTGTTTCTTCTCTATCCTGCACCCTCACCATCACTGTAGTAGTGGTATTTATTTGGGAAAATAAAGACATAGGAACGTGTAAGATTTGGGTTAGTAACCAGCCAGCAAACTAGATGAGAAAGCTGTCTTCTGAACCCAAAAGTATCGTTAGATTTTAGTATCAGAACTTTCAAAAGAGAAACTACTGACATAGACAGCATTTGTGAGGTAGCCATTCAGAGAGCATAGACCTAATCACATCAACCAAGTACTGTGCTGGAGAAGTGCTAGAACACCGGTAACCACTCCAGGGCTTTGCTGTGGAAGAAGGGACTGCTGCTTACAAACAAAACGCATTATTCATTTTCATCAGTGAGCATTTAATGAGCATAACATTGCAAACAGTGCCTAGCCAGATCTCCACTTCAGAGCCAGATCATGTTCAGCAACAAAAATAATCTCAACCGTACCAGCATGAGGCCTTTCTTACAGAACTGATGTGCATTTGGTATTAATTACACCCCATTCTCTTCTCATACTTAAACCTCCTGTCTTGAGCAAACCTCACTTCAGCAAGCCACAAGGACAGGGGGCAGCAGGCGCTCACAGCTCACAGAACCTGTACCTTGTCCCAAGGCTTCCCTCAGCCTGCAAACGATGGCACCAAGGGTCATCCCCAAAGGCCTGCCATCCCTGCCCTGATAGTGGATGGCGATTTTTTGGCATCCTGCGACCCCTAGTGAGAACCAAGCGTGGCCGAAGCCCTGCCTGCGGGCGTCCAGGCCTAGCAGCTGCACTGCTGCCAGCAAAGTTCACCTCCAGGGACTTCCCTTTTCCCCATTAGCGGACCAAAATGCTACTGGAAAAGCATAGCAATGCCTTGCCTTTACTTGCATTGAAACCATGCTGATTGTATGGCAGCTTCACAAGAAGCTGCTATTTGTATAAACTCACAGCAAGAGTAGGAAAGTTGAGAGATAACAGCTGTCTTCTACGCGCTACAAGAAGTGAAAAAGGGAAACTGCAGGCTGTACTTCAGCAAACTTTCCTCCATCACTACAGACAAGGCCTAAACCTTTGCAAGCATCAGTATTCATTACAAAAACTATATTTTTTTCTCTGATGGCGGTAGGAAAACACAGGTAAGAAGATTACCTCACAGGGTTCAAAATTGACAGCTAAGTTTTTTGCTGCTTGCTGTTGAAGTCGTGATCATATCCACCAAAGCAACAGTTTAGAACAACGAGTTTGCTCAACATGCATTAAAAACTTCAGCTGAAAATGGAAACATGCACCTTTTGAAGAGGCATATTTCTTTACTAAAAGAATTTAACTACATTTAACTTGGTATTCATAAACATGCATAGGAATATTTCACAGAATCACAGAACCGTCAAGGATGGAAAAGAATTCTAAGATCCTCTCTCCAACCATCCACCTACAACCAGTGTTGCCCACTAAACTATGTCCCTCAGTGCTGCATTTCCACATTTCTTGAACACCTCCAGAGACAGTGACTCAACCACCTCCCTGGGCAGCCTGTGCCACTGCTTTCAGAGAAATTTTTCCTAATACCCAACCTGAACCTCCCCTGGTGCAACTTAAGGCCATTACCTCTCATCCTATCGCTAATTACGCAGAAAAATGATCAACCCCCACCTCATCACAACCTCCTTTTAGGGAGCTGTAAAGAGCAAAAAGGTCTCCCTTGAGCCTCCTCTTCGGCAGACTAAACAATCCCAGCTCTCTGAGCCACTCCTTATTAGACTTGTATTCCAAACCCTTCACCAGCTTCATTGCCCTTCTCATTATATTCTTGTATATACACAAAAATCCATCATTTTTACACACTTCAACACGTGCATGTTTAGTGTCACATTTATGTATGAAAGTGGTTAAGCCTGATGTTTTTATTTCTGGAGTTTACTAAAACTCCATCCTAGAAATAAGGTAAAGATGGCTAAGTTTTAATTTTGGTGTTTTTCAATAGAAATGAAAATATACATTAACTACTCCAAATGGAATTTTTTTTTTTTTTTTTTGGTGGGAAGACCTTAGCAAATCTCTTGTGAAATATTGTTATCCACCAGACAAAAAGACAAAAGATTATAGGATATAAAACATATAAAACATACCCAGTTTTCAAAGACACTTCTGACTATCATATGATATATTCCATAGTATACATGGAAACTTGATTCCAAAGAAGCAGTAGCGGCCTAAAATGAGGAATTTTTATTCATCATTTTGCATCAAAATAATTATGATTTCTCTTTAATGAATAATATTGCTTTCTGATTTGTAACCCTTTTCATTTAAGACAGATATATATATATATATATACTAATTTCAAAGGCAAGATCTCCAGTCATTCAGTCTTCCTAGTTTCCACTTACTCATAAGTTGAGTTGGGTCCAAGTCATAAAACCAAAACTAAAAATTCTTAAGCAGTTCAGATCTGGAAACCTGCTCTGAGCTTCATTAACCAGTTTTTCTGGGAACTTTAATACTCCTAGGTGTTGGCACAATAGCAGCATGGATAGCTGAGCATTGGGCAAACCACCTCTCCTTTTTCCAAAGCTTCTTTTAAATGTCTTAGTTTGTCCCATTCCTCAGCCACTTTACTAACTCACCATTTTTAGGTACGTACTTCCCCATTAAGCCTATGAATTTCTTCTGAGAAAAATGGCAAATTTTTGCTGTTACAGAGCGTTCATTATTAGTTATGTATCTCCTGTGTATATGTGATCTGCCACATGCTTTGAAGGAAAGAAGTGGTCCATTTTTCAGCGCCACTGGAGCAAGGATTATAGCTTGCATGACCCATAATAGTGCATCGGTGAACAAATGCTCAGTAAGAGAGCTGCCTCTTCTGTGTAACTTCTCTTCAGTGTTAGGCTAATTTTTCTGAAACTTTGCTCCACGTGTGACAAACTTTTATTGAATGGAAGATTTTAGAGGCCTGTTTGGCTGATTGCAGAACCTTCAAAACCCAGCAATGCTAAAGTAATCTATTACACATATATAATCTGTACTGTTTGGTCAGAGTATAGGAAAAATGGAGAAACAGAGGCAGCAAACCAGCTTCTGTGCTCTAATGGTCGTCATATTGATGGCTTAATTCATGGGTCCACAGCAGCGTGAATCAATTTATTTTAAAAAAAAAATTCAGTTGAAAGCATTCATTGCTACCGCCTCCCCACCTACATGAAGCATGTTTCATATTTCTGCTATTGAACCAAATAGATCATTCCATCCACTGCCCATAGCTTTAGAAAAAGCACCAGTATAAACTCTACTTTTTCCTTCAATTACTTCCTAGGGGAATCATTAGCAGATTTGTTTATGCATATCTGCTGAAGACAGCTGAATAGCTCAAAGGGAATGAAAAGAATTGAAGCATATGTTTATTTTCAAAGTTTTATCTGCTCTACCAAGGACTGATACAGGTAGAAAATAAAGATTTATTTTCTTTAAGTTCCTCTAAGCCACTTGTTCTTTTCCCAAGTATTTCTGGGAATTATCACAGAAAATGCAAATTCTAAAGTTGATATTTACATACATTCTCTGTAGGTGTCAGCATTGCTTTATATTGTTATACAGAACCGTATTATTTTTCTTCTCAAAGAAAGAAGAAGCTCAGATTTGCAGTTTTCCAAATGAAAGATAACTGTTTGCTGTCAGTTTGCCTTGTACTGCCCTTCTCAGACAAAGAGAATTAACAATATTTTGTATGGTTGCATCTATTGCGGATGCAAAGAAAAAGGCTACCTCATTTTCTATTAATTCTTTAGGTTTTAATATCATTTTATTCCATTCCAGTTATCCTATGGATAAGTAACCAGACTTGTTGAAGTAAAAACAAGGTTATTTAACATTCGCAAATATTTCTGAAATGTTCTATGGAAAGTGCAATTCAAGGATGCCACTTATACTGTGAATTTACTTTCTTTGCACACGCTGAAGTAACAGCACTGGACCAGAAGTTCTTGTAAGTTTCTAGGTGGAGTTATCAAAAAGCCATCTTCTAATAGCATCTACTAATTTAATACTTTCATTCATACTTTATGAACAAAATACAAATATGTCACTGAGATCTCTCAGTACCTTACTGAGATGAATTATTCATACAGAGAGGTCATATTAGAAGTAGCGAATGACCTTGGGAGCCAAAGTAATGGTAATGGGGGAAAAATCAATTGATATAACTGCAAGGTCATAAATAAAGAATAATAAGAATTCTTTCTGGGATCTCAGTTACAAAAAGTGATAATGGATTAAATACTCAAAATGATTATCTGTTTCCTATACCCTTGGATGAGAAATACAGTCTAAACATGCACGAGGCATTTCCAGTAAGGTGAACAACACTGATGGCATTATAGAAGTTCACGCACATGTGAACATTATTAGAAATGCTGCATATAATCTTCCTTGTTCTTCTGATCAAATAGCCTCCTTTTCAGGAGGGTATTGAGCATTTCAAAATTAACTAAAAAGGTATATGAAGCTCTTATAAAGCTAGTGGGTAACAAATCAATAATTTAACAAAAATAACATTGGAAGAAGACAAAAATAGCTACAAATTGTTCAGGAATAGAAGTAAAATTGGGAGGAATGATGAAAAAGAAATAATGAAGAAAAATCTCATCTAATTTTCAACAGAAGTTCTAAAGAGAGCATGGTACCTGTCTGCTTGGCATGCGTGTGCTGGTATCTGTGTTCCTGGGGAGGTCCCATATCTCCATCTTTCATTTGCATTATAGATTTGAGCTGAGATTTGTTCCTCATGCAATGCCATTGTTCACTGATAAAATCAAGTGCTCCTTACGTTCATTGACTGCAGGCAATTTTCACTGGTCTATCTTCAACTGAAACGGAAAAGCAGATGAGTGAAGTTTTTTGCAGTAGTAGCCTCAAGCTGTATTTAGACCAGCACCATCCTTCTTTACTGCAAGTGGTAAGCATCAGAGACTTCTCAGCGTTGACTGGATTGCAATCAACATTTTCAAGCTAATTGATTCTAATTTAGATATGGATTTCACATTGGGCACTTACTTACGTGCAACTTCTACCCCCATATTTACATGATATACCTTTTTTAGAAACCGTTGCTTCTGAAGATTTGTTTACACACACATTTTTCTCTATTCCCTCTCCCTCCCACCATGCCTTCAGTAAAACTGTCCATAAAACATAAGAGCTGCACTGATTTATTTTCAGGTCATCTCAAAAGTACTTAGAAGCTCCTATTAACAGCACAGTAGGGTAGAACGCTGAGTCTTCTATAACCCTGTGGCTGCAGAATCTTGTCTCTATCATAGATTTGCCCTTGGGTTGCAAAATAAACAAAAGGAGTATTTATAGCCCTTCTCATACGAAGATATTATCATTCAAAAAGAAGGCAATGAATTGCAGGGTGCTTTCTGTATTTGTGGCCTTGCTACTAACATTACTGTTAAGGGCAAGGTGATGTCACCTCACCTGTCACAATCTCTGCTTTTGTACATCCCTGCGTAACACTGCCTCCCCCCCCAAAAAAAAGAAGTATTATTTTTACATTCATTTATTCAAACACATTCCTATTGTCAGGACAACTATAGAAATACTATTTTCCACCTGAATTGGATCACATTATTATGGTTGGTACAGGAAATTGGAAAAGTAGCACCTCTCAGTCTGTCCAGGTTATAGTTTAAGGAAGCAGACAGTTCTGACAACTTAAAACTACCCTTAGTTATTACTCTTATTAAACGTCCAAAACTGGATATGAAATAGACAAGCCCTAAATTATCCTTTTTTTTTTTATTATTTTTCCAGACTATAATTTGATTCTAAAGTAAGATTCAGTAAATTATTACAAGGTTAACAGAAGCTTGCAATGTCAGGTATAAGCCAGAGTAAGCTACATGACTTAAGTGGCCTTCCAAAAGTCATTCTCTACTCTCTAGACCTATTATCCTTGCTTTGGAGGAGACTGTGATTTAAGCTACATCAAACAGCACGGCACTGACTATGGCTGTGCTTTTATGAAAGCACCCCTGGCTGGGAGCCTCCCTGTCTCAGCTTGATTTATTCCTCTACAGCTCAGAGGACTTGCACTGCCGAGACATTCCACTTCCATCTGCACTGAGTACGCGCGCTTCCACAATCACAGCCACATACAGATGGACTCTCATCAACTCTGGAATATTCTCATAAAGCTCAGGTTTTATTATCCTGGTCTAGAATTGATTGTTGTGAATAAAATCTCAAATAAAAACATCCAATATGAACTTACGATTTTACCTACATTCTAGATGAATAGCTACTTAAGAAGCAAGATAGCCTTTTATGACTAAAAATACCCCAAGACCATGCAGACTCATGCCAGAGTTTCATTTTCATTAATGCTCACTTCACTGTTTTGTTGTAATAAAAACAAATCCAAAATCCAAATTCTTCACTGAAAAGAAGTTCTTCATGTCTAAATCCCTCGAACAAACAGCTAAATGCAGAATGAAGTCAGATTTTCACCTGCAAAAATGCATTTTTAGACTACTAATGGATTGCCATTACTTTTCACTACATCATAGCTGAGGAGAATATGGGAATATTTGCTAAGCGATCAACCACTGAGAAGCGAGAGTAAAATCTTACATTATTGTCTTCACTGTAAAACAACAATGATGTTCAGTTTAGTTACTTTAAAGCATGAGGACTCAAAATTAATGCTTGAGGAACCGAGGATCTTCCCCATTTGCCCAGAGAGGTTGTGGATTCTCCTCTGGAGATGTTCAAGGCCTTCCTGGACACCTACCTGCTGAAGGGGACCTGCTTTGGCAGGGGGGTTGGACTAGACGATCTCTAGAAGTCCCTTCCAGCCCCTACAATTCTGTGATTACTGAAGATGATAGAGTTTGAAGATGCCTGAGAGAAGAAAAAATGTTTTATTTGATTTTATGATACAATAATGCAGAGAAAAATTCACATTTTAGCAATATTTTGTCTGAGCTGACTGCCGCTTGCAGCCCAAATTCTGAGTACAGTTTGGAACTTACTCTTCATTGATTAGTCCCCTATGAAGTAAAACCCACTTACACAGGAGCAGAGGCCAATTGGATTATTTCTGCTTCATTCTAGAAGAAGGGAAGATTAATTCTGGCCGGATCACTGCAGCTAAAATGGTGCCTAAAAATAAGTTTTAGAAGGAAAGAGCAACTACTCTAAGAAACAAGGAGAGCAGATTAGATCCAAGTAGAATATGTGAAAGCTAATACACCAGTTTCATTGAGGCCCTGATTTTAAAATAGTCACTTACTGCTGAGAATAAACTAGTTGATTTCAAAACATCATAAAGGAAAATACATCCTTCATAAGCATTTTGCAACCACTACAGCAGGATATACAGCTGAGCATCAAAGATAAATACAGACTACCATCACAAATTAGGAAACCTTTAATTACGACATTAAGTAGTTTGTACTGGTTTTCAGTATTCTTATCTAATCATAGAACCATAGAATGGCCTGGAGTGAAAAGGGCCACAATGCTCATCTAGTTTCAACCATCTGCTATGTGCAGGTCACCAACCAGCAGACCAGGCTGCCCAGAGCCACATCCAGCCTGGCCTTGAATGCCTGCAGGGATGGGGCATCCACAGCCTCCTTGGGCAACCTGTTCCAGTGCCTCACCATCCTCTGTGAAAAATAAAATTTATTATTGTTAGTCACTACTTGTAGTTTTTTTATTTAACAATTAACTAAATGCTAGCTCTGTAAATAGATAACTCTGTTAGCATAGTTGCTATTTTGGGAGATCTGAATATGTAGTACTGAAAGCACAAAACATCTATACAGCTCTCTTGTAAGATCGTTTTTAATTACGATGGCATACATTTTCATCAAAGTGTAAGAATGGAAAACACTGCGCACTGAGCTCAACATTTTATTTGATATTGGGTCATAGAGAAAATGGATCCATACCCCCAGATTTCTAGGAAAATGATGTGTTCACAGTTAGTGGATACCTGAGAAAAGTTTTGTCCTTTCTCCCCCAGAACAGTACCTCACAGAATCTTTTTGGCAAAGGCAGTGACAGAAACTCATTTCTCCAGGGAAACACAGTTGCCTCAGCTACAGGATCATCCTTTCTTTTCTTGACATCCCAACTCATTCAAAACACATATTCCAACTTCCTCAACAACTGCCATGAGTCCTGCAAACAACAGCCTCTTTCACTTCATTGTGCCGATTCATTCCAAGCACTGTTCATCCTGCACTCTGAATGAGGAAGGGCCCTGTGGGAAAACAAAGAATGAGATAATGTAATTAAAAGAGTATCTCATAATGTTCATGGGGATTGAACTGCAATGGCCTCAACAATCTTAATTCTTTCTTAACTCCTGAGTGATTAATACTGCAGCTTATTTCAATGCTGTTTTCTGTATATAACCAACCACATTTCTTAGCAAAGGAATTTAAAAATAACCAAAAACCCCAAGCCAAAAAAACAACCACATGGAACCATACCAAATACTACTACGTGGTATGCAAGGAGAATTACCAGTAGAGCCAACTGGAGAGGAAAACAACAACACTGCTATTTTTGTTGAACATTTTTCTATTCTCAGTTTGCCTATCCATTAATGTTTAAATGTTTCCCAGAGATGTTTCAGTTTTAATGAATTTCTGCCAGATTAAGCTGTTTTCAAATCCTAGTTTGTGCTTCCCATCAGCTCGCATACTCACTCACTCCAGCAGAGTACTGAGGAGCCTATCCTGACTTCTCACGCCAATAACCTACCTGACAAACACAGAGATCCTAGAAATCCTGCTCACAGCCTTACAATTTCTCTGCTGAGTGCTCCGTCAAGTTGGACAGAATTGGACACAGAACGGCAATTTCATTCTGAAGGGAAGGACGCTTTTGTGAGAGCTCTAATTTCAGTGCGTGAAGTTTACAAGTCTCCTACAAAATGAGCGTAATTCCTAAGGTAGCCTTCCCCCCAGCACAAGTTTCTGGTACATGTACTATTTTCTGGTTGAAAGCTTGAATCATGTAAAGGGTGTTCGTCTCTTCCCAAGAGCTGAATCTTCTTCAGCAAAAGAGATTGTTTTGAAAAAACACTTCTCCTCCCTGAAATTCTAGATCTTGAAAACACTTTATGTTTCGAAGCTCCAGAGAAACAGATTGGAGATCATCACGTCACATTTTGTGTCTCAGCATGCCAAGCGCCCCATTGCTTAGTACTTCCAGCAGCACAAGCAGGGCTGCTCCACAAGAGAGGACAAGCCAGGAGCCATGAAAGACCCAAAGAAAAACCACATCCATGCTGGCTGGAGCACAGTCCCACAGCATGGCAATAGAGCAGGCAACAGCGGGTATTGGAAATAGGGTTTAACCAGGCACTCCAGGGGACAGAGCCTGTGGCAAGAGTGGAAGTAAGGCTACTGTGTGAAGCAAAAGGGTCCACTCCAGAAAGAGCTAGCAACAGGGTACCTGTAAGCCTTAAGTCTGGCCAGGGGATAAAGTAAGATGAGCAATCAGATAGAAAGATAGACACTCAACATAATATAGAAAAGCACTGACAGCCCAGGTCTGAGCTTAAATGCAGTCCTGAGGGCCTGTGGGCAGAGGGTGTGTGGCTGCCATCCCAGGTAAGGCTATTCAGTGCCATTAATGTTTGCGAGTGCTTCAAGGCATGACAAGCATTACAAATCATACTGGGATTACAATTAAGCAAAACAGAGACTACAGAGCTTCACTATGCTCAGCAGTATGTCACTTCCAGAGGAGAGTATGAGTTTTTATGAACAATTCCTGTTTTGTTTTGGTTTTTTTTTTCATGTACATTTGGGGCTTTGTAGCTAATACTGCTTATTTAAAGGATTTATTCTTCCTCTCTTTCTTTAGCTGTATTTTGACTTATATTGGATCGTTTGTTTGAAGCCATATCCTTCCTTTCTCTGTTCTTTTTGTTTGTCTCCTTTGTTCATATTTTATGTTTGTTGAAATGTAAACTTCTGGAGACTGCAATGTTGAACAAGTTCTTCAACTCTAGTTGAACTCGTTAATCTTGGGAACAAGAGTCAAAAGAACATAAAGGATATAAAACTTTTTTTCTAACTCCTGAAGATTTTTCCAGTGTAGATGCTTGGAACTCCAGATCCAATCATTATTTTTAATTTATATGATTTGGATTTTCAAGAGCCTCTGACCCATGAAGACCCAGAGAGAGCTGAAGACCCCTCTTTTCCTTAGGTGATGGGCTCTGTATGACACCTTAGAGAGGCACCACAGGATTTCACCTGTCATTCTTATTTTAAACGTTTATGAGGCTCAATCAGACTGAGGATCATACATAGTTGTGGTGCTCTGTCAATTTAGGAATAATGTTCATCAGTCCTGAAAATAATGTCTTGTTTATATATCCACATATAAAAATGAGAGCAACTACTATAAATTGAGGCACTTGCAACTGAAGGCTTCAGTGAAGAAGTGGATGTTACTGTTTTGAACTTCCAACTGACTTTTTTTTATCCAGAATCGTACAATGCCTTGGAAAAAAACTATCTATTTAAAGCTGCTCTTGCCAAGCAAAGTATGATACTTTCATCAGCTATCAGTTATATCCAGACTGAAATACAGGTGGTGACTAGCACAAAAATGTGGCACAGATGGCTGGAGAAAGTGCCACAATCAGTTGAATTTTAGGACATACTGGGGTGCTGTTTCTTAAGTTTTGCCAGAACTTACTTTCTTAAAAAGAATGCCATACAAGTTTTCACATCAAAAACTGTTATCATGCCTTGGATCACTTCTGATACAAAAGGTAGCAGATATATTCCCACTTGTGTTTTAGCTCCTTTCTCCTACTTAAGAAGCAAAAATATCTGTAAAGCAATCAGAAGACTCAGTATGAAAGAATATCACTTTGCTTATGGCTAATGGACTTAGAGATGCTTAGCTTATTCAGAACAGTACATTTATATCATTAGAATTAAATGCAGTTATGCAAAAAAAGTCTTCTTTGTTTCCCTATTTAAACAAGAAACTGCACCCAGCAGCATAGTTTACATATCTTATTTCACCTGAATACCTGGAGGTGTTCAAGACCAGGTTGGATGGAGCCTGGTCTAGTACCAGATCTGGGGGTTGGTAGCCCTGGGTAGGAGGGCTAGAACTTGATGATCTTTGGGGTCTCTTCCACCCCAAGCCATTCTATGATCCTATGATTTCAGGATAATAGTTATACAGCACAGCAGTACTCACTCTGCTGACTGCAACCCCAGCATTATTGCTGTATTCTCCCATTTGTGTGCAGTGAGATGCAGATAGTCATGAGCTAGATCTGCTCATACTCTGGTCTAACAGTGCATTAGGTTTTACTATCCCGAAGCTGCTAAGAGCTTCAGAAGCTGACCTTCTCAACCCCTATATGAAGCCCATCCAAAGCAGGATTTACAGGCTTAGAAATGGTCTACTGCTAATATAGTCTAAAGGTTTTCAGACCACAGAGTGAACAAAGCAGTGTCATGACTGTTCTTACATGACTGTGTGGACAGACTTATGTGACTGTACTTGATATCTGTCCAAGTAGAAAATTCAACCTTAATTAAATTGCTTAAATGGGATTTTGCAAATGCAATGTGAAATTTGAATACTTACACAAATTCAATTATGCTGGTCAGCCAAGAATGCTTATCACAGCATTTGTACATCTCTTCATTACTACAGAGGAGTTTTTCCAAAATAGTAACACATTTTACTACCTTTTCATCAAAAAACATGGTACGTAGTGAAGTACTGCGGGCTTTCCAATGAGAAACAACAAATGATTCGATAAATCATTCAGCCAGTGCTAAAAAGAACCCTTCATATGGACATTCAGGGTCTGATTGTTAACGTGATGTAGAATACTTTTCAGGCAAAGAAGATTTGGTCTGGGGCAAGAAGTATCATCAACTACATCATCTTCAAAAAACTTCTTTTCTGCCTGTGTGAAGGATAGGACTAAATTCTCTAATGAACAGGTGTTTTCTTGTTCCTCTTTCTGATGCAGAAGCTGCTTTTGGGAAAAATTTCAAGTAATTGATCCGTAATTCTAATTAGAAAGCACTTAACATCAAATGGAATAGACCACTGAAACAGCTCAAAAATGTAGTCATGTCTGCATAATATACAGATTTTAGTGATGAATGGTTCAAAATATGTTTATTTTATTCCAGAAAAAAAATAGTTTTCTTGTTAGTGCTCACTTGATCTATCCTGAAACATAAGATTTATATTAGGGTCATGCTTGTCCGTATGCATTTTGACAATTATAGAGAACGTTGAATTCATAATTTCAACTCAACTTAGGCATGTAAGTTCATGAAACAATTTTCTTTTCACAAATGATTATTGTAATGTTATAAATATCCGCTGAACACGCACAAAGTGTACATTCCTCCTTTCTCCATCATATCATTTGATACAGAGAGAATGCCTTGTGAAGATCTGAAACTTATGGCTTGGGTTTACACAAAACAAATTTGAATTATAGAAGATCCTTGAAAGTACAGGCAAATATTTTTCATGTGTCAAAACGTAGTCCGCCAAATTTAAACCCAAAATTTACTTTTGGCTATAAGAGCCATTACTTTATGTTCAGGTATGGAGCTCAGACATCTCCAGCCAGTAAATAAAACACTGAAATTCAAGGAAATTTTCATGACTGCAAGCATTTTCATGCAAAATCCATCACATCATCTAAAATAATCATACTATTGTCCATTTGCCTTGAGAAAAGACTTCAAAAATCTTAGCAACCAGACATCAGAAGTTTTCAGTGCACATGGCTTGTCTCAAGTAATAAAAAGAGAGTAATAAAATTCCAAACTTGCAACCAAATCCTGACATTAAACCTGAAAATACAACAGCCCCAGATATACACAGTAGACCTGAGCTCTTTTGTTGTTCGTTTTTTTTGTTGTTCCTGACAGAAGTCCAGACAACTTCCAGAATACAGCTTTGTGACTGAAAAGGCAAAATATAGTATGTTTCATGCTCTTATCCAAGTCTCTAGATATGAAAAAGTAATCCTTACCATATCAGGTTTCTTCTGATGGCTTTTATTTCACATCTGACAAGTATGTTTTCCCAGACTCTTTCGTTCTACAGCAGGTGCTGTCAGGAGGCCTGTTTGTGGTCCTCTCCTTTATCTGCTCCCCCCTAAGATGACAGAAACTTTCATTAAACCATGAGGATACTTGAGAACACAGGTCCCCGAAGCATCTAAAGAAAGAAATGGACCACGTGGCACAAACCAGTAAACTACAAAGCCATTTTATAATGCCAGCTGTACAATAAAAAGACATTCATTTAGTGTCTCCTCTCTTCCATGCTAAATAGTTCCGTTTTCAAAGCACCAAATGAAACACTATCTCTAGTTTTATCATATTCTGTTGGGAACTTTTTTCTAGAAAAATATAAAATCACTGTTGCTTCTCCACGTACAACAAAGACTTTTTTTTTGTCTGGTATGACATGTACTCATATCACTATCATATTTCGGGTACTTCCTGACTTATTCTCATATTGTTGCCATAAACCAGACAATAAAGTGATCTGAATTCAGAGGCTGACACCAGGATGTATTTCGTCTGCATGGTAATCAACAATTACTAAGGTTCACAAGGACAGTGCTGATCACTGATCATTTCCTATCCTTAGTTTGAATGTGAGTAAAGAGAACAACGTGCTGAGTGTCCTTTATCACGCAGAAATGTACACACTGATTCTAGTAAATTCAAAATCCTTAATTACCTTGTCACATAAAACAGAAGAGCATAAAGAAATAGATATATTGGTAACAAGAGTTTGAAGGAGCACAGGGTTTGAGGCTGAGAATTAGGGAAGGGAAAGACCCAAATCTTCAAAATGAGGAGAGACAGGTATTGGTGTCAGGCAACTCTTAGTAAGTGATAGTCAGCGGGTCTATCTTCAGCTTCTCATCAGCTTTCCAGTCTAAATATCACAGGCTTAACATGAAATACCATTAAATACTCTTCAACCTCATGTACTGATCAACATCAGGCTGCTTTTCAGCATGGCCTTCTCCTTTGTCAGTTGCTTGGTCAGCACATGGGTTATGCTTCTCAGCATCATGCCTTGTAGCCCAGCCTGACTGAGTCATTTGCTGGTCAGAGACCTTCTCTTTGGCCTTCTGCTATATGTGATGGACCTTATGCTGTGGTTAGCCAGGGTAGTGCTTAACCAGTAATTCCAGACTGTTCTGTGGCTATATCTGATAGCCACAGGTTACTTGCAGCTCATGTGCATGGCCAGTCTGATTTGGAAGGCCTCACTCTTCCAGAAGAACAATGCAGCCATCAGGTTATCGGACATTTCCAGCACTTCTGGTCAAAGCTGCCCTACTGTGAACTAGAAAAGTCCTACAGAAACAAGGAAAAAGAGAAACAAGCAGAAGATCCGTAGAAATTAAAATTATCGATTTAGGCAAAATTGATAAAGAAAATGAGATGAAGAAAGCATGTGTATTTGGCAGTGACCAAAGCAGAAAGAGAAATGTTTAATGGCACAAAGGGATGGGAAGGTCAATTCAGAGCATTAGTGTTTTATATCTAGGAGGAAGGATGAAATACTCCATCTGAAATACAGAGAGAATGAATTTCTTTGGAGTGCACCAGTAATAGCGTACGTCAAAAAAACACATGCTGAATAAACGTATTGGAATTCCACACAGGGGTCCCAGAAGAGTTTCTCAGAGGATTTCATCTAATGACTGTTTTTATTTTCTGACTGTCAATTTTTAATAACTTGAATCAACGTCAGAAAACTGGAGCCATACCAATATTCTTTTGCCATTATTCAAAAGGTCATGCAAGAGTTGAAGAACAGGACAAATGGTCTGACATCAGTCCAGAGACACAGAACTCAGATAAAATGCTTCATTTTTATAAGGTATTACTCATACCACAATACAAATCATTCCTTCCCTTGGCCTGATGAGCATCTTTCCACAAGAGCTCAACCTCAAAATGCCCAACAGCACCAGGCTTCAGGCATTTGCCTGGAAGAGAAGAAACTCTTCTTCTTACCATCCAAAGGGGGAACATGGGCCTTTCTCACATGCTCCCTGAGTCAGTGTGCTAGCACTTGGGCTTACACAAACAGTACCTCTTGAATATCTCAAGCTAGATTTTCACATATGCAGACAAAATGACCTGGATGCTTCAGAAATACTCATTTTAACTGAAAGTATTTGCCACATCGCATCCAATCTTTTTGAGTTATGAATATTATTTGACACTGACTATTTCAGAAAACCCAGACCCAAAACTCATGCTAGCTTCCTGCCATTGTTACTTGCTCTGTTTTATTGAAAAATTTTAATAAGAAAATTTTCATGTCACTTTACATCTGAACAGTACAGAGAGTTTGCCCAGCTCTGTAGGCAGCTGTAGTATTTAGTTACAGCACATCTGTCCTCCACACATCAGCAAGAAAGAATAAATAAATCCACCTGTGAGGGCATAGCTGTGAATATGCACAGATGGGTGTGCTACCCACACCACCATAATTACCCTTTGCTGCCTTAATTCCTTACCTTCCTTAACTAAAATTTAAAGCAATGTAAGTAGAGATGCTTTACATTGTAATTTAAGTTAGAGGGAGCTTTTCTTGTTACACCCATAACTTATGTCAAAGCTTTTCTACTTAATGGGATAATTATGCTATATTAAAATATATTGCAAATTAAATTATTGGTATTTATATAACTTATAAAGATCTGTATTGGTAGAGCTCATGCCAGAAATGATACAAGCTGGAAATCTGGCTGTTTAAAATAAAAGTTTAAAGTCCATGAAATAATTTATCCTACTAACGTATAGTTAGTTACAAATTACTAATTTATTTTCCTGAAATTAAGTAAAATACACGCTTTTAGAAAACAATAACTCTTCCAGTAACACTAATATCTGTGTCATCCCAAAAGAAACTATGTACAGCATTACCAGGTACATAATGTTATCAATGTGAGATTATCCAATGGTCCAGATCTACAGTGTTTATATTCTTTATACACAATTCTGTCAAATGTTTCAGTCAAACTTTTTCTTTGGAGCTGTATTAGGTGTTTTAATGTATTTTCAAAAACATCTATGCCCTCAATTTGCATTGTAATAAAAAACTTAGGGACACACCTAAACCTGGAGATTATTTGGCCCTTTATCACTTTTTTTTAATACACAAAGACAACATTTCTATAAGCACCTAAGTTAAAATCATGGATCCTAGGACTTTAAATCCAGATGGGAACATGAGCATGCAAGTTTTCTTGGCTTCTGGAAGCTCCTTCTAGTCAGTCACTGCTGATTACAGGAACAGACCTTGCTATTAGACTACAAGGTCATTGGTCCTTTATTTCAATTTATTCCTTTAATATATATATTAATATTTTTATTTATATATATTATATATATATATTAAAGGAATAAATTGAAATATATATGGCCTTTTCTTTTTTACGTAAAGAAAAACTTTGCATACTTCTGTAAGTCTGAATACTATAATTACCAAACATTAATTCGTTATTTAGGATGAAAATCAACAGAAATAATATTGTAAAGAGACTAAATTGAAAACATACTTCAAAAAAATCATTCCAACAACTTTTTATAGTAATGGTTTAGTTACTTATTTACTTTATAACTTTAGTTACTTATAGTAATGGTTTTTCAGCCACTCCACACACATGAACCCCCCAAAACCCACCAGATATTCTGAATTTAAAAACGTAACATGGAAAGACTAGAGTGATATCTATATATACATATACAGAGTTTTTAGACCTCACATTTAAGGTATCTCTTTTGTGATGTTTCTTCACTATCTCCTAAAATGAAAAGCTTCACAATGCTATGTAGAAGTAAAGCCAAATAACTCTCCCAACAACCTACCCTATAACCTAGCTATCACTACTCTTGGGATGCAGTCTGCTTACAGGAAAGCAAAGCTATACATGCAGACTGCAAGTATCAGTGACTGTGGCTTAAGGTTAGCACCTGGTCCCTGTAGGAGCCATGCCACTGGTACACAGCAGCTTCCATAGACAAAAGGGTTACCTCTTGAGAAGCATCCCCAAGAAACAGAACTTTAAAGTAGTACAAAACCTCTCTGCAGTCTATTATCCTTTCCCAGGATCTCCAGCTTCTTCACATTGTCCCACCCCAAATCTCTCTCCATGTCTCAGCCCCTATCAGCAAGAACAGCAGACTCATAATTCCTACCTGCATTGCTCTGTCCTCATGGTCTCCTTCCCTTTCTTGAGAGATCCCATTTAATGACACAGAGCTTCTCTGTTCTCTGCATACCCAGCTTGAATGAAACAGCTGTGTAACTATGGACTCTGTAGACTTTGCCACTGCATCTCCTGTTCCTCCAGGAGCTCATCCACATTGCTTTCTTGCCTCTTTTCCAAACGTTTCATTACTATAAGTTTGACTGAAAAGGATGTTTTGATAATTAAAAAAAAAGTCCCTAAAATATCCAGTCGGTGCCAAGTCCTTGCAGACAAGTGCAAAACCTCTAACACATACATATATTTGTTAAAGATATAGCTATATATCCAGTGACAGTAGAAATATAATAAGAAAACAGCATCTTTGGTGTGGCTTTAACTGAATCCTCACATGACCCACTTGAAAAATTCAGCAGGTGGTAGCCCTGAATGACTGACATCTGTGTTCATCTGTTTAAAATATCTTTGGTAGAAAAGAGGAGATAGAAAAGACACAAAGAGCACAGCGTCCTACATTTGTTTCTTACTTGGAAGAAATGGGAGCATAAAATTCTTTAGCAAAAGTTCATGAAAAAAAGAGCTCTTTACTAAAAAGAAGCAAAATTTTAAAAAAGGAAGAGATTTTTAAAGAATATTGGCAGTTGCTGCTGTATCATGAAGATATTCTTTCCCTTCCAGATATCAGAATATTGTTATTTTTGTCCAGAGCTTGATCCTCATTACATCATTATGTTCCAGAAAGTAGTACAGATCTAAAATTTGTGAGCATGAATGAAATATAAACATGATGTTAATGCATTGCTTCTCAGCTCAAATAATAACTTAAAAGCAAACCTTTGAGAAATATCATTGTCTACTATAGTCTTTTTTTTTTTTTTTTTTTTTTTAATGAGAATTTTTTAAATCAGTTTACAGTCAAGTGGAAAACCTCTGGAAAGTTTAGAACTGAGTCACAAATCTCTTCTGATTTAAATAATCTTATGTAAAAATTGTTTTTTCTCCAAACAAAAGATAAGCAGTTTCCCCAACGAACTCCTTCCCTCCTACCAGCACCATGTACTGACTCCCATGGAGAATTAAACTCAGGACCTTCAGAACAGATGGCAAAGACCTTATCTGCTTTCCAGTCACAGCATGAGGCCATATAGGTTTGTCTGATAATGTACTCAGACTGAAGAAAAGGTTCCTTGACCCCTCTCAATATGTCCACATTCACCAAAGGGATACTTAAAATTTAATCTACAGTATTAACTTTGACTTCTAAAAAGTCGTTTACAGAACAACATACTCTAAAGAGACTGTTTTCATTACAGACTGCTTCCATTTTGTCAAATCTCAGGCACTGTCTTTGATTAAAAGGCAGTCATTCTCAGCATACATGTTGTATAGTTTCAGTTAATTTTGCATCTCTTTTGTACCTCCTTCCCCATGCACTTAAACTGTGCCATAGCTTTGGCACTGCACTGTCCCATGTTATAAAACAATCTCATTGTGAGTTAGCAGATCAGTGCAGCTCAGTTCTGACACTGCACCAAGCCAGCAGCTTCTTCTGCTCTGTTAAACCGTCATCTGCCCACCCACAAAATTCTTACAGCAAAAAGTGATAAAATCTTTCTCCCAAATTATGAAAAACATATAGACAACAGAGCAGAAGCAGCTGTTACTCTGAAGTAGAGTCTTTTTTCTTTTCAACTATGTGATCTTAGCCAGTTAACACTTCGGTTTCTGAACGCTTCAGCTTTTATTTGAGAGCAACAGTCTTAAAAACTGATACTGTTTTGGATATTATTTTGTTTGAAGTTCCTTTTAAAATTGCTCTTTCATTTTTAGAGGTTTTAAAAGATAATAAAATTAAGTTCAGGGCGGCTTCTAATATTAAACATCTAAGGAAAAAAATCAGATCCAAAGTTTTGAAGTGTGAGGTAGCGAGAATTGCTAACTGATGGCAGCAGCGATCTGATGGCTGTTGGAGTGATGGCTGATATGTGTTGCTGGGCTCCCTATCGTTTCTACTACACAAATATTTGTTCAACATAATCTTGTTTTCTTATACAATACTTGTTAAAACTGCTGGGGAATCATGTATGCTTCCTATAGGAGAAAAATGAAAGAGGAGAAAAGAAGTAAATTAAACAAGAAAAAATGAGAATCTCATTAAATTCATATAAAATACTTACTCATTAATGCTACCAACAACCATATTTTTGCTGCTTGGAACACAGCAGCAGCAGGAGCTGAGGCTTACCAAGCTTGTTCTAATTAACTCACACATGTGCTTTCCCATGGTGGCAACTACAATGGGACCATTCAGTTGTTTACAAACCAACTAACAAAACTTGCAGGGACATACATGAGTAGGTAAGAAGAACTGCAGTGTATAATTTCTCCATATAAACATTGTCCGTGCATCAAAGCAACTCTATCATTAGCTGGGAAGAGATTAAGGTCCTGTTTACCTACAGCAAAATCCTTTTTCTTCTTATGACCTAAATATCTTAGAGTCCCCTGCAGCCACCCCGACTCCATACCAAATCACATCTGCGTCTCCCTCCTATATTGCTGTTGTACTGATTTATTCTTGCAGCCAGAAGCCCTGTCTTTATTACACACGATAGATTCCTCGTGACTTACTTATACAGTCAGCAAGATTTCACACTTCATTAGAGGCTAACACACACTTACATAAAGAAAAAAGCCTGAGCAAATCATTCTAGTACCAAAATCCAAAGCTTGTCATAGAAAAGGTTAATGGAAGACTTCACTGACAAAGTGTTTGATGCTCATGCATGCCTTACAGTCAGCAAAATAATTCTAGACTTGATTAATGAGTTTGTCCCTGGTGTCTTCTGCAGAAAAGAATGAAGATGCCCCAAATAATCTTGAATTAAATAACTTGAAAATAGGAAATGGTTTAGCAAAATAATTTAGCTCGCTATAGCAGCACTCTAGACAAGCGCAGGGTTTCCATATAATCTAAACTCTTTGACCTGAGTAAGCAAAGGCATTTGTAAAAAGGTTAGCAAAGCTACCGAGCCATCAGCCCACATCTTCCATTGCTGCTTTTGGACAAATAGTTTTCCACTGTTTGGCATCCAAGAACAACCTGGGATTAGGATAAAAAAGGTGAGAAAGGTAGAAGGTGAGATAGGCTCATAAAGAGCAACGCTGTTACATTTGAAAATATGTTTCAGAACATCATTTATAAAGAATTATTCAACTGGGAAAAAGGTTTATTGCTACACGGTACATCTAGGGCAAGCAAAGATATTTTTAGTTAAAAGCATAGCTTTAATATCTTGCTATTTGTGTGAATGTCCTCTTTGGACTTGAATTAGTATTTGGTCCACCCTAAATACTACAGTCACTTTCCTCTTTGTGAAGCTTCTATTGTGTTCTTCCACAATAGAAAGGAAATGAGGGAAGAAAGAGAAAGAAGGCTAGCCACAAGACTGACCATAATGAGCCTGGCCATTCTTCAGTTAGGCTCTAATGCTAATGGATTGAAACATATCACCAAGGTTATTTCCCCTCCCAGAATTTCAAAACAACAACGCATGCAGGTACATCTTATAGACCAATTAGATGGAGTGATGCTGAGTAAAGAAAAGAAAATACTTCGAAAGTAATAAATCCTTGCTTTCAAGGTGCATATGTGCTTGTTCAGTCTGAGAACACTCAGGAAACTTTTTTAAATCCCAAACCTATATTGTACTGTATCACTGCACTTGTAGTCTTGTAGGCATGCAGATTTTGTTTGACATTTCCAGTCACGATTCTGTCTTCTCCAATTTCCAGCAGAAAAGAGCCTTAAGATATGCCCGCTTCTTCCTCTAAATATTATTTTCTCACTTCTCTTAAACATCAAGAAATTGCCTCTAATGACAGAGTTTCTATAGAGGAAAAGGTCACATCAGAAAGTGATACAGAATTGAAGTCAAGAATGACACCTCAGCACTCACAACTCTAGTACTGATCTTTATTGGCTTTTTCTTTATGATCTGGAATGTAAGCATCACAAGAAACTATCCACAGCTTAATATACTCATTGTAGATGCATGCAGCTTGCCTGCATTTTCCTTCTTCAATAAACACAGCAAAGATTTGACCGTGAAACCTCGTACAGTAAATAAAGCTATAAACATTCATGCAGCTCTGTAACAAAGATTTGCAATGCGTTGTCTAGCAAAGGGTGTGCTAGGGCCTGCTTTAGTGCAGCCTAGTATGAGAGATTGGAGTCAGACAGTCCGCAGCATGAAGGACAGGAAATTGGCTTTTTACAGCCCATTGTTATCCCAACTGCTTTCTGAAAGGCGGAATAAGCAAACAAACCACTTCAGGATCAGACCTGATAGAATGGTCTAAAGTAATAAATAATAATAATAATAATATTAGAAGTGTTAAATTGTGATTCTATCCTAATGACTGTGTAAGTGTAACGCTTATTTCAAAAGATAATCTGTATCAGGAACATTTCTCTGCTTTATTCACAGATATTACAGGTATATCATCAAATTCAACGAGAGAACTTGACAATACGAAAATAATGCATTAAATCAGTAAAACAGCAATACATAAAGTACTTTCTTCAGGTTTGATTGTCATGCTTCGTCTGTCAGAATTGGTTATTCCAATCCTTTATCTCTTCAAGACCTTACTAAACTGGGCGAGATTTTAAAATATTAAGGTAGAACCAAGGATATTTTGAGCACGAGTTAGTTTACCCATCCTTTTTATCCATAATGCTTTATAGGAGAGAGAAAGGGAAAGAGGTCTGACATTGCCAGATTCTGTTTTGAGTTTTTCTACTTGCACTCCTAGTCAACAAGAAAAATTCTAACATTAAGGAGGAAATCAGAAGGACATGATAAATGCAGAATTCCACTCATCCTAGTTAGCTGGTCTACCACCTAAAGGAAGGAATTTCCTTCCTTTCCAAACTTTCCACTTTTTGTCATTGTCATTAAATTTTATAATGATACCTCCAATTTACAGATGATGATTAACTGTCTCATGAGAGATTCCGGTTGCTGAAGCCTAACTTTTACTACTGAAGTGCCATGAATTCCACAAAATCATCCTCTATTAGATTCGTACAATGAATCAAAGACTCAGTCTTCTCACTTGTAGGCATGGTGGTTTTTTTTTGAATAAGAAGATTCGTCAGAACTTGGCATTCAGGAAGTTACTACTTTTGTATGTCTGGTATAGTTCCATAGTGGCTAGCAGTGGCTAAATAGAATGACTGGAATCATCTCTTTTTGCACTCAAATAATATATTTAGGAAATGTGTCTTCGCCATTGCTTTCTTTAGCCATAACAGACAAGGCTGAAAACAGAAGAGTGATCCAAGTTGGTCTCCTGTAGTCATTATAAGGAGACAGGCTGGCCAATAAATAATGTAGAGCCTTGTCTGTTCCTTTTTTGAAGTGAAAGGACATTAAGAAGCACGTGAAACTGTCTTCCTTTCCTTCTCCTCTTCCTCCCCCTTCTTGTCTAAAAACGAAGATGAGGAAGCTTATTTTAATGACTCAGTTACATAACAATTACAAAAAAAAAAAAAACAAAAAAAAAAACACCAAAGATCTTATTTCCTTTGTCTTTCTTGTTTACTTTCATGTCTATGAAAGTAATCTCTGATTATTTGAGAATCCCTGGGGTTTGAAAGGTATAGCCATACACTTTTTTCTCATTCTAATAATGAGGGTGTCCAATAAGGGTGAAATCTCAGCTCCATTAATTTAATGGAATCTCTTAGAAGAGAACAAAATATCATGTGTTCACAACAGAGGTTGTATTTTGCAAAGCTCTGTTAATGAATGGATGTGGCTCCAGGTTCTAAAGAACTCCTATGACATGAATCCCTACAATTCCCTAACCAAGCATATGCCTCTGTTGGTTTTTCTTGCTATTACATTTCTCCCTGGAGATAAGATTTTATTCTTTATATTTCTGCAAAAGAGGATCAGTCTTCTTCAGATGCTGCCATTTCACAATATCTGCAGCTTATGGGTTGCACTATCACTCTGGAAAATGCACTGAGATTGGAGCATCTGATCATCTGTCTGTACATTATCAGTTATCAACAACTTCTTGAAACTCTCAGACCTTAGACCAATTCTGAGTTTCTCAAGAAATTTACTTACATCTTGTAACTCTTTATGACATAAACCTTAGCTTTGATTAGTTAAGTGCAAGATAGTAAAAAATTATCCCCCATATCTGTAGTACCGCATACTTCTTTTTATAAAGTATCCAAAATATGAATTTAATTGTGTTGGTCTAGGAAAAAGCTGCTTGCCATCTTATGAAAGGGTTTCATTCTGCAGTACTGGCAACAGGTATAAATGTGTGATTCACTTTCTGGCTTACCAGCAAAGCTCCCATGTTGAGCATCTAACTACTATAATGTTTTCTTCAACACTTGCCCAGCTGAAAAGTATGTCTATCATGCCAGAGGGAGGGATTCATTGCAGAGTTTTATCTCTCCCCTTGAAGAAATTGAACAGCCTGAGAGCAATAGATTCATTTCCAAGATCAGATGAAGAAACAGTGGCCTATAAGAGAGAGATCTTCTACTCCTACTACTAGTTACTCAATCTGTAAAGCTATGGATGTTGTACATACCTGGGCATGCTCTTCTCTGTACTTTGCAATAACTTCCCAGAGGTATGAAATTAAATTGAGAAGTACACTATGTGAAAAAGCACTGGCTTTTTTTTTTTTCATCATCATACATTAGCAGTTCACACCCCGTGTTAATTATATCAAAAAGAGAAAGCTGTGTCTGGAAAGTCTGCGTGAAAGAAAGCAAATCTCTCTAACACAAGTTCTGGCAACAAATTTAATATGAGAATGCATCTTAAATTGCTTTTAAAATGATGGAAATTCCTGCTGACAAAGACACATATTGTGCAGAGAAGCACATATTCCGTCTGCCTGGACAACATGGGGATCCTTTATGCTGAGTAAAGTGGAATGCCTAGTTTCAGCTCCTTTCTGTGGTCAGGCTATGTACCAACTTTGATGGGGGGGGAAAAAAAAAAAAAGAACAGAGCAATTTTGTTTTTTTGTTTCATTTTAGAAAAATAAATGAGAAATTAGTCGGTGTGGCTCCCATCATGCATTAATTTTCTGTGTAAATACTCTTCTTTTGCGAGAGGGATACTCTGAGGAATGAGTTCAAGGCTATTTGGCTTTTACAGACAGGACAGGGCTTTTTACAACTGCATGTAGACAGGTAATTGGTGGCCCTGCATGTGGCAGGGGGGTTGGAGATTCATGATCCTTGAGGTCCCTTCCAACCCTGGCCATTCTGTGATTCTGTGATTCTGGTAGACCTATCAGCTGAGCGCAGATGGGGTCACAGCATGGTTAGATATTATACTCACAGAAAACTAAGGTGGAAGGCCAGAGTAGTATCTGAGAATATGGAAGAAAGTGCCCAGGAGAAGAAGCTAAGAGCACAACACAAAGGCAGGAAAGGGAGAAAAATCATCACAGCAGAGGGAACTGCACATGTGGATGGGCTTGAAGCACAATTAGCCTAGGCTTTTCACAGCAGGAGCTGGGTAGAAATAAAGCAGCCTAAGTGTGTGGCTAATGATGAATGGTATTAGCTAGAACAAGGGGCTGAGCCCAATGCATTTTCAAGAGCATCACTGATGTTTGCCTGTTGGTACTACAGGTTGAGGAACTTCTCTTAAGTGGTTTCTTGGCAGGCTCAGTAACTAACAGCTCTTGCCCTTTTTTTCTTCATGTGCAAATAGACTTGTCACGAAACTATCAGAACAATGTTGTGGAATGCATTCAGAAGGAGCTTTTTCACTGTTTGAAACTCACAGAAATTGTACGTGCCATAATATGTAATGCTTATACATGTGATCACCTGGGCCTGATCACCTGCTGAAAATGCTATTGTAAGGGGAAAAAAAAAAAAAGTGTCATTAAAGCAAAAAGTGAGGCATAAAACACTGCCTTCAGAATTGCCTGGGCACATGACATGTAAATTCAGCTCATACAGACATACTTTCCCATGTTTATCTATTTCAGCTCTCCATATTAAGCTTCTGTGATTAAAATGTCTCTTACAGCAATTCTGTTTCCAGCAATCTTGCTATTTGCTAAACTAAAATAAATGTTGTTTTAAGCTAATTTTCAGTAAACTACACTATTTCCAAAGGCTAGAACTTGAATATTTTATAACCATTACATGATAGTGTCATACACAGTTCACTGAAGAGATCTCAGAAACCTCACAGCTATGAATTTCATACTCTTCAGTTATTAGTGGGTCAACATATTCTTTGACACCCTGCTGAGTTTGTTAGGCTACATATTTATTTATAAGTCTTCCTTTTGTATACAAATCAGTCTCCTGTAGTGTTGCACAGCATACAAAAAAAGCTAATATATCACGCAGAATACCAATGAAAACAGCAGAAACAGAAATAGTTGTCTGTATTTATTCAGGAAAGCTCAAATAAAAATATTTCATTTTCTAGAAATTTAGTTGGATTCCCACTCAGTTTATGCAGCTGCATTAAATCTATGTGAATTGCCTAAAGCAGCAAAAGACATTCTAACTCCATTTCTAATTTTAGTCCTTCTAACCCTGAATTTCTTAAGGGTAGTGCTATCTCCATTTCAAAAATTATCATATCTTACCACCATACAACCTGAGCTGTATGGCCTATAAAAATATTGCTCCATTTCCAGATTAATTAAAAAAAAAATTAAAAAATTACCAGATCATAATAGAGTTTATGGAAGAGCTTTGCAAATCTTCATCACAGTCAGGTACTGTAAACTAAGCTCTTCTCTAAAATCCCTCACTGTCTCTTCAGTTGCATCACCAGAACAAATGAATCAACTGAAAAGCCACAACCTATTCAGAATTCACTGTGCCCTAAAGACCAAACAGAACATTCAGCCATATATTTATGAAGACAAAGGACAGTATCCTTAAGGAAGGGATGTTATCACAGAAAATATAGTCACTAACTATGCAAAAATTATTGTCTGAGCAGAAATGATAAGAGAGATGTGTATTGTAAGTAAGGAACACTCTTAGCTTCCACTGAGAAGTTTTCCATGCATGTATTTTATCTAGTTAGATTAGCAGGGTAATATTTCAAAATTAATGAATTATCTGTTTCTATAATAAAGTTAAGAAACAAAGTAATATTAATATCAGAATTTGAAACTTGTATAAATTTCAGGAGCTGTCTCAGTTAATTAAACATGCTGCAAACTGAAAAGCAAAGTTTTTCTTAAGCTCGTGGATCTAAATTTTAAAGTACAGACTTATCTGCCTGATGTTTATCTTTCAGATAGATTTGTACTTCCTGCTGAACTATGTAATATATAATTATTGTTTTACGGAGCAACACTATGAGGCACATGTAGCAATACAAGGGCTTTTTGTTTTCTGTGAAGATGGGAAGGGGAATCCAAAATACAAAGGAGAAAAGAGTTAGGAAAAAAAGTCTGACTCTAAAGAAGAAAAACTTCTGTTTTCCAAAGGATATCCCTTATGCTGACTGTCTGCTATAGCTTGATCTTGCTAGTGTCAAGTCAAGAGAGCCAAGCTGGCCAAAGAAAACTCAGCTGATACCGTATTTTAGCAGGTCATTGAGCTTTTGGGGGTGAAAAGGAGAGAGGCTGTGAAGCTAATCCAGATGAGATACCTAATCTCTTGTTTATGTTCCACTGTGATAAAGTCATTTCAGAGCAACAGTAATAATGAAAAGTAAGGAAGTTTAAAAAATTGGAAGGACAGAAAAAAAGGGTGGTGGTGTGGGGGGAATTATTTGATTGTCATTTTGTTTTGGCAGATAACAGTACAAAGTGTGAAGGCCACAAGTCTTAATAAAATGCTTCTAAAACAATGAACTTTTGATATCAGCAATGCATATATTGAAGGACACTCTAAGCACAGTTAAAAGCGTGTTAAAATAAAAAAGTCCTAGGCGACAACTAGATTAACCAGTGGGAAAATAAAACAGGTAAGAACGTCAAAGAGAATTTGTTATTTTGCTCTTACCTACATACGAGTCGTAAATAATTTTCTCCATGCCAGCCTGATGCTTCTAATTTTCACTTTTTTGCAAGTCAACGTAAGCTTTAACAACAGATTCAGAAAATTCATCCAGAGCCAGTATATGACTGTAGCTGAAAGAATGCCATATTAAGTCAGCTCCTGAAAATTTCCACAGCTGATACTTTCTAAGATTAATTATTTCTGTGCCTAACATCCTAACACTTTCATAATGCTATCGAATTACTACTTTTCTTTACACCGTGGCAAATATTTTCTAGAAATTTTAACTTGCTTGCCTCTCATAAAAGAGGTCTATAAGCAACCTGATGAACTTCATTTATGAAGGACACAAGAACTAAAGTATTCTTCACTTCTATAAATCTAGCCAGTTATTTAGCATATATATGTATATATGTAACTGCTACATTTTCATTTCTGATTGAAAAAGAGAAAAAAGAGGACTTATTTGTAGACAAAATATTTAAAGATGATACATAAATGTACTAACAGACTCATACTGATGTTGATTACGAAATGAAAGAGCTTCTGAAATTCCCACTTAATTTCTAGATGCAGCTCAGCAGTGTGAATAACACCTGGCAGACTGAAGAGAAACCTGATGTTCAGTGTTCCGCCAGCGAGATTCAGGAAGACCACAGAGCTCCTTTTTGCACGCTCTGCATGGAGCATTAAAAAGCATTTAATATATATGAAAGAGCTCATGTATTCTATACAAGAGCAACTACTCTATTAAAATTAATATTTCTGAAGATCATTTTCTGAAACCAAATTTATCATCAGTGTTAGGTGAAGAAACTCTCTCTAATGATTTTCCTTGTAGAGTCAAGGCTACTGTCCCATACAAATGATAGCTGCACCATACCATACTTTTTAAAGATTACTACTATGCATTTGTCTCTAGAAGAATCCTTGCATGGCTGAGTATCACAAATCAACAGCTGCAGCTGCGTCCCTCAGTAGCACTTAGCAGTTCATAGAGTAAGCTTTTTGCACAGTCTGATTGTGATTTACTTTTAATGTTGTTTTACCTCAGCCTTTCCCAGACACACTGAAATTTTACTTCCACATTTTTGCTGCTTTCTGTGTTTTTGCATACGTGGCAGATTCAGACGTAGAGGCACAAAGTTTTCTACAACAGATAACTTTTGTTGCTTGTTTTCTTGCTTGTAGAGAACATTCGTGTTCCAAGAGCTCCCTTGTTACTCTTCAGACATGGGTGAATACTGCAAACTACGTACTCAGGAATATGTATTACACTGAAAACCATGAATTCACCTCAGTGGTATTTATGACCTTTGGTATTTATTTTCTAAAACCATCTGAGTACTTTTTAGCCAAAATGCTTGCGGAAAACAAGATGTCTCATGAGTACTTATACAAAGGCTCACGCCTAGGAATGTTCATTAGGGCTTTCTCAAACGTCTGATTCTCCTTCTTCAGTCATCTGGTCGCTAACCACAAATATTAGTCAGGGAACAGTCAGCTAAGAGTCTGATAGAAATCTTAAATCTTAGCTGAAAAGCATAGCTCAAACACATCTTTTGTTCATTGAATCGTGGCCACGGTGAGTGTGGAAATTACTTTTGCGTCCACAGAGAGTCGGTCAGTCACCCAATGCTCTCATGTTATCTTCTGTATCACATCCAGACAAAATAGGAATGCAGAAGCCCCTGTCCTAGCATTTTGCATTGAAACAGTCGTATAAAAGTGTTTCTGGAAGAGAACTGGATGACCCTTAAGATGTGTTACACAATGAAGTGAAAAACGTGCCACTATAGAAAGTAACAGGTTTCCTTCCGTGTTGAACACTGCCAAGTATGTCTTGCCTTACAGATCATTCAGAAAGGAAGAGAAGCTGCTAATATAGTCAGTTTGAGAAAGTTTGCCTGGTACGTTTCTTCATTAAAATCTTTTAATCTTAGCAATGATTTTAAAAATGACAAGATGACTGGAATGGATTCAGGGAACTTGAATTAACCAGGCAATTTTAATCATCCCATTTACACTTTAAGCATACAATTGACGCTTTTAAAAAGATAAATTTGGCATCTATTTTCCAATTCCAGACAGTCGGTGTATTTTCCCCAATATATCTGCATATGTCAAGACAGAATTACTAAAAATTTCAATTAAATTACATATTTGGGAAGAAATCTGAAGTATGTACTTAAACTACAAAAGAATAAAGGACCCTGTGTTTGAATATGGAGAATGTTCCAGCTCAATTTCATGAAAAGAGAGACATCTGAGGCTGAAACTTCTTTCCCATCAAATTAGAGTTGCACAAACAATAAACTTAGCTCTGAAATTCTGAGGCAGTTTCATTGCTTACACATTTTGCTGCTATAGGCAATGAAAGTAAAAGGACATATGGTTTTATATGGGTTTGGACCAGCAACATTTTGGGTACTAAGGTTCAATTCATAAACGAACCTTTTATTACCTATTTATTTGTTTGCAAAAGCATACCTTGAGCTGCATATACAAATATTTTGTGCAGCTCAAGGTCTGTTTTTATATATATATAGACTGACCTATTCATATGTAAATATTCTTATAAGCATAGACACCACATGCAGACATTTCTATTGCATTACTTTCTTTGTTCAGTGATTTATTTTGTCACAATATGATTAATCCATATGTAGAGCCAAAATTATTGGCAGATGTTAGCAAACTTTGAAACCTTCAATATGGATCTTATTTGGAATAAAGAATATAATTATGAAATGTTAATTTCTATTCTTTACTTTTTCATTACTGTAAATTTAAGAGTTAAAAATAATGAAAATAAAGTAAGTTCCCAGCAGAGGTTTCATATTAATGACCGTTTTTTGTATCTATTCAGACCAACCTAATAGATGTGTCCAGGTTACAATAAAACTTAGAACTTGGAAATTAGAAAAATTCAGTTTTAACACTGCATTACAGTTTGAAGGTATTGGTTTTTTATTTGTTTCTTTTTCATTGATTTCTAATGTGATTAATTTGACTGACAGAAGAAGTCTTTATTGCTTCAGCAACAAAACTTAGCTCTTCCACAGAAACATTCCTCATGCTTGTTGGATATGAAATACATGACCAAAATTAAAAAACAAAGTATTTACTCTTTAAAAACTCTAAACCTGAAAGTAAAACCTTAAAATGTATTATTTATACTCATGGTCTCCTAATAGATCAAGATACAGTTTGGGCATACAGAAAGAATAGCTAGGAACAAGTACTTAGCTGACCATGTTTGGATAACATTCATATATGATCAGTGACCAACAATCATAGAAAATCCATCGAATACTAAATCACAGCAGAAACTGGAAAGCCATTATGACTAAAATGAAAATCAACATGGACATTGACACAGCCCTTGGAGGGTAAATCCTTACTAATTCCAACCTGAATATCTTCCATTTTCCTGTGCTCGCAGTTTCTCAGACCATAGTTATTTCAGCAGTGGTTGTGGTACACCACTGTTCCCTACTCTGTGTGATCCTCCCTTCCAAAAAAATGCATGAAAAACAGAACAAAAGGAAACATGACTGTGACAATCCCACACCAGGAGAGGTTTCTTCAAAATAAGGCTTGTAAGACTCTGTGGTTCCAACATTTCTCCGTTACAAGGAAATATAAATCTCCTCCCTTTGGTGGGACAGTTTACTACAAATTAGTTTCCTTCAACAGACAAAAAAAACACAAAACTCTGGGCATGACTTCCTTACAACAAGTCAGAACTTTTTATTAAGCAAATCACTAAAACCAGACAAACTTCCACTTTACATTAAAAAAAAAACGTTTTTGAAATGTTTTATGTAAATAAGACACTGTTTTAGCAACCATGCACATGAAGACAAACTTACCTCTCTTAACTCCATCCGAATAAGCTGGTTTTCTCTTTCACCTGGACAGCTTTCAGTTCCACAAGATGCTTCACAGGCAATTACATGTTCATTTGCATATGAATGCACTAATAGACAGGAATACAGAAAAGAATAGTTTGTATTATCAATTTAGAAATCATGAACAAAACATTCAATTACTGTTCTGAGCAGTCATTCTGATTTTAAGAAAGTGCACTTCTATGTATTCCTGAGAAATTACGGACATATAGCATCATGCTCACTGAAGCAAGTTACTTGCTCTGTGACATACTATTTTTTGTTTGGTTTTCACTCAAATAAGCTTTTCTAAAACATATGAAAAAAGGTTTTTAAGCTTGATCCAGGTTATACAAACAAAGTGACTCTCATACAACCAAGAATTAGGGAACCTGCTTTGGCAGGGGGGTTGGACTCGATCTCTGGAGGTCCCTTCCAACCCCTACAATTCTGTGATTCTGTGATTCTCTGATTTATACTTTATATTAAGTATAGAAAAACTTCTTTTCTCCTTGCTTGCCTCAGAAAGATCTGAAGTATTCAAACATTTTTGCATAGGCATCTGAATATTAGACGCTCCACTTTTTTCTATTAGTATTTAGAACAGGCTGAGAATATGTAGATAGGGCAAAAGGTTAGAGATAAAATCTAACATTCCCTTTATGTATTATTTAAAATCTACAGAATACATTAATAAGAAACTACAGAACTTTGTTGAGAATCTTCTTTTGCGACAAATTTTCTGTGAAAAACATTTTGTTCTTTTCGTGCCATATGGATCAACCCAGAATAAACCTAAAGAACATAACAGTATAGAAGACTATTAACATAATAAAAAATATATCAGTGGTGGTTTACAGTTCAGTTTGCACTTTTCTAAACTACTTTTCACATTTTCCTTTTCAAAATAAATAAAGTGTAAGAAGGTTTGTTAGTGTGGTTTCTAAAATTTTCTTCATGGGAACAGAAAACAGGAAAAACCACAAGGGAAGCATAAATTAAGAGCATGTACACACTCAGCCCAGAGCTGAATATGTCATAACAACATCCATGCTTCAGGAGAGCAGCTGAATGTATTTTTCTTTATTCACTGCAAACAATTGAATATGATATCATCGCACTGACAAGAATCACCATCATGACAGCCAAAGTATAGAAGACATCTCCGTTCAGATCTGAGTAGCCTGGGCACACTACATTGCAACTGCAAGGGCAGCCTAGCTTACCCCTGTTCCTCCTTTTACCATTGGCTGCCAAAGTCTTCCCACACTTTCCAGGATGGCAAAGCATTGGCAGCAGACTCACCTCTCTTCCCTTTGAGAGCTTCTGGCTCTCTGCTCTCCATCCCTGCGTAAAGCAATGGAGTCTGGGTGCTGGGCTGAGAGGAGGCGGTCTGCTGTTAGGGCAACATTTGCTCCTCCAATAGTCGTTCTTCCTAGGGAAAATCTTGGCTGGTTTGATATGTGATAGCATAGAGGTCACACTGTTTCCACAGAGGTGCAGGCAAAAGGAAGTCTCTCAAGTTCTGTTTCTGTGAATGCAAAAGAAGGTGAAAGTGGGTTGCACAGGAAGAGGTGGGAAAGAATAACTTCAGTGAGAAAAAAAAAGTGCCACTTCAGAGAAATCTGTGGGTTTCAGCCCCCAAAAGGGAATACCATTAAGTCTTGCATATGAGTTTCACAAAAGAAAGAACTGTGCTGAGAGACAGGTAGGAGATAGGTGGGAGGTGCAGAGCCATGCATGTATGCTGAATATAGATCTAATCCAACCATTGTAAAACCAAAATCTGGATACCTTAACTAAGGGCCTGTAATTACACCTAAAAATCATTTAAACTCTACATCCCAATCAAGATTTACATTATACTATCAACAGAAATTCCCAACAGGATAATACTCTCAGAAATGCCGATGATATATATTTTTATATACATCATGTATAAAATACATAAGCTATCATTTTATTGATTTTTAAAACTTTTATGGCACAGGTCTCCAAAGGTATCTTACCAAAGATGTAGAGTTAAGCTACAGGGTGATTCAGAGTTATTCTTGAAATGTGTTCTATACAACCAGAAGAGCTTTCTCTTGCCTAATCTTCCAGCCAGAGTTATGGTGAATGTCATTATGTACTGCATGAGTATTCCCTGTCAGAACTCTGAAGACTCTAACCACAGAAGGAGGAGGTGATAGTAAAGAATCATTTCAATTATTTCAACTATTTTCAACAGTAGTGCAGTCCAGTTATGGGAAAGGTGTTTGACAGTGAGCTTGAAGGCCGTTCTAAGCCTTCATACTTGTCCCTGTTTCACTATTTAAAATGCATTATTTTTTTAAAATGATCTAGCTCTTCCAAGAACTAACGACAGAAAAAGTGAGAATCAAATCAATTTAATGTCGCTTTTTGTTGTTCTAGTACAGCAAAACATTATTTACATGACTTTTCAGGATGTTTAAGCCTGCCACTAATTTCTTACAAATCATATTACTATGAAAAGATACTTTTAGAAGCTGGAGCTTAATTATCAATATTCTTTTATATTTATGAATATAAAAAAATACGTCAGATAACTAACGAAGTATACAAGAGAACCTTATCCTTACCTCATCACAATTTCTCATGGCATGCAGACTACCTGTATTTAGCTACAGAGCATTTGCAAGTTTATTTTTCTTTTAGGGAAAGCAAGCTGGAGCTATCAAAGTACAGCTCTTTCTGTCTTAATCTCAAGTTCTCGTTTGGCCTTGGAAATGTTAGAAACAGAATGAAACTTTAATAGTCTGCAGGAGGAATGGCATATCCTATACTTTCTTAGTTACTGACCTTGAGGTTGTCTTAGGACTGAGTGGCTACTAATCACTCTAAGTGCAACAAACATGAGTAGGCAAACAGTAATTCCTCCTAAACAGCTGAAATTCCTGACCTGCTAGAAAATCAGTTTCAGAAAGCAGAGGCAGTTGAGCAGTATACAGGATCACACCCATTTGGTACCGAAGGGAAATTCCTGCAGCTAAATCCTAAACTGCATACCACGGTTTGAAGAAAATCTCTGGTACAAATCCGTCCCTACACTATGTGACACATCTTCCCTTGGTAAACAATAAATAAAATCAGCTCTAAATTAGCTGGAATCATAAATTCTCTAATTAACGGGTGGCTTTGGTCAAGTCCACACAGCTGACCCACCCAGAGCTGCGAACAGATGGCTAATAACAGCCTAGGAAATCCAAGTGCTTCTGACAATTTGTCACGTCTCCAAGCTGTGGTGACAAGTGCCCCCCTGACACCTGCTGCAGCTCCAACTTACAGTCTTGAACGTTATTGACAACTGCAGCTAAGGTAGGATTTTTTTTTCCCATGCGGTTCTTGCAAAGGGCTTTTCGGGCGGCTATTTAAAGCAGATCTTTGTCTAAATTAAGCATATGGATGCCTGTGCTGGATGAGGAAAGGGAAAAAAAAAAAACCAAAAACGCTGTGAATTATGAAGTTATATAACAATTTGGAAAATACTTCGTATCCCAGACAGTTTACAATGGGTTCCAAGAGAGACATGCTGTAGTTACAAATTAAAATGCTTTGGCACTTTTCCAGGCAATAATTTATCTTCCCTGGGTGAATCATTATATTTACTTGGCTTAGATTATAGTGGAGGGTCATTAAAAAACATTCTGGTTCCTCCACCAGATTGCAATAGTTTGCATTTATCACAGCTGGAACCACGCACCACATTTTAAAAAATCAGTTCAATATTGGCTAAAAATTGATGATGAAGGAAATTTTCATGATCAGTTCTCTGCAACTGTATTAGAAAAAAAGAAGTGTAGGCAACTTTTATGTTTGCTCAAACATTATTAAAACAACAGCTTTATCTTCTCAAACCATAAGTGAAGTGTTTGCAGCATCGGGGCTGACCCTGATCTTCTGTATATTCTCTGCTTAAAGGACACGAGCAGGAAATGGTCAGCTTAAGGACACAATGAAAGGAAACACAGCAGCAAAGGTTTCACTGATAACATGTGATTTGAAGTCAGTGAGCAGATTCAGTCAGTCATCCAGCTGTTCGGGCCAAAGTCTATACAGCAGTCTGCTGACTCCTACAAGACTGTGTCACGAAAACATGTGGAAGACTGACGCTTGACATGGGCAGGGAAAGCAGACTGCTTTCACACCATCAGATGCTGTGGCTCAGTTATTTCATGCCAGAATCAAGAAAAATTATGCTGGTTTAGAAATATTTGTTTTTCTAAGAATTCACTGGGCCAAATAGAAATAGGACGCTGATACGAGGGTGTATTTTTATGTCACTGCTTGAGTATCACTAGGTGTAATGCAGTTCAGGTCAGAGCCAGAACAGCAAAGTATTCCACACCCAAAATTAAGGACAGATTTATTTATTTTTTTGGAGGTAGTTTTTTTAGAAGGCATCAGCAGTTTGGAGGCTGAATGTTGAGAGCATGTTTAAAAGGATTTTTAAGGTACGTGATGAACGCATTTTATAATTTCCACGCAGTGGTTTTCTTTCTTCACACTCAACAATAAGCTCATGCCAATCAACTATCAAAAAAAAAGGTCTTCCTAGAGAGCAGCAAGAAAAGGAAAGATGTATCTTGGATGGTGTACTTCTATGGAGATTTCATAAGCCTAGTTGAATTGACTTCTGGTCTTGGACTGTAATTACAAGTCTTGTGCTTGGAGAAGAACAATATCCTCCATATTTTTCAAGACATGTTAAGCCAGAAGAAAAACAGACTGACTTCTTTTTTAATTTTGAAAAGCTAGAAATTTCTTAAACTATGACACTATGAATTCAGAAAACAATCACTACCAGCTTGCTCAAGAAATTAGAAATTTCTTTATGTTTACCAAATCTACATGTGGATTTCAATTTCAATGTGATTGGATAGATCTTTTCAGCCCAGAATGGAATTGTTGATCAAGAGCAGAGGAACAGCAGAAAATAGTTGCTGGCTGTTTGAAGTGGGTAACTCAGGCTTCTGATGTCATCTAATGTCTGGTTCAAAATTTCTGTTCTGTAAGAGCAGTTTGACTTTTTTTCATTTATACAAAGTGCCAGTATTAAGAAAGATAGAAGGGACAAATATTGTATACTAGAGGAAAGAGACCTTTGAGCATGGAATACCCCATATCCTAAGGAAAGCTCTCTACCCAACAATTCGTAATGACAGAATGAATCAATACTTCTAAGAAATTCTAAAAGGCCATGTGAATGTTCCATTGCAGAATAGTATATTTTAAACCTCAAATCATTTTGCAAATAGAATTCTTGTTTTCTGGCCAGCCCTCCTCTCAAAATTCGCCTCTTAAGCAGACTTGTAAAAAGAACTGAAAGCACAAGAGTTCTGCATTTTACTTGTCATTTGAAGGTTCCATAGTGCTTGTTCAGAGTTGCAATAGTTCTTCACGACCCTGGAGGTCTTCATCAAAATGACACTAACGCTTACATGTCCCATGGAGTTCTCCAAGAACTGAAAATGATAAATAAATATGCCATTTAATCACACAAATCTGTTGCCTAAGTATTCAGGCAAGAAACTTTAATATGCTGATCAACTGACCTCACTGCCTACGGTAAAAAAAACATTTCTATTTTCCCACCTTTGATATATCTAGATTCTGTGTGTGCATGCTTGAGAGGGGACACTGATCACCAATAATTTAGGTATATTAAATGAAATGCTATGTATTATATGCTAAGTTATCACTGAATTAGATAAACCCCAGCTCAGTCAAAAGCCTTTTTTGTTCCCCCCATTTACATTTTCAGAAAAATAAAGGGGCAAGCTCTCACAGCTCAGGGAGAATCACTTGCTGTAAGCATTGCATTTGTATTCAATATCATCCTCCCTTCGTTTTGGGCCAAGCAATAAGCCAAGCACTGATCAAGCATTTAGACAAAATCCAGGCTAGTATTTACTAATAAGAACAAGAAAATAAATGGTGTCTTTCTCTTTTATGGTCTAAGACAGTCTTTTATCTCTGATTAATGAACTGCTAGTTATCAGAATACTGTTTGTATTATTGCAAACATCCAATCTTGACAGCAAGAATATCTACAGCTAACAGCATATAAGATAGCTGGACCAACATTGCGAAGAGTACATCCAGCTCTCTGAAAATTGCAGCCCTATAATCTTGACATTGAATTACACACCTGTAAACACACAAAAAAAATGAGGTAAATACTCTACGTGGCCCAACTCCAGACCTGTTATTTATCCAATGTTCAGTTTTAACTGGTACCACTAATGTAGAAATAGAAGAACTTGATGAAATTAGGAAGAACAGAACATACAGTCAATATTTTAATTCATTTAGTTATAATGTAAAATCAATAAAGGACATTGGAGTAGCCAACTGGTGTAGCTGTATACAGCTTTACCAGTGAAGATTATACTGGCAAATGAATACTCTCCCTCCAGAGGAAAATCACAGAAAATCTGAGAAAGGATGACTTGAGATATTTAGAAAGAGAAATATTGGACCTATTCCATATTATGAGTGTTCAACAAATGTAAGACAAGGAGAACAAGTTTGGCACTTTTCATTAAAGATCTTTTGCTCTTGGAGATGGAAGATTAGCTGGATAACATGAGACAGCTGCATCCTTTGCTGCAGGAGACTTTCACAATTCATTTAGGCTTTGCCTCAAGTGCCAAATTCTCAGCTCTGTTCTTGAATCCATCTGTCATCATTTCCTCCCATGAGCTTTCCATTCCTTTCATTTTGTATCATTTGCCAGTATGCACCGTCATTTCTCCTAGCAGAACTTTCACAGTGCACTGAGTTATCAGAGGACTTGTAGCTGAACGTTTCTATGAAGCAGCAATGTTCAAGTGAAGTAAAGATTGGCGTTCTCAACTTTTGGTTTTTTTTACTTGTCCTTTTAGATCACAAATGCTTGAAGGAACATCTTATTTACCAGGCACCCCTTTCAAAGACACAGGGCTTCAAACACCACGTTGTGACCATCCTTGACCTCAAATAAGGGATTTTATTTCACAAGTATTTTCATGGTGAAGGTTTAGATTATTGCCTTTGTGGATGAAAAAAAAAAAAAAAAAGAAAAAAAAAAAAGAAAATATGTAAGATATTCACACAAAGGATTGGACAAGTACGTTCACCAATGTACTTTTGTTCATCTCAAATGACTAAATATTTTGGATCATATCTATTGTTAATTTTAAGCTAGAAAAGCTTTGTTTTTATAGAAACTAGAAGGTTTTTAGTTTCTAGAAACTAAAAAGTGAGAGAGATTGACCTTCCAGCAGTTGGATAGGAGAAGCTAAAGTAAACACTGTGGTTGTTTGTGAAAACCAAGACTTGGCATTTATCTCTGGCTGGGCAATATCTTCCTTCCTTGTTCCTGAAGGCTGCAGGAGTTGCAGATTCTTCTCAGTCTCTACAGCACTCTCAGTTGGCCAAGCATAGAGTTATTGAGTCAAGAACTTCAATATAGACACCCTAGCCAGAGGATAGAGAGTACCATGAATCCAAGTATATTCGAGTATTTCTAGCTTTAAAATAGATTTAAAGTGCTCATGCAGGAGGAAGCTTGGTGGCTAGGAGGAAGCAATAACACTATGACCCTGCAGTAGGCCCAAAGTGGTGAAGGCACTGATCTGGCAGGGGTGAGTTTCTGTTACCTGAATGAACATTTAGTCACTAGAGTGGTCCAAATGTCCACATGGAGTGAGACAACTGGCTCCCAGTCACCACCATCGACTTTTACATCTTGCACTTCATGCTACAGGTGTAGCATTAATACATAAGATATACAGCGCTGTAATCACGGAAATTACAGCAGTTCTTTGATTTTTCCAGCTAGCAGTCCATTTCCAGCTCAGTATGTTCTTCCCGTTGGATTTCTCCTAGGACTGCAACACTGCACACAACTGCAATGCTGAAATAGCTGAAGGAGATATTACTGGTAAGATGTGCCTTTCTAAAACAAGTCCTTTGCCCCAGAGGACAATCTGTCCATGAATCGGGGACACAAATCTGTCCCTTCAGCTGGGTCCATGCAGGAGAATATCCTGTTACATTTCTGCTACAGCACCTAACAGAAACAAAAATACAGCCCTATCTTTAATGCACAGGATCTTGATGAACCACCGTATGGAAACGTGAAATAGTTGTCTCACTATTCCAGTGTTTGAATCTTCAGCCTCCATCCACTCCAGCCACGCTTTGGCTCCCAGCAAAGAATTTGAGCCCCACAAGACAAGTCTTCAAGACAGATTTTAAAAGGAACACAGTTCAAACAAATGTTTGGCCTAACCAATCCTTTTCTTCCCAGGCAAGCCCACAGCTGCAATAGACTATCTTGACACTTGTATACAAACTCCCAGATCTATTGATTCAGGCAAGAAGTAGTTCCAGACAAGTTTCTTATTTCTTAAAGCTACCCAGTGCCTCTCACTTTAAATCTCCTTCCTGGACCTAATAGCTAGCACAAGCGTAATAGAGTAAGGTTAATTATGCCACATTTGACATCCTTCCTGGCTGCAGTTTAATTAAGTTTCACTGCTTACTCTTTAATAAGGATTGCTTCTCATGTACCCTGGATATCTTTTCCAAATAGTAACACTCAGGTTGCTCTTTTGAGCAAACATAGTAAGCAATTTATTTTTTTTCTCATAATTTACTACTGATCCCTTTTAGATAGTTACAGAATCCATGGCTTTTGACAGCTTTACCTATGCAACTTGCAGTTTTAATTTTTCTTAAATTCCACTCTGGATTTGTTATTTTTGTGGCAGCTTGAACTGTTTCCAAGATAGTCCTTCTCTATACCACTTTACTTTGTTTTCCTTGTCCCTGAGAAACTGGTTTTCCAGCATCCTGATTTTCATTATTGTTCAAGATTTAAGAAGGGATGCATGCACAAACATGGAGGCTATTTTTTGAAAAGTACCTCTCAGAATTCTGCTGATTTACTGAGTGTATGCAAGCCCATGGCCTTTACCTCCTTCCTCCTCTTTTACATCCAGCATTATTTTCTTCACAGAACTGATTCCTTTTATTAATTAGATTTTAAAAGAAAGGTTATCTAAGATGTTTTCAGTGGGTTGTAAACTCATCTTTCACTGAAGCTGTGCCCACCTGCACATAAAAAGGACTATTGTCCTTTCTGTTCATGATGAACATTAGCCAGTTTACAAAATGCACTCAGTACATTTCTTTTCCCAGATGTCTGACTTATATAGCTTCTGTAGCTCACAGTGCTGAAAACTGCCTGGTCCCATATTGTCAGTGTAAACTTAGTTCAGCTTTATGTTGTGAATCCTTTTGCTGCCTTGCACTTTTCTTCACGTAGGCACAGGCTCTGACTAAAACTGTTCTTGACAATTTGTTCAAAATGTCTCTAACATATCACTCTCCTTCCTTACCCAGAGAGCAGTATTATAACATGCTCACACTTCATTTTATCTGCCTGAGTTAAGAAAAATATTAAACAGATGAAAACTCTATAAAATAACATTACCTTAAATGTTTTCCTTCTGCAGAGCATTTATTGCTTGACCACATGGAATCAAACATCCACTGAACTCGCCTCACTTGTCCTATCAATTACCAAAGAGTTTCAGCTAAAATCAAACTTCTAAATTCTCTATTCTCCCACAAGATATTTTCTTAATTTCTATATTGTTGGCAACGTCTAGTTTTCTATGACTGCCCTCTCAAGTGCTCATGGGTTTCTAGGGTGCTTACAAGATAAGTTTTTCTGTACCTTGTGACTTTACCAGAATTGCCATGTTTTGCTGAAGACCATGCAACCGGATTCAAGGGACTAAGCAAATACTTTCTCATTCATTAAAAGCAAAAGAATAAACAGCACCCTTTTCTCCCCTGAAATAAAATAACAATTAAAAACAACAACAACAACAACGCTGAAGTTATTTGTGGAAAAAAAACTTACAAGTATGAAACATCTTCACACAAAATATGAAGGCAAATTCTGTAATAAACTGTAATTGTAGAATCCATTTAAAATCTTATTATTTCTAAACCTTGCTTTCACAATGCCTGGAATAAGCATACTGCATCTCACTGGCTCCTCCAGGCTAGCCACAGCTATACAGTATAGCTCATATAGCCATGGTTTTCCCATCCCCATCACAAAAGAGAGAAGAACACAGATCTCAGTGCAATTGTCACAGTCAGGTGGAACTATTGCTTTCAGCTTTGTAAAGAGACTGCATAGAGAGATGATTAAGAAACTTAAGCTCCAGCAGCTGCTTTCTAGTTTGTAATTAAGCAGTGTGTCACACAGAGAGACTATTAAACTGATGCTGCAGAAATCTGTAGAGACTGCTGGTAAGTTTATGGGCAGGACTTAAACTGTTTTTTTTTTTTTTTTTTTTTTTTTTAATATAGAGCGAGCCTCAAAGGTTTTCAATGTGATTACTTGGGAGACCACCTATCTTGGCAGTTGATTCTGTTGTTTTGGTGGTCAGCAGAGGAATTCAAGCTAATAGCCTTGTCATACAGACAGGACAGATTTGGCAGAAGGAGATCTGGTGGACAGCCTTGAACTCTGGAACTTATTCTTCAGCAGCAAAATGGGGATAATAATGGTCCTCTACCTCCCAGTAGGGTGCTTAGGCTAAATTCATTATTAGACATTTTCAGTAATGCTTCTGGTTTTGTTTCCAAGGTAATGAATAGGGATGGGCTGGAAATCCCTTAACAATAAAGCTTACGGAGCTTAAAGGGCAATGTGAGTTAAGGGGTCACAGCACTTGTGGCAGGAAACAGTTATTGCAGAATCTGGTAGATAACTCCCAGCCCAATCAATTCTAGTCAAGGCGGTGATAACGTTTCTCTGGCGAAGGCTCACACACTCATGAAGACTGCTCAGCAATATTCTGTCTTCCCTTGTAGAGAACTGATCATAGTGTTAAAGTGAGGGAAAATACTTTCTGAACTGCCTGGTACATTGCAAAAACAGGCAATTAACATCAGTTCCTTCCTTGCAGCCAAGAGTACTTTAATAGGCCAGGATTGTGTAAGTGTCCAAGATGGTAGCAACAAGATTCCTTACAATTCCCACCAGCCATTAAAAAACAACTCTCATGTATTGATTTCAAAGTTAAGGAAGATGTCTCCTCTGACAGTACTTTGCACAAAAGCCCAAAGCTCTTCAGACAACTTCCTTCCTTGTCTAGAAAGCTAAGCAGAATCCTCCGCTGTACCTGCGCAAGGTCAGCTCCAGGTCAGGCTGTGCACAAGAGCTTGTGCAGCTCAGAAGACACTAGTAAGGAATGCTATATTCTGATATATACGTCTGTGAGAAGTCAGTGGTGTTTCTTCCTGGCAACAACACGCAATTATCTAAATAATTAAAAGACGAAATAAAACGCTTTTCCACATGTGAATGTCAGCTGAAACCTGTAAGTGAGCAAAAGTTGTTACAGCTTCTATTTCTCACTTGACTCTCAATGAATTAAAGAAAAAGCCATTGGTCATACTCATATCTGGTATGTACCTGAAATATATTTATATGCCTTGTACCTTCATATGTTCAGAACAAAGAAGAGATGAGCAAGCTAGAGAAGCAGTGTATCGTGCACTGAAGGCCGTGTTAGCAAAACTGCTAAATGAGCCTCCTGGCACTGGGTGGGCCAGGGGCTCCCTTAGCAACACATAATGCATTGGGCATTGGCACATCGCATCAGGAAATCCCATTTCCTTACTTCAGAGATCGAAAGATGGATTGCCAGCACACTAGATTAAATGGTTTCTACTAATGTTTGGTTTTTGTTGTTGCTGTTGTTGTTGTTGTTTTGTTGTGTTTGTTGTGATTTTTAATAGAGTGTTATCTAATGTTCTGCATAGAAAGTCCTAAACTAGGACTGACATCCCTGCGTACCACCATATTTCTTTACAAGGAAACCCATCACCATTGGATTTAAACAGCAGAAACTTTTATCACAAATAGAAATAAATAGTGATTTTTGCTCATATTTTTATGAAGGCTAAGTGTGGTCGCTCGGTTTCTGGCAAGCTGACAATGTAGCCATCTGTTTTACAAATTCTTTGCATCACTCTGGAAATAGACAACCCAAAACTGAAGTGTAGTAGAGCAGCATTTTCCTTTGAACCACCTGCTACACATGAAGATCAGTCAGATTTCAGTAGGGCACAGGCTTCGAGCTCTATCTGGGCACAAATTCTGACCATTTAAGTACACAAAATGAACTTAAATCATTTAACTTGTATTTTCTTACAACTCAGCTTGTGTAACTTACTTTTATGCTTATTATATTTGCAGTCACACATACAAATATACATATAGAGAGAGACCACTTGAGAGAAATCATGTGTTAAAATACTAATAATAACAATATCTCTACTATAAAGCAAGCAGGCCAGGGTGAAGAGAGAAGGAACCTGGTTAGAAATTCTTACTGTAGATGAGCAGTTCACAGGCTGTCAATAAGAGCAAATCTAATTCTTATGGGATACAAAAGGAGACAAAGCTAATCAAACCACTACCAGGAATTTAAAGATAAATGAAAGAAAACTGTTTTTAAGAAATATTTTTTTCAATTCCATTTGGGTTTTCATGTGTTTACCCTATCTTATTAATATGTCTTCTTGGTCTCAACAGTTTATTCAGTTTTGAACCAGTTTGAATTCTAGTACATTACCATCACTACATACACTACATACTTACTTATGTATATTATTACATCACTACATACACTAGCATCCAAATTGAACCATGTTCTACTACTGAAATATGAACAAATTATCTAGTACTGGTAAGCTTGATCCACACATCTTGAAGAAACTATACAGGGTGAGACCCAGATTTTATAGAGGTTTTTTTACCAACAGTACTGAAGCAGTGAATTGCTATCCAAAGTGGTTTGGGGTGGGTTTGCAGTTGTTCTTATGACATTAGCTGTCCCTAACGTGGTTCGAATGTCAAGTAGTTGCTGTCAGGATGGAAGTAGGTGTGCTCAAAATCTCTAAAGCAAAAGGGAAACTCCACCTAATTTGTAATTGTTTTATTGTATTGCCAAATATCTAAAAGATTGGCAGTGCAAAGGTGGTGTCCCTAAACCTGTAGACACATAAGCGATTTCATAAAAGCTCGTTTTAAAGGAAAGTATTTCTGACAGTGCCTGAGAACTGGAGATGGCATTGCCCCAGAGTAGAAGCCAAAATGATGCCAGTTAAAATGACAGCTTCAATGGGTAAGATGCGAAATTAAGAAATACAAGGAGTATAACTGGTTATGCAAAGCAGCCACATTTTAATGAGATATTTGTCTCAGTGTAATCAGCCTATATTCTCTGCACTGCTCAATGTCTTTTCTCTCCCAGTAGGTTTGGAACTGCTTAAAAGGCCTATTCAGAAAGCATTAGTACATTTTTTTTAATGGATATTTTTCCACTTCTGCACCAAGTTAAAATGAAAAGGTATGTCTGTAGTGAAGTACTTAGCAGTAAAATATGATAAAAACAGGAGCAACTTGTTCATACTCATGAAATATTGTTAAATAAAGGATAGCAAAGGAGTGCAGTTAAACAAAGACTGAGTTCCTCCACTAGACCCATAAGCACTGTGCCCTTCAGTATCTTTAGAAGAGGAAAATTGCAACACTCGGAAGATATTCAACTTTAGAAGGAAAATACAATATCATGCACCACAGCAACACCGTGAGACAAGGTTGTACATTCAAACCAACACTGTCCTCAAGACTAAGCCTTTTCCAAAGCAGCTGATGAAAGTTATAGAGGGACTGCCATTGCAGTTGGGAAATATCCCATTAAAAACACAGACCCACACTTAGAGTGCTCTAATCTGTGGCAAATTCTTCTCTTTTCAGCAGCATCCATTTCAGTGTCCGTTTCAATTAAGGTTGAAGGGTCATGTATATAAGGACTTGTTTTATTTAATATTGGAAAATCAGCAAATATCTCTTACTGTTTTAGGATAATTTGTAGTGTCTAAGGGACAAAATAACTCTTTTGGTTAAAATTACACCTCTCCAAAACAGTTACTGCTGCACCGTTTTGATCTGGCCATTAGCTAGAGGATGCAGGAAGGGCTCAGTTATATCCCCCTCTCTTTGAGATCTATAGCTGTCATGCTGTAGGTATGTCTCAAATCCAATTGGAATCAACAGAAGACTTGCCAGTGGTTTTGGTGTTTCATTTTCACATCAAGACTTAACAAGCTTAGGTTTCTGCCACAGTTAGAAATTTGGATTCAAACTCCCTTTACTTTTCCCTTTGAAAAAATCTCTCCTTAAATGCTATACATTTTGGCTTCTAAGCCCATGAGGTAGAGGAAAAATGCTCAGTTTCACTGTACAGATTTACAGATAGGAATTGCTCAAGCATTAGCAGCACAGTATAATTCTTTTCTTACGGAGTTCACACCCAGCAACATCCAGAATCTCTCAGTTGCCCATCTGAAGATGTGGTAAACAAGCATCTGCCGCAGAAAGTTTCATTTGTTTATTTTCAGATATGATCTGCTCTCCATCCCAGTTTGAATTTCAGAAGTATCAAATCTCTGGCACTGTGACAGCAATCAGGCATAGTGGGGCAATAAAGTTACGAGCTGTCAACAGTAATTCAGGCTGGGTAGCAATAACTGGCCGTACAGAGCCAGTTCTATCATTTTTAAAGTTGGACTTCAAATCATCACATCAGCATTAATTCAGTCTTGATTAGAGTTCTGCTTTTTCCTTGTTAGTCCTCAGCTTTGCAGTTCTTCTGCTGATCTGAAATACTGGATGCACGCAACTTTGGAATTTTGGGTCCCCTTGCAGTTGTAGACTTTGATGGTTCTCAATGCAGCCCTGTGTAATGGGTGTAGTAAAACAGTGGGCAGCAGCTACCCATAACTCACTGAATCAAGATTCTGCCAAATACCACTTCTGAATATATGGTCAGCCTGTTAATGAGTGAAAAATTACTTTTCCCCCAGCTCTTGTTTGAAATACGCATTTATTTGACATTAGTCTGCAGGCTACCATTCAGCCAAATATATTAGAACTGGAGAATTATGCAAAATTCTCGTCAAGTGCTGTAGGTTAATCAGAAAACCATCCATTAAAATTGTTTTCTAAAATGGTTAAGCATTTCTAATCTTTTGTACTGATGACTCCTCGAAACCCCTATCTGGAGAATAAAGAATTTTGGAAATAAATATATGCATTTTGCTGAATAACAGTTTGAAGCATTAAGACCAAAAAGATCAAATTTTATTTCCTGCATCACTGAAAATCTACGTGTTTCTGGTGTGCTACTGACCCCTAATAGCTCACTAGTTTAAAATGATACGTCTGAATGGACACTGAAAACTGGTTCGGATTCTCAGATTTCTTAGCAAAGCATACAAAACTGGGATTTTTCCAATCCTTTTATAAAAGATTACAATAGCAGATGGGCAAGTGAAGGAACAGCTAGCCACTGCTTGGAAAAAAAAGGTTTATATGCTGTTTACTAGAATAAGTACAACAAGCCAAGAACACCTACATAAATTTTTATGTTAAGATTTTGCATCCTATCCTTACTGAAGTACCCTAAAATTAAGATGAATTGTTCACTCTTATCCTGGAAGCTAGAGAAACTCACTTTGAACTAACTCAGAATTTCTTATCTAGGAAAATGGTGACAAACCCACAGGTTTTCTTTCCTCCCAAGAGATTCTTATTTTTCCTATTACATGTATTTTAGAGACTAACACGTGCATGAACAGCATTATATCATTTTAGGCTGTGTGCTTTCAGCATTTCATTTCCTTTTAATATTACACTACATTTTCTACCACAATACACTAGCTGACCAGATAAGAAGCTACACCTTTAGGATGCCTTCACTATAGCAACCTGGAAATCATATTCTGAAGAGATTTTACATAAGGATGAGGAATTAGAAATCAGATACTGAATGCAGTGGATCTCAGTCAGACTCCTTTAGGCGATATCTGAACCACTGAAAGGACATGTTTTATGCATTGGAATATTCATGTGCTTTCATACCTTTGTGGGCACGGAGTGATTTTATTTCAATAATAATATTATTTTGGAAACTAACCATTCTGATTTTAGCAGAAGTTCTCCACTCTTTCTAACCAAATGTATATAAGTAGTGCACAGGTAGTAAATTGTCTAATATGAAGAGTCTGAAATGTAGCTGACACCATCTAACACAACTAAGGCCATTAATGCAACTTCTTGTAGAAGTATGAAGCTTATGGCTCCCTCACTGTACCCATTTACAGCCCATCTACATTAGCTATCCTGTCTTTCTCTCTGCTTTCTTTCAGATATTACACTATTTATTTCCAGGACAGCGTTGTAAAACTGATTAGAGAAGGAAGAAAACCAAAGTTAATTCACATTAATATTCATGCAACTTTTAACATTAGCACTGATACAACCATCATTCACAGTATTCATTGCTGCATCTCCTCACTTGGTGAAGCTAGCAAAACAAAAGGAAGAGGCAGAATAGCTCCACCTCTGTTTATGAACTATGATTCTTTTTCTTTTTTTTTTTTTTTTGTGCTTAGTGTGTTACCAGCTGAGAAGATGATCTGCATTATTACAGTAGAAAAACATCATTTCCAGCTCTGCCAAAAGTGATGTTTTTTGCGCAGATGTGGAACTTTGCTAAAGCAAATGAAATCATAAGCATAGTTTGCATACATAAGTGGTTTACCAAGATCTGTGTTCATCACTAAATGTCTCATAAACATTATAAGTAAGGCAGATGGCACAGATCACGGCATATTTTCTACCACAGGTCAACATAAAACTATGTTGGTTAAAAAAACTGGGATCCAGGTGATGAGTGAATAGTGTATATATTGCGTTACTCAAACACAGTGAGTTAAAAATGATCCTTGAAAGAAAAATGCTTGTTGTGATTTATTCCATCAACGAAGCATAATCTCAAGGGGAAGTGTCTGGTCTGGTAAGCCACTTATACAAACGTATAATTCCTCTTCCTGTAGTAACTCACTTTTGCTTCAGAAAGAAGATAGGGCTGGCAGATACAACAGTGGAGGTCTTGCAGTCATGCCATCTCTTTCATGTAGGAGATGTAAGTTTAGAAATCAAAATAAAGCTTCAGAGAAGATGTCAGAGGAACTGAGTTATCGCTTGTCATTAAGCCTACCCTTCATTTTTTTGTACAACACAAATTTTCTGCAAGTTTTGCAGAAACACAGATGGCACAAAACAGTTTTTCTATCTCCTCATTCACACAATGTTCTACTGTAGTCTTCTAGGCAGAGTCAATGGCTAAGCCTACACAAGTAACATTTACTGAACTTCCTAGTACTGGGAGTTCACTTTTGGCAGGCTTCACGTTAACAAAGCACATTTGGCATGCGTGTTTCTGTTTGCCTCATTACTCAGAATAAACAAGGCAGATCTGAACTGCAAGTCTGAGGTAAAATCTTAGATTGTAAATTCAAGATAAAATCCATGTAGACTAAAAGTGGGGCTCTCACTTTTTTCACCCCCTAACATCTTCTTCCACCTCATTGACAAGAATTTTCCTTTTGTGCAGGAAGGCCTGGAAGGCATCCTTTTAGGAATTATCAGTCAGAGGTATCAAGGAAAACATTAGACTCATACAATTAAAGATAATGACCAAACAATAAGTTATTGTGTAAAAAGTTGGGGTGTGAACTCAAAGAGCCTCCACTATAAAATGGATCCGCGCATTACATGCACATCTCATATGCACATTTTCCATTGTTACTAAATGAAATGGAACAATTCTTGCTGAAAGACAGTTTTATTATTAGCTAAGAGAGAGAAGATGGGCTGTTACCATGAATTGCCTGATTTTCTTTATACAATGTGACAGCTAGAGATCGCTTGTAGTTAATTATTACAGAGTATTTGACGTGCTGTAAATTCACATTCCTACTAAATTCTGACTCTCGTTTTCTCACAAGCCTGGAATTCACATGGCATTGCATGCAACTCCTATTCTTGTTCTGTTTTTTAATATATTCATATACATTTAAATTTAAACATTTACTTTAACAAAATATTTAATTTTGGTACTGCAGTACTAAATGCAATTGATTCTATTCAAGCAGAGTTCTGGCTGATGAAAATTACTATAATAATGCAGTATTGCAAATGTTCAGTAGTTTTTTTTTTTTGGTAAAAAATTGAAGATAATCCAAAGGAAAAAAAAAAAAAACTCGTACCAGATCATTAACGGGATATGTCAAAGGGAATAACTTTAAAGAACACAGAAAATGAGAAACAAGACAAAGGAAACAGGTACTAGAATATTTCATTTAATGACTATATGACAAGTCTATCGTAGATCATTATTTATAGGTCACTTTCCTGTCAGCTGTAGGATTTCTGGCCCTAATCATGAGAGTCAACACAGACTTCCGAATAAAAACTTCCAACATGATAGAGATAATTCCGAGCCGGACAAAAGATACATATGACCATGATTTGCTTCCTTTCTCACTTTGAAACTGCCAAGAGATTTCCCTAATAGTTCCTTGGAGTTAATAACATTGTTTTCTCCTGTTACAAACAACAAGCAAAAGGTGTTTCTTTAGCAAGATCCTGAGCCTCAGGGAAGCTGAAATGCTAGTCAGCAAGAAGCTTAAAGGAAAAATATTTTTAAAATATAATTTTATTATAACATCATTTCTACCGTAAGCAAACTTTGAATATTATTTACTAACGTTTTGCTCGTCAATACACATTTTCACTTTTTCTATCTTTGTTTCAAATGACGAGAGGAAAAATGCCTTTTTTTTTTGTTAGTTGTTTTGCTTGATGTGAAGAGCTTTGAAAAATATCAGACTGCCCTCAGGAGCATGGCCTGCTCAGGAGACAAACTGGCTCATGGCTCCATTCTGGTGTACAGCTACACAAAGACAATCAGGAATCATGGGAATGTTGGGGGATGATTTTTGTTCCAGCATTTGAACTGAAAACTGAAAACATCCTTTTTTTTTTTTTTCCACGGGCAATCAAAAAAAAATTGTTGAAGATCCTAATAAAAGTGATCCCCAGCTTTACCTTACACACGCATTTAAAGGAGGCATTTAAAACCAGTTTTTAGAAATAAAGGACAAGAAATGTGATGAAAAACAGATGTCCATAAAGCAAATATAGAAGGTGGCCCACTTCTCCTTATTGTACATAGAAGTGAAGTACTGCCACCTTAGTGGGTCGGTTATATTGCATTCTCATTTTCGGCCTCACACAGCTTCTAAGTTTCCAATTTCCTGTGACCAAAAGCAATACTGCAATACCGTTGCTAATTTACCATGAAATATGGATTGTCCAGATATTATGTTGCTTACTGAGAACAGTAAAAAATCTTATTCCGTTCTTTTTGATGAGCTAGAGAAACTTGAAGAGAGTTTAAGCAACCTTTTCTTCCTCCAGAGACAGCTCATATCACCACGACACTAAGGGGTAGCAGTTCTTAATTAGTATATCTTTTTTGTACATGGAAGTGCATACTGGAGCATGCAGAAGAGAGAAGGAGAGACTATGAAGAGAAGAAGTCGAAAAATGTTTTTCAGTTCTGATAATTCAAAAATATTACCATCAGACTCGTGTTAGGATTTGTGCATTTGAGAAAATCAATTAAGTAGTTTTAGTTTCTTCACTTGTTCCTTGTAGTTTGGCTTTAGGTTTAGACTTGAGCAATGAACTTGGGTTTCATTATCATTGAATCGTTTGAGTTGGAAGGGACCCTTAAAGGCCATTTAGCCCAAATCCCCTGCAGTGAACAGGGACACCTACAGCTACATCAGGTGCTCAGAGCCCCCTCCAGCCTGACCTTGAATGTCTCCAGTGATAGGACATCCACCACCTTTCTGGGCAACCTGTTCCACTGCCTCACCTTCCTTACTGTAAAATATTTCTTCCTTTTGTCTAATCTAAAATCTCCCTTCTTTTAGTTCTAAACCATTTCCCCTTGTCCTGTCATGACAGATCCTGCTAAAGAGTTTGTCCTTTCTCATAGCCCCCCTTTAAACACTGGTTATCTATTTAGATAAAAGTTATCTGTTTAGATACTCATTATCTCTCCTTTCCTACTGACAACATCATTAGAGCACTAAGGAAACTCATCTTCTACGTCTGCTTTGATAGCAATTTTGCACAGCTCCTGGAAATAGTCACTCTCAAGACCCTTTCTAGTAGACTGAAAAAAATCAGAGAACAATCTACAGGTGTGACTGACAGCTTATAATTATTTCAAAACACTAATTAATGCATAACACGGGTATTTGTATCTTTGTTGTTGTAAAAGCAATTAAGAACAATTAAGGCTATAGAATTCTGCAATGAAATCAATCATACCGAAGTTATTGTGCTAATTTGTGGACTACAAGACCTTTTAAGTTTATGATCTTCCATGCATCCTGTAAAAAATAGCCAAATACAAAGAGATGGACTGCTTCCATCTATCAGGGCTATGCTGGTGCTAAACTCAGACGTACTGTCACAACATCAAACAACCCTGCTAGCTTTTCTGATGACTGCCCTGTAAACTCCCCCTTCTAAAATGAATAATTTCAAAAAATATTTCCTGTATCAAGGCCATTGCACAAAATAACTAATTTTCAATCAATCACCAATAATTTACATGGACATGCCTTTAAAAAAAAAATCATGAAAGAGCTTATAAGTTATTAAGATGAGTCAGAAATATCAGAAACAAGTCATTTATGTTTTAGCCAAATCATCAGCAGCATTAGAACAAAAGAAATTAATACATTCCTTCATGAGCCAGTGTGCATTTATCTGTCCTCTGCAAACATTAGATTTCTGCACGAGTTACAATAATAATTACTCAGTGTTATAATTTTGATATTTGTTGAAACTCAACTGACCAAGAGGAAAACAGAGATTCAAATATTCAAACAGAATAAAATTCCATATAAATAAGTGACAGAAATTTAAGCAAAGTTGGTTCAGGAGAAGGGTTTGCCTGCACAAGCACTTGAACATAACAATAGATGCCTGTTTATTTTAAAAAGACTTATTTAAATCCTTGGCTTTGGTAGTCATCAAAAGAAAATCCTGATAGCCATCAAAGGCTGTGATGAAAAATTACCATGCAGAACATGGATGTTGTATATTTGCCTTCAATTTCCTTTGGAAAATCACACTGGATTTAAAAGTATTTTTAAATAAAAGGAAGCATTTTAAAATGTCAACTCAAGCTTAATTAATCTTTAAAGTGATAATTTCAAACAAGACTTCCTCACAAGATGTAGGTAAGAGTAACAAGCAATTTAACCAGAACAAGAGGGGCTTCATTTCTCTATCCAAAAACACCACATACCGTTCTGTAAAATATTTTCACAATTTAGTAGGTTAAGTAGATTTAAGTAGATTAAGAATGTCTATATGTTAGACATTTGTCTATGTTATTTGTCTATAAATATACCCCCAGAAATACAGAATCATAGAACAACCCAGGCTGGAAGAAGTCCATCAGGATCACTTAGTCCAGCTCCTTCTCCACCTAAAACTGGAATCAAATGTCTGAGAATATTGCCCAAATGCATCCTGAATTTCAAAAGCTTGGAGTCATGTCCACTGCCCTGGGCAGCCTGTTCCATGCCCACCACCAGATTTCTGACTAGAGAAAAGGATAACAGATACATTCTGCAAGTAAGAAAGCAAATGATTAACCTTCAGAAAATTCCAACTATTGGTAGGTTTGTTGTTGTTTTTAAATCTAATTAAAATCATCAGCCTGTTTTAGTGGAGGTTTTTTGGCAGCAGATTCAGCAAGAAATTTCCTACTTTCTCCCTTTTGTGTCCAGAGAATTTGGGGGTTTTGTTCCTCCTGCTCCAATTTTTATTGAGGTCACGTTCTCAGAAGCACAATGTTGGATTTCTAATGTTGAATGGAAAAGCTAATGAAAATATTAGCAATGGTTTAACTGCCTTTTAAAGTTAGAAATATGGTTTTAAATACCAGACATACTGACTGATAGGACAGGTAGAAAATAATACATGGTCTGATTGCTACAGGTACTTTGCAAGAGAATTGTTACTGATTTTAATCTCTCTCCTAAATGCAAAAGAGCCCAAATCAAACTATTTCCCATACGTATAATTTAGAGAGAGAATCTCTGCTCAGTAGGAAACAAAGCAAATCTAAATAAAATATCAGTTCAACATTTTTTTTTAGGACACTTGTTTAAATTTCAATTTTAGAGAGATTTAAATTAACAGCTTGAGCCAATTGTTTTCATCTGGGCACCAATGAAAGTTTTATGGGCCCCTTGGGCTTACTAACTCCTAATGACAGCGGGGGTTTTTTTGTTTGTTTGTTTTTCTTTTTTTTTTTTTTTCTGTCTGGATCAAATCCAAGTTTTTTGGGTTTTTTTTGTTTTGTTCTGTTTTGAGAAACTGACTTTTTAATTCTCTAAAACAGATTTCCTCCATCTAGGGCAAATTAAAAAAAAAAAAAAAAAAAAAAGTTGTTTATATTACTATCAAATTCAAGGGTGAATATAGATGATTAAATTGTTAGAGAGAAAGCAGTAACACATATAAAAGCCATCAAAGCTAAACAAAGCTAAACAGTAGTAGAGAGAGCATTCAAGGTCATTCACCATATTTTCCTTTGCAATTACATCTCTGTACCATGCCACTACATTCATAGCCAGCTGCAAATATGATTCCTAGTTAGAAGGCAAAGAAAGATTCAAGTCTTAGAGAGTTCTCAGCTACAGTATACGAAAAGCATTTCAGTCATTACTTCAGGAGTAAACTTAGCTCTGATTTTAGTGTACATCCTAACTGTCTTCACTGGGAAATTATCTGCTAATGTCAAAACATCCAATGGCCACAGAAATACTGTAAGTCAGAAAAGCTGTTTTATCAAACAAAAAAAAAACAGGGGAGCATTACCCAACTGTGTAGGGCAGGAAGGGACTCTGCTGGAAAGGTTTTAAAGTGAAACATTAAACCAAGTAAATCATAATGCTTACCACATTCTCTGATAGTATCTAAGATAATAAAATAACATTTTTATTTTTAAAACATCCAGCCAAGCTTTTTCTTCTGCCAGTGTTCTTTGAGTTTCTTAATAAACACAGGTTTGCTCATTTACATACAGCTGGAATTAAATTCTATATTGCACCATATCTAAGCACTAGATAAAATCTGTGTCTGAAGCAAAATCACTCTCTATTTTACAGTAGCTTTTTTGCAGGAGAGCACAGATCTTCAACTGTAGAAGCAGACATTACTGCTCTCATTTTTTTCCCATAGTCTTGCCAGCCCTACAACTGGAAGCACCTCTTGTTACAGGTGGGCTTCTCTCACAGGACTTTGGTTCAGGGAAGTATCCTGCTGCATGTTCAGAGTACGACTCCACAATATGATTCCTCCAACATTAGAGATACTATAAATACTTCCAAAGTTTACATCCTCCAATTCCAAGTAGGAATTTCCAAAGTTTACACACTTATTTCTGCCTCTTCACCTGCTCTTTTCTCTAAAGCATTGTAATTTCCATCTGTGGTGAAGCAATTACACATAGCATCATTCTGTGAATGTGAAACAGTGCAAACACAACTGCAATAACACTATCTGCAAGGACAGTGAATGCAAAAATGCAGCTGCAACGTGTCTTGAATTCAGAAATGGTAACCTACCACAAACCCCATGCAAGCAAGCAGCAGCCTTTGAGTTCCCCTCAAGGCACCAATACAGGTGGAAGACCAGTGGCTTTGGATCACACTCCACATAGAGCTGGCCAGAGCAACAGATGGCACAAGGCAGCCAGCATTACGTTACCAACCCTCGTGTTTGCAAAGAGAGGCAGCACATTCTCTTTAGGATGCTTCTCCATCATGCCTGCCACTTTGAGATCTATCAGATCACTGCCACTGTTCAATTTCATTTCTATTCTTCTTCACGCAAAGGGTTCGTCACAATCTTATAAGAGGCTTTACCAGCTTAGGTTTTTCATTATATACTCTTCATCTCTTTACCTCGTAGAAATGTAGTTAAATTTATCAGATAAATTGGGTGAAGAGTTTTTTTCAGGTTTATTTCTAGTGGTAAAGTATGAGCCACAAGAAGTTACAGGGTTTGTCACAGTGGCTCAGAAGAACACGGCAGGCAGGCATGGAAAGAAACCTATTACAGAAGAAATAAGGTTTAACAGTATTTCTTCATGCTGAATAGTGGCAAGAACATTTTTTTATTCTACAAGTCAAGAAGGTCAGGATTTAAACACAGCATAGCAGGGATATTACTAGCTGAAACAACCAAAAATGCAGATGAGACTTCTGTGGCCTTCATTTTAATTGGTAATGCAATAAATACTTTTGGTTTGGGTTTGTTGTTTTTTTTTCTTGACTGAAATGTAATAAATAAAAACTTTGATCTTAGATCTTATTTATTTTTTCTGAAAGAAACTTCACTTTCAGCCTCACAGCTCATGGAAGAAATTAACATAGTTTGTGTAAGATGTTATTTCTTTATAGGGCTTTTGCATGGCTTGAATCCAATAAAAACACACTCCTGTCTTTGTAGTGATATGTTTGAGCAGCTGGATAATGAATTTGGATATTTGAGTCATTGACTTTAAGGATGTTACAGCAAAGCATCAGTTAAGTGCTGTGACTTCATCTCAGTTTCTGCCAATATAACACTTCCACAACTTTTATTGGAGATGCTTGTGATTTGACATCTGCTGATTGGTTACAGTCCGCAGGCCAATAGAACTCAATGTCTTCACTCTGAAGTGATGCAGACAATGTTCAAGTTTCAGATCAAATAAATGAAGATAGACTCAAACCCCCCAAAACACAGCTAGAATAGAATGATAATATGAAAATTAGCAAAAGATGATAAAGAAAAGCTCATGAAATCCACCTACCCAGCCCATCAGACCCTCCATATGTTGAGAGGTATGCCCTAATGGATGGGGTAGCTATATCTATAAAATAAGTATGCTTTGAAGCTCTGAATAAAATTTCTTTAGAGTAACTTTTACTAAAAATGAAATGAGTAGGCAGAATCTGGGACTGCTCTAAAAGATAAAATGTATAATAGTGTAATAAGTATTATACTCTTCTCTGTGTAAACACTGTTTGCAATTGAGTCTGAACAAGCACTATGGCAAGTTGTTTGTGTTCAACTTGCTATTTTTTTAATGTATTTAGAATAATTGTGTATTCTTCCTTTCCATAAACAGAGGTGATAAGAATTAAAGTTGTGATTATAAAGCGAAAAATAATTGACTGCATTTACACAAAATACCAAGATAGACTTGCAAAAAATTTCCTCCAAAGTACTAAGAACACTTAAATAAATGGTAACTGGATTATGATGAGACCACCCATTTGGTTCTAAGAAGTAATCAAAATTAGTTGTACACTGCGTGACCAACAGTTGTGGGTGCCAGCGAACAAATGCTCAAGGGAGCATTTTTTTGTTTTAGTAAAGTTTGTAAACAAACCAAATACTGCTGGCTTGTCATATGGCTCTGTTAGTTCTCTGTTTATGAGAGTCATTTGTCTAGGTAGAAAACAGATGTTTTATACCTCCTCCTACTGCAGGAGATAAATTTTCTAATCATTTTATAAGGTTTTTCTATTATATCAAATTATGATAGCTACAGCTTAGTTCCAAATACATAATAGAAATATCTACTTATTATTTCTATCCCTTTTGCACTGATAGTCTGTGATTTTGCCATCCACATCTAGAAATGGAATTGCTTTTTTTTTTCTTTTCTTTTTTTAACATCTTCTGATTGTGTTGGTATCAATCCATTTTTTATTTTCTCAATAGCCAGGCATATATTTAAAATTATATTCTTAATCATTAATTATTTAAAGTCATCTGAAAAATTGCTTTATGTTATATCCTCTTTTGTAGTATCATTCTATCGCTTTCTTATAACCAGCCTATTTTCACTCCAGCTTAATTTCTCTATTTCTATGAAACCATGGCTTTTTGAGCATCCATTTGCCAGTTTCCATTACCATTTCCTCTTCTGAATTAACAGTCCCTGTCACTTCCAGTAACATGTCATTAATTTTTGTCAAACTGTTCCTTTTCAAGCTCCAAATATATAGACTGATCTGTATGAAATGCAGTCACTACTGCCTGCTCAGCTGCTGCTTTTAAGTCAATAAATTACTTTCCTACATCCTCCTGAGGGAGGTCCAGCATTAGGTGGGCACTGATTTTCTGTTCAGGGAAATTATTTCCAAACATCTAGGGAAACTTGACTTCTAGCCAACAGGAGGACTAATGTGCTTCCCCCAAATTGAATTCGCTCTACAGAGGGGAGAAAGAGAGAAAAGACTATTAAAAAAAAAAAGAAAAATCTTAAGTTGGACTTTAGGGAAATAATAATGATCATTGCATCAGTACAGGGCTCCTGTAAGCCTTTGCTCAGCCTGTTCCTGGGTCCTGGTTCTTGGGCAGACCACTCCTTGCCTTCATTTTTTATTTCTTTACAGCATACTACACTTGGGGCTGCCAGTTGCAGAGTTAAGATTCAGAGCCTGGAAAATCTAGGACCAGCCCAAAGCTCTGCAGCAATGAGTGGGAATTCTTGCTTGATAAGTGTACGTGCTGCAAATTCTCCTCAAATTAAGTCACTTAGGACTTAAGGTGAAATATTTTAGGTCCTTCTGCCACTGCCTATTTAAGATGACATTCACAGAGATAAACCAGACAAGCTTGCAAGTTCCATAAAACAATTGCAGCATGTAGTTGGATAGCCAGAACATATAACAACTTTCCTTGAGGAAAGACCACAAATGCTCTGATGTTTCCAAAACAAAGTTTTCTTGGAACTTCTGGCTAATTTCTATACAAAATTAGAAAATTCCTGGCATCCATCCAGTCCAGACTGAAAACATCTGAGTAAAATTTTAATGGACTATAAAATCTGCTTTACATCTCTAGATATGACAGTAAGAAATCTGATAGTTGTGTTTTTTGGTTTTTTTTTTCCCCCAGGCTCTGATGGTAGATATTTCAGAATCATTTCCCATTTTCTACTGACCTGTAACTTTTCAGTTGCCTATTCTTAAGTAGTGAAACCTGGGACAAGTTCTCTAAATCCCAGTGACAGAGGAGTCTCAGTTTTCCTACAAAGCAGAACTCCAGGTTATCAGATTTGCTTGCAGCCTCGAAATCCAGAAGCTCTGCTTCTTGTTGTTCAGGCACATTCTAAAGCTACATAAAATGTAATCCACGGAAAATCTGTCTGCAACATGGCTACAGATACCTTGTGAGGACCCTTTGAGTCTTGATTTTACACTTTCATAACCTGACTGCACCCCAGAGTGATATCGTTAATGAAAAAGAATTGCATCATTAATTTTAAAATAATTTAATTGCTTAGGGGTTTAAAGCTCCTTTCCTGCACAGAATAGGAGTAACCTAGACATTTCTCATTGGAAAAGATGACCATCTGGTTCATGCAAGATGTAAAGAACATCTGAGTAGTGTTAAAATGCGAGTATTTAATTGAGAAACACTACCAAGGAATTGTTAAAAGTTTGTGTATGTGCTTATAAAAATTAGTGTAAAAATTGCTATGCATTGTTTGAAGATGCTGGGCACAAAACTAATTCTGACATTTGCATGCCCATAGCAGGGTAGTGAATGGGGATCTGAGTGTTTGCTAAGTTCACACGTGAATCTGAGTCTTTACACATGCATTTCATTTACTTTACCTCAGATTTTCAAGGAGCAGTTATTTAGGGAAAAAACTCGACCTCACTGAAAAGTGATTCAAAAAATATACTTTAAACAATCATTTTGGTTCCTTGAGAACATATAAATGATACAATAACGCGCAGATATATTCTGGACTGAATATTCAGAATTATTGGCCCTGTATATAAGGGAAGAGAATAGTAGAAGAGTTATTTTAGCGTCTGACTGGCCTAGAAGCAGAAGCTTCTTTGAACTGCATAGACTTTTAAAGTTCTCTCTTACCAAGCTACACAAATGCAGAAGACTTGGCTTCTGGTTAGTGAATGATAGCCAACAAAAACTGTACTGAGGGACTTCATTGCAGAGAGGAGTTAAAATATACAGAATATTGACCTCGCATGACAGTGGAGGTAGCCTTGCATGGCCATGGTGAATCCTGCAGAAGTGAGGTTTGCCAGTATTGAAATTCTGAGACAGACATCACTTTTTTGCATGGGTTTTATAGCTCATTCTACCCACTGATACATACTCCTTAAAAATATGATGGAAGTGATTTCTACAATGTTATTTTGGAATGTGTCTCACTCAAGAACTAGGAACTACTTAAGTGGAGAATATTGACTACTGCGTGCTCGTTTTTCATATCTGTTCATTGTAATCTGCCACATTTCTAGTACTTCACATTGCACCACCTAATGTTTGACAGAGCTTTTTAAGGCTGGTTATGATGTAGCTTCAGAGACTGAACTAAAAATAAGTAATAAAAAATTAAATAATAATAATAAAACAAATATAATTGTGATAGATGAAAAAAACACAAGCTCACGAAAAACAAAACATAAAAGATAGTGACTCCCCAGTGAAAATAACTTGCATTTTGCAGAACAAAATAAGGTACTGAAAAAGCTTTTCTCCTCCCAAGCACGCAGCCAACACCACTTCAAAAGCTGTATCGAGTGTCAGTGCACCACATTAATAGGCTGCTTAAAGAGACAAAGACATGTTACTTAGTTTCTTGTGGCATTCTCTTGTAAAAAATAAAAACGTGTCCTCATTTTTTTCAGACCATTTGTCAGAAATACATTTGAATTATTCATCTCTTTGGTCCTCCTATAAAAATAAATAAAATTTGTTTAACGGCTCGGAAGCCATTACTTGGCTAAGTTTTCAGCCACATAACTCATTTCATTTCTTGTGTGGTCTACGCTATGGCGAATTTAATTTAACTGAGGGGTTCTTCATGATAACTAGAGTAAAATCTGTTCATAGCAGTTGGCATTTAGCACTGCACACAGCACGTACCTGCAGCTGGACTGTATTCCCCTGGCTTAACTGATAGAAATGAAGCAGCACCACTGAGCATTCACTGCTGAGTACTTTCTGGTCCTTGAAGAACCGGACCTGACAGCGCCGAGGAGGTGACCAACTTTTTACGTGGTCTGATAGTACAAAAGGGAGCAGCTTTAAACTAAAGGAGGGGAAATTGAGGATAGATGTTAGGGGGAAATTCCCCCACCACTCAGAGCGTGGTGAGTGCTGGGACTGCTGCACAGAAAAGCTGTGTATACTCCATACTCCCTGAACTCCATCCCTAGAGGAGCTCAAGGCCAGGCTGGATGGGGCTTTGGGCAGCCTGGGCTGGTGGATGGCAGTCCTGCCCATGGCAGGGTTTGGAGCTCAATGATCTCTAAGATCCCTTCCAACCAATGGAAGGTTCAATGACCTCAGGGAAAATTTAGGCTGGACGTTAGGAAATACTACTTCTCTGCAAGAGTGGGCAGGCACTGGAATGGGCTGCCCAGGGAGGTGGTGAAGCCACCGACCCTGGAGGTGTTCAAGGAACATTTGGATTTTGTGCTGAGGGACATGGTTCAGTGAGAACTATCGCTGATAGGTGGATGGTTGCACTGGATGATCTTGAAGGTCTTTTCCAACCTTGGTGATTCTATGATTCTATGAACCTAAACCGCTCTATGATATCACAAAAAAAAACAATTCAGCAACTACTGGCAATTTTTTCAAAACTATACACTGTTTTTTTTCCAACGACATTGTGAAAAGAATTACAAAACACTGAAAATAAAAATGCTAAAATATCGAATTTTACATTTGTGCTTCCCCCCTGTGCTTTGGAGCTCACTGCAGCAAAATTAATTGTGTTCATATTTCCCTTCTTCCTTTTGTCTTTTCAAGATGTATGCATACTTGAAGTATCGAGTGGCAACGTTTCAAATTTTTTTTCTTTTCTTTTTCCCATTCTTATTTTTCCAAGCTTGATAAAGTTTTGAGAAGTTAAACAAATGGCAATGCATGCACAGAAGTCCCAGATGGCATACATTCTTTTTTTTTTTATTCCATAGACCAATGAGGGAGAAAAAGGGAAAAAAAAAAAACAACAAAAACTTAAAACTGGAGATTTAGAGCTTCAAAATTAAAAATAAAAATAAATTAACAGCTTTCTGCACATTTTACTATAGTTTCCCATAAAAAATAAATTGAAAGCAGTATTTATCAAGGGAGAAGATATTTCCAAAAAGGCCTGTACTATTCCATGGGAAAAATGTTGTTATATTTTTAACCAGATCTAATTTAGCCTGAGATATTCCTTATCTAATCCTTATCTATTCTTATCAGAAGAAAACTTCTGAGATTATATGAAAACCAACCTTAATCACCAACAGAATTAGCAATGATGACAGTGACAGCGTCAAAAGCTGTACTGAACTAAAAATTAAAGAAATAAAATTTTAAAAAAGATTATTTTAAGAAAGCATTGGCCGATCAGGTGATCAAAGCGAGCATTCAATCTCACCATCTTAATTTCAATTCTCACTTCTTCAAATGAATGATAAGACAAAATTAAGTCTTAATGCTTCCTCAATGGCAACAGAAAGCAGTGCTTTCCTTCTCGCTGTACATTATCAGAACAGCTCTTCTTATTCTATGGGCAGTATCTTTATAACTGTAGGCCAATGTAAACTTCCTGAATTTCAGGAATCAGCCTGTTTCACTACTGGCAATGAATAAACCACTCATCATTCTCCTTGTAAATTGAAGGTGTTTCTGCCAGGCACTTGACTTTCCACTGCTCAAAACCATTAAGCTGTACTTATAGGCATTCAATAGAGAACTTCTGCTTGTGCTCAGCCTGCTCTGCAATGAAATATTTCGGCTGGGTTTTGTTCAAGGGAAAGAGCACCAAATTTTAACCCTTAATCTGCCACAAAGCTGGGTACAGAAGTACTGTCTGTGCACCATGATAATTGCATTATTTGAGCACTGAAAGTTCACAGTGCACTTCACAAACTCAGTACAGGCCACACGTTGAAGGCTTTGTAACTCAGACCAAGCTAAAGCAGTATTAAACTCCTTTTCTTTCAGAATTCTGACGCTACTTACCCCCATCTGCAGAGCAGATTTAAACTCCACATTTGGGAAAATAGTCATTGTTATAAGGCATAGAGCCATCAGCATCTCTGGAAATATTTATACAAATGAAAAGAGAGAGGACAAGCTGCCATCCACTTCTGATCAATAAATAGGTCAATAAATAACACAAAATGTTGCTGCTATTGCTCAAGGTGATTAGATAAATACCTAACAACATGACTGTCTTCCCCATAACAGATGGACTATGATTTCCAAGTGTGTGACAGTGAGTAACAGAAGAGACCAGACAGTGCAAACAGACTGTTGTAAGGGAGACCAAAACTTTTGCCTATGGGGTCATTTAACTCTTAGGAAAACCATCCCGTTCTCTACACTGAGATGTTAATATCTCTGCTGACCATTTCTAAGGATGGCAGCCAAACCCAGTGATACAGATAGCTCTGTATTTTCTACACAAAACACCAGCTCCTTAAAATGAACTGTTTCCCAGGAGTGCATCAATTCTAATAAAATTCCTATGCAAACCAGACAGGTACAATCAGAGTGGTACCTGGTTTCCTCCTACCTCGCCAGATGAATTCTTCCCCAGTTCCTCTGGCAACCTGCTAGAGAAGTGAAAACCTGAAAACCAGCTGCCAGCTTTGGGGCTCCAGAACTGTTCAACAAATGAACTTTCTATTGCTGCAGATGCACAGAATCCACAGGATTCAGACCCTGTTGCTATTTTTTCAGCCTCACGGAGAATCATTAAAACACATTAAAAGAAGCTGGAAAAAAACACTCTGATTTCTTCAAAGGCAAATTTTACATCTTCTGCTCCACCTGAACTTTCACAATCTCATTCTATTGTTCTGTTTTAGAACAATTTCAAGCGCACGTGTGTATAATATTTAGTTTTCCAGTAAATTGAAAATATGGTTTCAAATTATTCTGAATACTAAATAAGTAAATCTCAGAAAACCTGGAAATGCCTGATGTCTCCACACGGTGAAAAAATCCCTAATTCACAACTAAAAAAGTCTGAAATCTCACCATTGTAGAAATGCTTGTGCCTGGAAGACTTCAACTACAGAGTCTCAGCATACTAAAGACCTCAGAGAGATATAAAAGTTGCCTCCAAAATTTGTTCATGCTTCATTGCATTATGAATGTCTCTCGTTACTCAAAATAACAATGTAACAGAGTTTATTTGGCATAAATCCAGATCGAAGCTGCAATAAAAAGTCAATGCTTGCATAACACTGTCAATTCTTGATAAGCACATAACTCAGGGATTCTTGACAAATGTGTAGGAGCATAGAAATATGAGATTAATTCAATGCACATTTTATTTTTAATCACTGTCCAACCATAAAGTCATTTTATATATGCAATTTATCATAGTTGTTTTCTGTATAGATTGTCCTGTCCCTTTTGCTTCAGGAAAAGTTACACAGTGCGCTCTGTGGGATACAAATTGAATGTGCAGCAAGACAAAAATAAAAGGATCGATATTATCATTTCCCACAGATTTATGAGGATTTCAAAGTAATAGGCCTTTCAAAACTTGAACTGACATTAATAGCTTAGAGCTAAATGTACACATGTTATCTGAAACCTGGCTGGATTGTGAATATTGATCCAATATAATTTTGTATGTGCTTTGATGAATAATTTATAAAGGCCTCGAGCTGCAGCTAGGTGCTTCTGATCAAGGAAAACAAGACTGTAAATTACATTTAAAACGGATTGGATGCTGAAGTGTAAGGTTAACTCCAAGATTGGGAACGTCATGCAAATACCAAAAATTATCACAAAGACTTTTTTTTTTTTACACAATGTCTTTAAAAACTCACTGGCAAAGAGCCTAGACATTAAGGTGAATCGCAGAGGTTTTAATCCCATTACTTCTCTTCTTAGAGAAGTAAGGACAACGCATCCAGACAGCGCTTTGAGAAACGTTCGCTGATACAGTGATGAGAACTGCACCTGTGGTGATGACAGCAATACCTGTCTTCAATGACCATGTTTTACAAGCTCATATATTTCAATAAACTCCAAAATACTCGTACCGTTTAATGCAATCCTGCACTTTGTCAAAACACAGATGGACTAATCTTTTCATCGTTGGAACTAGAAACGCTCGCCCTTGCCTGTGTGCTCTGAGTACTGCACAGCACAAGTACACTACCTTAGGAAACTATCTGAGCCATTTTGGTGCCTGAAGCATACACCTTGGTGTTCCCATCTGACACATCTGTTTTTCGTGCAGTTTGGTTGCCTTTGCCTGACCACAGCATTAGCATGGCAAGATTGTTGTATTACGCCGTGGGGCCACAAATGCTTACTGTACACTGACTGCTGTGGGATTTGTTCCGTGTTTAAGACTAAATGGCTGATGAAATTAAATTCATTAACTTAATAATGGTGAAAATTTTCCTTGATGCCAAGAAGAAGAACTAGGTAGAATCCTGTAAGTGTTGACCTGCAAATCACTGTTCAGCTGCCACTTGCTCCTATGGTATTTGAAATTCTGTAGTAAATTTCAGTGACATTTAAGCTGTTGTAGTAGAACGTCACATCCCTTACTCCCACAGCCACCCAATATAGTGCTATCACTTTTCATAAGGACTCCAAAGGGGAAATACATGCTTTATAATATGCCACTCTCTTTCATGACCTGACTTCATGCCCAGATGCAGTACCTTGCAACCAAAAGTCATAGTCACCAGGCTCCCTTGCCCCACGTGTGTGGCTTCTTTACATGGAGGAAGGGGCACAGGCAAAGAAAGGAAAGACAAGAGTAGAGGGAACATGAGGACACACGCATAAATGAGACGTACTAATTGTAGAGTGAGTCAGGAGGATGATCACAGTAACACAGGGTGCAAAAAAAACCTCTCTCTAAATTTACGGTGATATTGAAATTTAAGTTTCATTAAAGTTTCATGCCCTGCTTGGTTGTGATATGCAGAGCTGTAATGTCAAACTACAATAGACTGGTCTGTGAGCAGCAATGCACATGATGCACATTTGAAGCACTTAAGTAGTGCACCCAAACAGTAAGTTTCTTAAGATGGACCAGATTCCATGACAACAATTTTAAAATAGTGCAATGTATGCTCTACTATAAACCCTTCTCCTCACATTTTCTGAGTAACAGCAATGCTGGTAAGGGGTGACACATTTTAAATCTGATCATGCACCAGCTGAGGTGCATGAAAGGAACTTGGCTGTGGGACTACAGGATGCTCCTAAGTTGTAATACAAAACGACACTGAATTTCACTGACTGTTATCCCTTAAAAGAGAAGCTAATTCAACAAGAAACTGTTTCTCCAAGAATTCTTCATTGATTTGACTAATATTGACCAACAAATGGTCTTCTGATATTACGTGTCTCTTTGAAGAAAAAAAAAAACAACACAACAGGAAATCATTGTTACTCTCTTGGACAGTTGGATTGGTTTTCAAGCAACTAAACTTGAAATTAAAACCAAATCCTATATCTACAAAGAAGGAATCCGGATTATACAGGTACAAATATAACCAGGCTATTCCAGGCCTCTGATTACTGGGGTATAATTGCAAACAGTACAAGGTTTATGTATGACAGGTTTCAGCCCAAAAGAAACAATTAAATACCAATATTTCAAAACTCTATCAGAAAAATAACATGTAATAGAAATTCTGACAGTCCTCTAATTAGCCAATGAACTTCTGTACATATCTTTTGCAGTTACACCCATTGGCCAGAATCTCTATTGCCGAAACGATTGTGTGCTGGTGGAAGGGTATGCCAGTAATAATATCCTGAGTAGGGCTAGAAATTGTTAGTAAGCCTTATCTGATGTTGAATACATAAATGCTATTAAGGGACTGATCAAGTTAAGACATAGTAAATATTCATCTTCACGCATACCCAATTGAACTTCAAATTTAGCTTTCTTTTCAGCAAGTTTACCACTAAGGACACCGAAGTTTGATAAGGTTAAGTTTTGTGAATATCTATAGGAAGCCACATTTGCTTGTTCCCCCTCGTGAGCTTCCTTTTTTTATACTCTAGAGAAACTCTTTCCTGTGATTTATTCCTTTTTTTTTACATTCCAGAAAGTACATGCCTCCCATGACACTTGGTTTCTATCTTGCAAACATCAAAACATTATATTTTATCAAATATAGATACAGAGAAAATAATTCTGAGCATAACAGCAGGGAAGCTTATCAGGTACTTCTTATTAGGAGCTTTAGCAAGGAGAGTAGGAGAATTACAGTCCCTATTCAACATTTATTCTTGTATATGGACCTTCTATTATGATTTCTTCGACCATATTTGCCCAAATATATTCTTGGTAGACAAAGTATTGTATCTGGGCTGAATTGAACTTGATGTATTATATTTTGCTGCATAGTTTCAATTGAGAAAGCAGTACAAAAGAAACAGTCTTTCCACTTCAAATTTAAGTGTTTTGCAATCTTCTTCTTTTAGTTACAAGGAAATAACTGAAGTGGGCTGCAATAAAACATAGGTTAGCAGCTCACTGACCAGCTCACATACTGACAGCATGTTTCACAACACAAAACATTGAAAAGAAATTGTTTTAAGACTGTCAGACACGAGGTCTACTGATGAGGGGGTCATTTTTCAACACTACTCTTGTGTAAAACCCTACAGAGGTATGTCCAGCCATCAGTTGGAGTCAACCTCCATGAACACAGCAGTCTTATTAACCACAGCTGCTGCAGAGAAAGCACAGAAGAGTTATCTTCTTCCACATTCTGTATATCTGCCTTTGAACTAATTACCAGCATTGTTGTCCAGGTGGGACCACCACTCCAGCAATGCTGATTTCACAGCTGTGCAGAGACTTGAGAAGAAAGTAGGGCAGGACTAAATACTTAGTGTTTGAGGTTGTTTTGTGCTGCCTTTGCTTTTCTGTTTTGACAATGTAATGTACAACATAGGCTGAGTTAAGTCTTTCTGTTAGCCTGCTTGTTATCCACACTGAGTAAATTTCACAAAAGGCTTTTACCATTTACTCTCCAACATAACAAGGATGTTCTGCCATGACAGGTTGACTTAGTGTCACTTAGATTTGGGCTCTTTGGGCTTAATAGACTGTGTTTCAGGCTTCATGTTATGAACCACTGCTATTTGCACAAGTGCTCTTAATAAAACCCTAGTTCCAAATTCACAATTGCAGCCAATAAATTAGTAACATAACATTTACTTTATTTTTGGATCGTTTCTACAGAGCATTACTTCAAGTTCTAAGCCATTCTCACAGAGGCAAACACGAGAAGGAAAACAGGCACAAGTAATTACGGAGAAACATCTGAGAAAAAAGCCAACAACTATCACAGCCCAGTGTAGCAAGGGAGGCACTGCTGAAGCCATTTCATTTCATTTAGAAGAGAACACAGACTTACAGGCTCAAAAGCTGTACAGATGGCCTTCCATAATGGAAAAACCTGCACTGACATAATATTCAGACATCAGAGCGGACCTTTTCTGAAACAATAGTGATAGTGATAAAAGAAATTGAAAAGGAAAATAAAACAGAAGAAGTTATAAAGAAGAGACTCAATGCAATATTTTACATAGTCTTGCACAGTTTTAATTAGAAGACTGAATATAGCAGCACTACTTCCTAATTCAAATAATCACGCAATACATCATTAAAGAAAGCTATTCAAAAGATGCACTGAGGAATGTATTACTTTTGATTCATTTTCTTTTTCACTGTGTCTCCAGTAAAATATGACATCAATCATACAGTAAGCATCTCTCTCAGAAGTGCTATTAGATGTGCAAGGGTTAGGAAATACACATCAGACATTCTGGTATTTCTACAGAAACAAATACATACAGAAGTAGTACCACAGAGCATTAGGAGGGATAAAGTAATAGTTTAAGCAAGCTTCTGAATGTTTTTTCGAGTTTGGGTCTCTTTTCCTCACCTAATCTGTGTCAATAATATTAACTAAAAACAGATCCACAAATATTTACCATGTAAAGCAGAAACACATGCAAGACACTTCAGAAAGCTCTGTTCAGCAATCCAATATTTGTTTTATTCAGTTCAACACCAATACACTGGGATCAGTGCCAAGGTTATGAATGCTGTTAAATGAATCCCAAAGTGTCCTTTTCTGCTATGTTTTGAATCCCCATTAGTATAGTTCACTGCAACAATAAACCTCACCCTCTTCTCACCCATTTTTCCCCCATGGAGCAATATACACTTTACTTAAGAACTCTCGTCTACAGAGAAACACACTGATTATACATTCCCAGCAGAAGACTATTACATCATATCAGGGAAAAAGAATTAACACAAGTCATTTGAGATGGAAACAAGACTGCAGGCATGTATAGCAAAGAGTGCATATGTTTCCAAACGCCAACAAACCCATCACTTCAGTGAATCTGTAGGACTGTTACCAAGAGCAGAATGCGACACAAGGATTATAATCTCAGAAAATCCAAGGCTGATGTGGTTTCCCCAGTTCCAGACAGTATTCATACAACTTTTTTCCTTAGTAAAACTGAGTAGCTTTACCAAGAATTATTTTACAAGTAGATTTCACAAGTCACTCTCATCTCTTTCACCTAATGTTACTGTTATCAGAACTAATATGTCCATCTTTGAAGATGATACTGCATGTATGCCATCATCTAATCCCATGATTGTTGGTCAAGTTAAAACCTATTTTAGCCACTGCGTACAAAAGAAATGAGGAGCTGCCTAGTAGCCTGTGGGCAAGCACTGCCTTCTCCTGGGTCTAGCCATTCAGAAATATGTTATTCAGAAGTTAGTGCTTCTCGAATGCTACTCTTGCAATAGTAGAATACAAATGCTTCATGCACTCCAGTATGTTCCTGTGCTATCACTACAGGATATGCAAAAACATTTTACAAATACCTGACCTGTTAGTATAAAACTCGTCACAACAAGAACTGTTTTCTTGCTAATAAAGAGAAACTCTGCCCACACCCATTCCCAACTTACATTTACAGTATTTTGGTTTCTTTCCTTTGAGAACAGAGGAACTCCGGTACTCTCATGCCCCTTGTGAGTTCGCTATCCAATTACCTATCATCACCCAGCTGTGAATCACACCCTGAAGTTAGATTTAGTAGGTTGAAAATTCATTTCCAGCAAAGTTCAAATGAAATAGGTCAAAGGGACACATCACTGGTAACTCTGGAAGCACAGATGTTTAACAGAGACAAGTTTAAATCTCATTCTGGCAATAGTTTGGCCTTTGAACTCACAAAGTGCTTAGCCTCTTTATCAACAGAGTATCCACGACAAATTCATTTTCATCAGTTTGTTTGAATCAGTAATAGTTAAACCAAAAGCAGTTTTATTTTAAAACAGCCAGAAATTCCTTTATAAAAGTAGTGTCAAAAATTGGTAGTTAAGTATCTCTGGAATATTCCATCAAGTAAATCAATTAGGGATGGAAGAATGCTCTTGCTGCGATTTCTATCTTCAAAACATTTAATGATAAATACCCTTCCGTATCTCTGTGTTAATAATAGAATTAAGTACCTGCTTACACTTCTCAGATGGAGAAATTGGGCAGAAACACACGTTTGTCAAGAAAGAGACTGATATGAAGATGAAAATATTAGCCATACTGAATACTAACACTCTGCAAATACATTTTAAGACTTATCACTTTCCTAATCTTATCTATTCCTTAATCTTCTGAAACAGGTCTGGGGTTTGAGAGTATGTTATGCTAAAGGATCCCACACAGCTCTTCAGTGATTACAGCAGGGCTCATTGAACCCATCAGCCAAGTAGAAGCATGGAATCTTAAAATCACTGAGGTTGGAAAAGGCTTCCAAGATTATCTAGTCCAACTGTCAGCCTATCCCCACCATCCCCACTATGTCCCTCAGTGACACATATACACATTCTTTGAACACCTCCAGGGATGTTCCAGCCTTTTCCAATGTCTCATCACTCTTTCAGAGAGGAAATTTTTCCTAATACCCAACTTGAACCTTCCCCTGGTACAACCTGAAGCCATTACTTCCTGTCTGACTTCTATTTACCTGGGAGAAGAGGCTGTCCCCCATCTCTCCACAACCTCCTTTCAGATAGTTGCAGAGAGCAACTGTACTTTGTGAAAATACTGCTGAACTAAATCAGTTATTCTTTGTGAGCTGTGCTGAGCTCCCCTGCAAAAGCATTAATACAAAGCTTCAAGGACCGAGACAAGTTACTGAAAAAAAGGGGCAAAAATGAGGAAAACAAAGCTTTCCAAACAAGCATTTAGTCCACTGTAACAAGTCTTTACAAACGTTGACCTCAAATAAAAGGCAAAAGATCCTCTTACATTTTTAAAAGTTCAAATTACTATGAATTATTCTGCATATTTAAAAAGTCTGGTTTGCATAACACAGGAAGCCTGCCATTACCTTTCTTTCTCTGATTAAAAACACGTTATAATGTAATTCATACGAGATCAAAAAGAACGCAGCTTTGTTTGAATAAATTTATCTTATACAAAATTACAAAGAATTTTCTTATACATTGCAGAAGAAGTAGAGGATCTATGGCTTATTATATACAAATTACTTTGGAAAGGCCTTCATTTTGTGTTGGTTTTTTGTTTGTTTTGTTTTTACCTCCATTACATGAATAATATCTATGGCTTCCAATGGAAATCACACACATGCTGAAATGTAAAGTCAGGCTCTCAGTCTACTCTTTAATACATACATACATATGAGTGTATATATATTTAGTTCTTTCCTGAGGATGCAGAAAGGAAAATATTGAGTGTATTTACTAAATATTTCCAAGCTTGAATGATCATCCTTATTGTTTTGCTATGAACACACAGGAAAACATTTTAATGTAATCTGCTTTCTAAAAAGATTTTGAGAGAATGAACAGTAGGAGTAAATTTCTTTTCCTAGCATCACTATTAATTCAAGTTTTAATTAAAGCAGTTAGCTGAGTAATACGGAAGTGAAGGCTATCTTTCTGAAAATAAAAAAAAATACATCCTAAATTATCGAATAGTGGAGCAATTCTAATAGACAGAGCAGTGTTATACTATCCTAAAATCTGGAGATCAAAACATCTTCTTTGCATGCAGTCACAGGATATAAATGTAAATTTTGCCTTATCTCATAAGCAGCACTTAAGTTACCTTGAGACTGCAAGCAAAAAAAAAAACAAAAAAACAAAACAAAACAAAACAAAACAAATGTTTCTTTGACAAAATCAAACTATTCTCAGTATTTCCTATTTTGCTTTTATTATACTCCAAAATTCTTTTCCAGAAATTCAGATATTTTCCAACATCCTGAAAGTCTAGTTAGTTTATGGGGTGAGAGGAAAGAGAGGGGGAGAAGCAAGATTTGGCAAGTAAAGTTTGGTCCAATGATGTATAGGATGTGCTGTAACTATAAATATAAGCAAATAAGCTGATTTGGGACTTATGTGGTGTTGGAATAAAGTGACCATTTGCCAGACTAGAGCCTGATTCTTCATATGAAGCCTCAGTCTTCAAATTCTTGTCATAGAGTGTAGTGGGACTGTAGAAAGAAATGCTACAAGGGGACAGAAGGGTCCTAGATTCAGTGCTTTTGAAGATTCAGGGTTTCTGCTTTCACATGTGCCTTTTCAGCAAATTACTTCATTCTGCAGTTAATTGAAGTAAACACAGTATATTTTTCAGTTTTTGTGTTGAAATAGCATCAGATTTGCTGCAAATATTAAGCATTCTGTGTGGTAAGGAAAGTAGAAGTCAGATGTTTTCCTGAATTTCCCCCTTTTTGCAGTTTAACTCTGCAAGATGAAACACAGAGGCCTCATGGTAGTAGTTAATTTCTGATCAGTACTAATTTAACATGTATCTTGTTTCACAGGATGTTAATGTAAACCTGACGGTGCAATTATATCCTTTAAAATATTTTTCCTAAAACTAGATACTATTTAAACAAAGGAATATTAAACATCAAAATTAAATTAAACCGAGCAGTTGAAGAGCATTAAGAAAAAAATACCAGGAGACCAACAGAGTTCTGATCCAGTTAAAACGAATTTCTGTGGCCACTAACCAATAAAAACTGTATATTTTCATGAGTGTTCTGCGTTCAGAAGAGTTACTCTGCATTATCCCTGCAGCTCAGTTACTAACTGCAGCACACCACCACTTTTCTAAATATGAACACGATGCTTCCTTCAATACAAAGAAAAAAAAACACCTCTAGGAAGTTTTACATTTCATTGTCTCTTCGTAATGTGGTTTCAAACACCGTCACATGAAAGGCAAGACTATAAATATGATAATGAAGGAATCAAATATTTTCATGTCTTCCATTGCATCTCTAGGAGGCACTGAGCATGCTGAACTTCACTGGTGTCAAGGAAAATTTACACCAGACAGCACCTTGCAAGACCTGCTCTTTGCTACACATAGTAGTTAATGACACCACACCCAGCAGGCAACAGAAAGTAGCTAAGCATAACACAATATCATTAAAATCATATAATGATAAACAAGAAGAAAAGCAATGAAAACAATTATATATATATATGCATGCATATATATGCTGTCATGTGAATAAATTATCTACTCATTGACCTACTTAGTCATGAAATTCTCATACCCGCAGGGAAAAATACAAGAATTAGGGCTTCAGAAATATATTCAGAATATTTTGCAGTTCCATAGAATCTTTCACCTTGTGATTTTTTTTACTAGTACTAATCCTACATGTGAACATCATCATTTCCTTTTATATGGCAGAAGTAGATGCAGACACACTATGAACAGTAAACACAGCCACAAGCATCCATGCTCTCTGAGTGCTCTCTTTCAAGAAGGAATAAATAAAGGCTTTTGTAATTAAAATATATAAGGATGTCATTGCTTGAAGTTACGACTGCCACCTAGGAGGATAGTTCTCTCCTTTTCTAGGGGACTAAAAGCCAGGATACACAAATTCCTACAGACATTATGCAGAAAATTGGGAAACCTAACGTGAAACCATCAACTTTTCTTTTTCAAGGCAGAACAAAAATTTTTTAGAAGAGATAAACATGTTTGATTAAGGATGACTCAAGAACACACTGCAGACATCAAATTGGCTTCAGTGATTTTTACACTATTATCTAAATCAGAGAACTATCCTTTCTTCGTGAAGATATTTTACTTTCTCAGAAAAAAAATAAAATCAGCCCATAGATGCAAAACTTCGGAATGTCAGGAGATCTGAGAGATTTAGAAAGGTTAAACTGGATACGTATGTGAGTAATTTGTTGGGGAGACAAGGTAACCTAACATGTGAGCAGCAAGGAAGGTGGAAATAGGGAACCTAACGCGTCCAAAATCAAAACAAAATACACAGTAAGAAGCAAGAAATATGAAAGTTGTAATGTATTTTAAAATAACTATGGGTCACTCCACTTAGCATTCATTAGCTAAGAGTTTGTCAGAGTGTAAACGTACAGTAGAACTACTCTGAGAAAAATGAACTTTTTTTTCTGTAAACTTAATTTCTTTCAGGGTTTTTTTTTTTTTTAATGGTTTCATTGCTTTGCTTCTCCTCAAAAGACTGAGTGCCACAATTCCAATTTTTACAAATCAAACTGATGAAACAATAATGACCTAAATTGTAAATATCTGGATATAATATTTAAGAACACTGGTCTTTCTACAGAACAGTGTCACTGGCCAATATCCTCAGTCAAAATGTAACATGATTTTTCACAGAGATACTGACAGAAAATAGGTTACAATTTGGAAACCTGTAGCTTAGATCAAATCATATATAGGTACATATACATGCCAGCTAGCCTGAAATTATTTAAAACTCAAAAACATTTAAAAAGATGTTGAAATACCTTTTGTAGGTAAGAAGCAGAGAGAGGGAAGTTTGAGTAGAATACCGAAGTGTTAGTGGGCAGTTTGTTCATGTTTCATCATATAACAGGCATGCATTTAGATGTCGGTGTAACAGATTAGAAGGAAATAGAGCTGATTAGATTACAGATCTGTAGATCATTTACACTCAGAACGAGGTGAACTTTTTTCAATTTATTTTACTAAGAAAATTATTTATCTTGGCAAAAGGCTGACAAAAGTTTATATAACAGCAATATAGAATCATAGAATTGCTCAGGTTGGAAAAGACTTTAAAAGATCATGGAGTCCAACCACAACCTAACCATCCTACCCTAACTCTAACAACCCTCCGCTAAATCACGTCCCTGAGCATCACATCTAAATGATGGTGACTCAACCACATCCCTGGGGAGCCTATTCCGGTGCTTAACAACCCTTTCTGTAAGGAAGTGTTTCTTCCTATCCAACCTAAACCTCCCCTGGCACAACTTGAGGCTTTTTCCCCTCATTCTGTCACCTGTCACCACTGAGAAGAGACCAAACCCGCTCTCGCTGTAAGCACCTTTCAGATATTGGAAGAGAGCAATAAGGTCTCCCCTCAGCCTCCTCTTCCCCAGACTGAACAGCCCCAGTTCCTTCAGTCTCTCCTTGTAGGCCATATTCTCCAAGCCCTTCACCAGCCTTCTTGCCCTTCTTTGGCCCTGCTCCAGCACCTCCATGTAGATAAGTTGACATGGCTCCAGTTTCAAGAGAAAAGATAAGAGCAAGTCTCGAATCCTTTCAGATGAAGGCAAAATTATTATTGAATGGTATCACAACCTCACACCAAGGCCACGGAAGAAATGTCCTTATCATAAACAGAACTCCTCTGGCATGCTATTTGCTTTTATGACAGCACTCATTCCACCTAATTAAAGCCCAAATATCTAAAGTCGAGCGGGAGCTTTAGAAATTAGAGATGAGAGCTTCACTATCACCAGAGGATTTGCTTTTAATATTCACCTACTCAGCAGCCCTTGGAATCCACAGCCCTTTGCCAGCAGCCCAGATGGCTAACACAATGCTGGAAAAGAGGCAAATCTCATAGAATCATTAAGGTTGGAAAAGACCTCTAAGATCCAACCATCCCCACCTACCACAGACTCACTAATTCACTCCACAACATGAAAATTAAGTCAGATATGGTCCAGAATATCTGACAAAACCACAGGGCAATGCTCTGGCTCAAACTACTGTCTTCAAACCGGACAAAATGGAAAGGAAAACCACCGCTCCTTCGGGTTGGAAAAAGATGGAGAATTGCTCCAAAAGAAATCTCCTGTCAGTAGTATTTCTGTGGAAAAGTAGAATTTGCTGTGAGTCAAGGGCTAAGCAAATGGTGCCTTTATATTAATTCCGGCCCTGAACTGTAAAAGATCATGTGGGAAATGTGGTTAGGTTGAGGCCAAGTCAATATTTTTAAAGTTCATATTAAAAGAAAATTTAAAAAGAAATAATCTTGCATAAATTCAGTATTATGTACAGATTTTAAACCCCACTATTCTTTGCTGGAATTTATGTTCATTTTATAAATGTCATTTAACAAAAATATGAAAGATTCTAACCCCCCCCCCCCAAAAAAAAAAGCAGGATTAAAAGAAGTTTTACTGAAATTGCACAATTCTGAAGAAGTGTTTTAATATCCTCATACGTTAATTATGCTTTTTAACTGACCTGACTGACTGCTGAGGGCTGCTCCAAAAGTAATGCCTCCTAATTTATTTTGTTAGCTCACAACTTCAGAGGCAGATGTTGGTGGTATGGCAGTAGAGGCTGAACCTTCCCACCGTTATTCCATTATATTTTCTGTCTGTGTGACAGATGGCAGCAGAAGGGCAGCCTGACAGAATGGTGGCTGACATGGAAGCGCATATGAAACAAAGGCGTGTCACTGAATTCCTCCTCGTGGAAACAACTGCATCCATTGATATTTATCGACGCTCGTTGAACGTTTGTGGTGACTAAACAGAAGATGTGAGCACAGTGAGGTGGTGGGTGGTGCATTTCAGCAGAGGGGACAGCAAAAGCAGCTCACCTTCACTTGTGAAGATTTTTACAAGTGCTGCATGCCAGCTCTTGTTCATTGCTGGCAAAAATGCAGAGCTAATGGTGGTGACTGTGGTGAAAAATAGTGTTTTGTAGCTGAGAATATGCTCTATCAAACTGTGTTCTTGTGCTCCCTGCAGCTGTTGTATTTTCCATGGAAATAAATAGGAGGCATTACTTTCCAAGAGACCGATGTAAAATCACATCCATTCTTGAATCTGCCAAGGCTTTCTCTCTTTTGCCTAAATGTTCGGATACATCAGGACAGCTAAACACCACTGTACACTGAAAGTCAGGCAAGCAAACTGAGCTCGAGGAGCCTTATAGACATAAAATAAGCATTTCAGCAGCTGGCAGAAAAACTTCCTTGATACTATAGCTAATAAGATGATAGAAATATGACACAGAAGGAAGGAATTTAGCTAGAAATTGGGAAAGATTTTACTGGAAACCCTGCATTGATTTGTCAGACAAGTAGCTGTCTACTAGAAATGGTGTAGAGTGGAAATAGTAACTTCAGCAGTAAAACCCCTTTGACTTTAATGAGACCAGAATGCTACCTATGTCCTTCAGCACAGACCGAATTATACATGCTTTCCTATGACACCATGTCATGTCATTTCAATATACTACTGCTCTGAAAACTACAATGTATGGCAGAATACAAACCATAAATTAAAGCAATCCAAGACTTCAAGGTCTACAGAAATGACTCAAGTTTTCCCGATACAGATTTTATCCTAAAAAACAAACATTAACTTGTGACCTTCATAATTAATTTGTCGTTAAAACATTCGTAGTACAAGGCGTCCTTAAGAAAATACACTTCTTTCATCTCTGCGTGGTGGTGTTACACAGCTTTTCCTGAACAAATTGGCAACTTCTGACTCACGCGTGTTTATGAGAAAGACTGAGTAGGCAACTCCTAGCACTGGTTCTCAGCATTATATTTCCTTCTGTACTGAAAGTAAGGAAGTATATTACGTAAGAAAACAACAAAAGATGAATAACTTATTGCCCTTTTGGGTAGTCTGGAATATTTACAAACCTACATCCTTGCTGACAGAGTAAAAATACAAAGTAGTAATCTTAAGAGACTTGCTGTCCCCAGGGCAGCACTGCTTTTAATTTTATTATTGTTATTTATCTAGTCATGGGAGAATTGCAAGCTAGAAGGACTTGCTTCAGTAATCCACCTTCCATCCAGCCTGGAGCAGATAACATATACAGAAATACTTGTGAAACTTTTGCTTCACTTTTTGGAGACTGCCATGTGTGCAACAGCATTACTGAAATGCTTCAGACATCATTTTGTTTCCTGAGACTCCTTGGTTTAATCAGGAGGACAATCCCTCTGTTTCTTTGCTGTAGGAGCATGTTCAATCCCAGCCACTTTTAGCTCTAGGGAGTGCTCAGCACCCTACGCGGCCATAGCATCCAAACACTGGGCATCACTGAGCCCTCCTTCTGCCAAAGCTGCCATCTCACAATATCTGTTAACATTTGCAAACAGACAGCTTCAGGAAGTGTGGCAGAATCTGAGATTTTATTTCAAACAAACTAAAACAAAGCGAAATAACCCCAGCCTTAACCCTTGCCAATCTCAGACATCATAGTTAAAAAGAAAAACGTAGAATCCATGAAACCTAACTAAATAAAATGAGAGAACAAAATACTTTCCCAGATCTCACTGACTAGCAGCGTGCCAATTAAACCACAACAACCTTTTCTATTTGGTAAACAGTAACAACCCAGAACTATCCGAAATGGGAACTGCTTATTATTCTTAGTATCTCATAAGCATGACATGAGCTTTTTGTTTTCTTTTTGTGTCCCAAATGTACACAAAGCAAATGCAGAGCCTTTGCAGGCACCAGAACAGCTCACTTTTGTCCTACGCTCTTAAAAGCAACAAAGAAATTTACCATGCTCTTATCAAACAGAATTAGTAAATTCTAATTTGCTATTATGAAGTGGTGATAAGCCCTCAAACCTCAAATTCTGATAATGGTTTCAACTGCCTTCAAAGTCTCAAGCATTCAGACCACTGAATGTTGCAGTGGCTACTCACAAATATGGCTTTAGGGGAAATATTTCTACTTTAATATTAAACATGCATTCAGATCTGAAGATCTTCTGATGTCTCAGAAACATTTCTGACAACACAAGTATTTGTGCTACTGCACATTCTTCAAACAAATCTGATCTGATCAGTGAAAAAAAGAAAAAAAATGCTATTTATACCATTGGTAAATGAATTGGGGTCCAATTTGACAGTGCTATTTATGTTCTGCTCAAAATCTTCACTCAGCAATTTTCTCCTTAATAAAGGGACAAACTAAAAATAACATATGGCACACGGGATAAATTTTGTGCTCCCAAACTAATCCATACACCCAGCAATACCCACTAAGATATATTCAAACGTATCTCATAACCCACTTTTTATTCATTTATTTAAAAGTAAAATCAAACATTTTCTTTATATTTCTCATGTTTATGCATCTCCAGTACTTTTGATGTCCAACTTTCTGGGAAAAAAAAAGTGAACACTGTCAGAATAATATATCAACAAAAACCTTATATCATTTTGAAAAGCCAGAGTGGAAATACCACTTCTGGGCTTTTCTTGTCCAAATAGATTGAATATTAATAACTAACAACATTAGCATGTGGAACGGGCTGCTTGATATGAGATTTTATGTTAGTGACAGTTTTTTTTCACTGTCAAGAGAGCAAAATTACATTAATAGAGAAAATATTAATGTCTTTGGCTTTTATTTTCCTTCCATATATATTAAGTGCTATTTTCCTCAAGTTACTTCTATTCACCTCTTCATGAATAAGATTTATATCTCAAATCTATTCTTCACATTGTTCATTAGTAATAGATCCTGTCCAACCAACATACGCTCAATGTGTAGGGCCCTGTAAAAAGGCTTTTGTCCATAGTATATTTTTTTAATAAAAATAAATCCAAGTTAGCAGTAAGTTTTCTGATCTTTAGAATGAATGAATAGGGAACAGGTCTTGGAAAGAATCAGGTGATAAAATACTAGGAATTAATGAAATACACATATAATCAGCTTCATAGAAAGGGTCAGAAACCAGCTTTACAACCGATCTGATCATTTTTTACTATAGTAACACATAACGCCTCACTTCAACATGAATACCTATCAACCCACTGGTATAGCCAAATAAATACTTTTTTTTCCTTATCACAGGGAAATTTCACATCTTGTATGGATAATAACCTCTATACTGCACCACAGATTTTTATTTCACTGAAAATATTCTTCTGGACTTTTGTATTTTCCCAGAATAACTCCACTGCTTCTATGCTGCCAATAAATTATTAAATTTTCTAGATCTCACTGTATAGCTCCCTAGCACTCCAGGATATTTACTAGTAAAAGTAGCTCATTTTCTTACTGCCTCATTAAGAAAACTACTGCCTAGAACTCAATTAATTTCACTGACTGTACAGTAATAAATAAACTGTCATCAACACTGTAGGTTTATAGGTTGCATCAGCTTTCAGATAGTGCCAGTGAACTTCAACCATGTGGGATTTCTCTTTGTAAATCATTTCTCCCTTTTGTTCCTGCTTTTTGTAATACTTGGAGAACTATGTGTTTTGCTGTTTACAAACTGACTGACAATCAGCAACGCAACTGTAAGCCTTACATTCAGAGCAGCACAGTGAAAATATCCAGATTGTGAAAATTATGTAGCCTCACTGCTGTGTTCATTGACTCTCATTGTAATTAAATTTTCCACCCAGAAACAGAGGGAAGTGTGTGGGGATGATGGGAGGGTAGGGTTGGAAGGGTCAGTGCTGAGTAGACAAGTGGTTTCAATAAAAGTAAAAATAAAACTTTTTGTCACTGTCTTAATTTTATCTTGAGTAAGCTGGAATAGGCTGAACCCTTGCAAAGCATATTCTTACCAAAGATTTCTAAAGATGTTCTACTTTAGACTTTTTAGCTCTTTAAGGAGGAACACTTAAAAAAAAGATGCGTTGAATGTGAATGAGGGCATATTTTAATGTTGGGGTATTTCCTTTTAAACTGGCAGACATATTTTTTCTTGTTATGGAGATTTCTGTACTGTAAAGTTATTCAATTGCTTAAGAAACATCAAGATTTGGTTTCTCAACAGGCGTCTGCCTCTCACCTTCATTAAGTCTCATTCAGCTTCAGCATGATGACCGCGTGCCAACTTTACTGTTGTTCCTGGTGGAAATGCAGCTTGCCTCCTGTATTAGATTGCAGCTACTGATTGCAGAGCAATCTCCTGCTTCATCAGCTGCACTGCAGTGCTGAGGCAAGTGAGAGAAAGTGTTCCCCTGAGTCCAAGCCAATGAACTCTGCAGGGACTGTTAGTTTGTCTGCCCAGGAAATTCCAACAATCCTGGAAGCTCCCAAATGGCTGCGAGATCTGTCTTACAGAGAGGGATGCTGCTGTGTGACCCTGTGCTCTAGGCAGCATGGATGATCAGTGGGACTTGATTGTTCATGAGGGGACCTGTTAGGCCTCTGAACCTTCTGCTACTTTTCTTTTGTTTTTTGCATCAGTGCTCCCAGATCCAAGAAGGTAAGGCCATCTTAAAACTATTGTCCCACGTTTAGAATTTGTTTGGACAGAAAATAAAATGGGACCTCTCTTTCTATGTAAGTTAAATTTCTACAAAGCACTAACACTTGTTTAGCAAGCAGTAAAAGTGACTAAGATCCATATCTTAGCTCTTCTGCTTCTACTCCTCTCTTCCCACTACAATAAAAATATACCTATTTATTTATTTATTCATTCAGACAGTTCTGTTTCTACTTCCCAGATACGAACAACTGGATTAAATTTTATGGAGGGCTTTTAAAAAATCATAACAAGTCAATGGGTCATGGTCTTCACAGCAGAAAGTACAAAATACTGAAGCCACATTTCTGAGAACACATAACACGGCTGCAGCAGCTGCAAGGTCACAGCAATTGAAACAGAACCATGAAAATGAAACCTCAGCCACAAGAGTTTTAATTTTTCCCTGTCATAGAGACTGGAGAACTACATTCCTTTCCATAAGCAAAGCTGTATGTATTGCTACAACAGCAACGTTGGTTCAACTATTGGGAGCAAAAAGCTTTCCCACCTCCGTGAAAAGTTTTTGATATCTGAATCAAGTTTAGTGGGGAGGTTTAGCAGAGCTCTCAGAAATTCAGGGAGATTATTTATTGTGACAATTTCTCTTTTCAGAAATGAAAGTGTTGTAGATGAAGGAACAACATAGACAACAATGGAGAGGTTACCCAGAAATATCAAAACTTGTTTTCCTTCACCTGCTTAGTTGCTTTCTGCCAGATCTACAAAAGGTAGTAAGATGAAAAGAGAAGATTTAAGCCTATATACTTAGCAAAAAAAGTTTTATCTTCTTCTTCCCACTTGCTTTCAAGAAGCTAAATAAAGTTCTGGTGCAAACAGCTGTCTTTGTGTCCAGCATAAAGCTGTGTGAGCCTAACAAAAAACTTTGTTAAGAGAAGTTATTTGAATCAGAAGCGTGAAGTCACTTTTAACAGTCTTATCAGTAAAACTACTTGTTTGTTAATACAAATGCAAATTGAAAAATATTTTGTTGACTAGGAGTCCGTACATGACTGCAACAGCAACACCTCTTCATACGAGGCAGCAAAATTTTTAAGGCAGCTGCAGGAAAAAATAATTAAGGCTATAATTACTTTAACGTCTCATTCCTACAATGCAGTCTACTTAGACATTCTGCTGTGTACTTAAACCCACTGGATGCTCAGAAATCTTGGACCGTATAGAAGTGAAAACAGTTGGCTTACAGCAAATCAGTACCAGTGCTACCAAATGATTCACACTCCACAACATACAACATATTTTCAGATATGTTTGATTCCTCACTGAGCAACTTGTTCTCACTGCTTCACTTGGGCTTAAATACTGAGATGCTTAAAAGTTCTCCAGGATACAAGGTCAGGAAAATCAGCATGTGGCAATGCTTTTTGAGCCTGAAGCAAGTGATGGGAATGAAGCAGTGCCTATGATTTATTCACATTTTCATGGTAACAAATCAGAACTGCATGTGTTCACTAGCAGGTAATTTAAGTGGAGATAGATAGCTACGGGGCACAGGGGAGCATCCTGCTCCAAAGAGTCACATCCACCTCTTCCAGATTAAGAATTTAGCCTTTAATCTTCTCCAGCTAATTCTGCCTCACACATACACACAAACAACCAAGCTGTATGATAATGACCCACAAACCTATTTTAATTATCAAATTTCTAGACTATTTTCAGTAGTAAATTGAAAACGAGAACTAAAACAGAGAAGGAGCTAAGGGCATCAATGCAAGAGCAAGAATTTTAATGCTCAGTCCATTGTTCACTGAAGATCTGGGAAAAAGTGCTAGAGTTCCACTAAAATTAATTTGTTAAAATAAATTTGTTGCCACTGTGTCCTCAGATTTAGAGTCATATGCTAACAATATAACTGCTACCAGTAGGTGCATGAATGTCAAGTGGAAATAAATTTATCTTTTAATATGAGTATTGTGGATAAGCGAAGATATTCTGTTCACAGCTAGCTTCACAACAAGTACAAAACAGAAGTAAAGAAGAAAAAATGGCAAGTATACATCTTAGCAAATTCAACACTATCTGGTCCTATGAAGAAGTCAGGTGGGAACTTGAAACAGAATCTTTCATGATTAAGAAAATTCAGAGATAGGGTGACTTGTATTCCATATTTTCTCTTCCAGCTCTCCATTTTTTGGTTGTTAGTCAAGTGCTTAGTTTGATATATATATATATATATATTTTTTTTTTTTTCCATTGGAAAAAAAAAGAAAAATGTTTGAATAGAATATTTCATCAACTTTTACAAGCCTCTGTTCCTTCACTGTGTAATGGTCATGGAGGTATATCTGCTCTCCCTCAGGTGTTCATCCTTTTATTTTCACGCATCTTTGCAAAAAACTACTAACCCAAGTAAATACTAATTACCTTCAGGAATGATAAATAACTTCACCTTGAACTCTAAAAACTGCAGAAGGAATAAGTAGGAATTAAACACTGTGTGAATTTTTTGTGCGTTTGATTTTGTCACTTATAAAAAGATTCTAAGCTTCAGAAAATTGAAATAACAGGAGGAATGAGAGGCGTTGCAGCAGGCACGATGATATAGTGAGCTATTGTGAAAAGCTCACAAAGTACACTCACATTGTTAGGAGAATGTACAGATACTCTTGGTATAAACAAGACTTGTAAAACCTCAACATGATCATTTTATACCTGATACATTGCAGAGTTAGACTGCTCTGATCCTTGGACCTCTGCATCTATGACTAGCAGTCTCCTCCTCTTTACACTTGGATAATTACTGCTTGCTCATTAGAGGAGCCACACCTCTTCTGCAAGGGAAAAGGGTCAGGCACCTTGGGAAGTCTGCTCTGTGCCCAGGGTTTTTAGGGTCACTGTATTTACAGACAGAAACATCAGTTGCAACACAGAACCAGAGCATTGGACCAACACGTTGATTCCAACAATGTGATAAGAATGTATTATATAGCAATGGAAATCACAGAAAAATACCTCAGCATTTCTGTTGTACCTCTCCTGTCTTTAATATCACCCCCATCCCAGTCAGTCATTCCTAATTCAGCATAATTTCCAGAGTTGGGTTTTCAAGGTAAGAAGGGATTTTACTTTATTTTAGCAAGATCTGTGCCAAATTAGTCAAAAAGTCTAAAGGCTACAGGGAGCTCCTTTCTCTGAAAGTTTCTCTTGGTCCAAAGATTTTAGGTGTTCCAGTTACTTGAAACGTAGAAAAGTGGCATAAATAATATCATATGATATAGGTGAATATCTTTGAAATAAAATCAGCTAATGCTAGGTATTAAGCATTTTTGTGGAGGTTTGTACAACAAACTAGAATTTCTCAACATAAGATTTGCAGCTGGGATTTGCTACTGGAAAATCTGATGGGGTTTCTTTTATGATTAGATGAGCATGTCAGAAACTTGTTCAGTGTGGCAATGTGTTCAGGAATTGGTCAATGTACAGGAACTGGTGAATACAGCCATGGTATTAAGAACCATGTAGTATCACAGACATCAGTAGCAAACCAACAAGCAAGAGTGAATTTGCTGTACAGTTCACAACGTGAGAGGAGAGGATGTAAACTATATTTTCTATGCCTATCCTTCCTGCCAAAAGCAACTAAAAAAATACAAAACACATGTACAAAAATCTTTTTCTTACTTAAAAAATATATGGATAGTCTTAAATGAAACTACCAGAATAAATACTTGATCCTGTGACTGCTTATATTTTCTCTTCACATCATGAAAACTAAAACAAAGAGCTGGCTGATAATATACAAAGAAAAAAATACTATCAATTTTAGTAAATAATCTCTTTGTTGATAACACATAAAGAACAGTTATTCTCCTATTAGAAAAAAAATACTACCAATTTTAGTGGGAAAGTTTTCAATTTCATAACAAAGAAAAATATCTGCTGAGTTATACTCCAAAAGATGTTCTGAAAAGTTTCACTTACAAAACTTTCATCATCCTTAGGTGCAGGCAGCATTATTACAAAAGCTATAGGTAAGTATGGTTATGCACGTTCAGATAGACTTACTACACAATCTGATCAAAAAAAAAAGAAAAAAAATGTGTATTCAAAGATTCGCACAAGCACTCAAAAATCTCTTATGAATACAATTGTTCAGTTATTTTCATGGGATTATCTACCTACACCACTTCTTTGCCCCAAGATTCTGACTTCAGGGCACTGAGTTTGGAAGGACAGTTCATTCTGGAAGTAGGATGATAGCATCACTCTGATAGCATCAGTATCTCTAACCACCTCCAGATTTTTCAAGGCAATTCTGTACCACTGCATCACAATATCAAGGCTTGAATTCCTGGACTCTCAAAGAGCCTTTTGTAAGAACAGCATGAATCCAACTGTTTGTAGAGGTAAGTCCAAAGATTCTATAAACAGGAAAACTCAATTCTTCATAGCCTGCCATCATGAACTTAATCATTTTTAAACTATTTATGATCACACGTTGAGGTTACGTTTTGATTTTTGATTGTTGTATAGGTTATTTCCTCCTGAATGGACAAGTCAACCTGTCCTCAACTACAACAGCTACAGTTACCCCACAGGTTCCTCAGCTTATCTGGAAACAGGTTACCTTCATTTCCAGTAGACTTAAGTCTTCAAGCCTTAATCTGAAATACGAAGCCCTACCAGAAATGCCACCTTAAGCACCATCCTGTTTCAGCCCTAGCACTTCCATGACAACTCTTATGCTGTGGTGCTGTGGTTAACTGTAGTGCAGTTGTGCCAGCTACCCAGGTCTGAGACTACACTATGACCCAGATAAATAACCTGAATCACTTTTTTAAACCATCTTCATAAAATCCTGTTTTGGTTTGTTTTCAATCTGAGGAGTTTCACTGCACAACTCCACAAACAATTGTGTTGACATGACTGGAGAGGTAAAAACACAGGGTTGGGGATAGCAATGAGGGAGGAGATACTGCCTGTACTGGTGATGTATCACATATTTCTGATGCTCAAAACACAGGTGATGACCTCTCTGGAAAAATAAGTGAATAAATAGGGGCATAATATGAAGTCAAACCTGAGAGGAGGGTATAAGAGCAAGGACATTAGCAAGAAATGAGAAAGAAAAGATTAAATCCTTCCCCCTTTTGTGGTAAGAACAGACTCCTTAGTACATGTATGTGTCATCCTAATACACAAGAAGTCATAATAGCATTAATAAATCTACAGAACTATATTGAGACATTTGCTTAAGAGCACTCTTGAAATAGGGTCACAGCTGTAAAGTGTAACATCACTCTTTCACAATTAATTCCTAAGTAAATCACATAAGAATGTTGCATTAGATGTATTTACTTCTTAAAGAATCAATGCTTAAAGCTGCAACATAAAAATCACAGTTCTTGCCTTGAAGAGTGCTTCTCTTAAAAAAAAAAATAAACACAAAACAAAGCATGCAGCAGTGTTTTTCAAATAAAGATAGATCCCTCCATTAACCTTTTTTCTGTTTTATAATGCATTATTAAACACTTACAGATATTGCTGATGAAACGTGCTACAATAATAGCATAGCTGGAACAGAGTCCTACTTCTTTTTTAGGATAATTCACTCCACGTTGGGCCAATTGGAAAGCTTTTCAAAGACTACCAGCACCATTAGCTCGGTTCTGTTGAGGCAAAAAGCTAGAGTATTGGATGTGTATTGATTTGATGTTATTCTGAGACTGTACAAGATTGGAGGGCCAAAGACAATTATATGTGTGTATCAGAAAAAGAAAATAAATAAAATAAAATAACTTTTCCAGGCTCTGAAAGCTATTTGATTTGGGATACCTTGTCAGTATTTCGATTTCATGCTTTATGTTGCTATATCTGAGTAAAAAAATCCACTGATGTTCAAAAAAAAAAAAGAACCTAGTGTACATTCAACTCACATTTATTGGATATGTGGTATCTCGTATATTAAGGACTACGGTTTACATAACAGGTAAACACTTTTACAGTTTACTTGCAAAGAATGTTCTTGAAGCCTTGCTGGGGTCTAGGAGGTGACACAGGTGAATTGCCTTCACCTGTGCTCACATGGCTGACTCAGTCCTTTCCTCAGGTGATCCAACCAGTGGTTCAGGCCCTGACTCAACAGTTCCCATACAGCAGGATTACAGATCACTAGACCAGGCTGCCCAGGATCCCATCCAAGCTGGCCTTGAATGCCTCCACATACAGGCTCAGCCTGCTGTCATGCACATGCATTAATCCCATCTGGATGCATACATAAAGTACTTTTCACAGTCTGTAGGCAATCAATGACAAGGCTTAGAGGAATGAGACATATTTCATTGAAACACACAAATGTTCTGAAGAAATAACGTGCCACTGAAGAAAAACACTTCAGAGAGTTTACTCTTTAACCTGAAGTATTTTCAAGATCTGTTTTTTAACACATCCACACAAATAACTGTAACCACGCTGAAATGCCATCTAGTCAAAAGTTCCATTTGAATGGTTATGGTAACCAAGCAAAGGCTCCCATGTCAGTTTTTCCTTCAGGAAGATCCTCTCAGACACTTCTAGCAAGTTGAGGCCTTTTGGTCAGTTGTAAAGTTGCCTGCAAGTTAGTCAAATACATAGGATGAAGATTGGTCTGCAGAAAGGATTTGTAAATCACAAGGGATGAGAGGCTCTTTGTAATTTAATGGAAGGCATATAAAAACTTTCCACCGAAAATTTAGAAATAACAGGAGATAAAATCTGTATCTAAGAAAGAACACGGCTATAAAAGCAAGTGCATTTCACAGCGTGTGGGATGCTTCCATGAAAAACAGTCACAGAGTAAGGGAATCCCTACCTCAGACATGCCCAAAAGCATCTTGCATGTTCATGGCTGTGGGTGACAAAAAGAGCACAATTTTTGGTTTAACCTGTCTCTAAACAGATTGTAATTGCAGGGGTTTCTTCTACTTCTTTACCTGTCTGAATAAAATTGTGAATTGTGAACTTTGGTATGTATGAAAGAGTAATTATGTTTCTATGTATTTTATCTAGTACTGGATTACTATCATTTGCATGCAAGTAGTTAACATCAAGATATCCTCACCCAGGACGAAGTCAATCTAAAAGGCAGATTTTGAAATAAACAGAGATGTTCCCCACTCTCCAAAAATCTTTCTTTTCTACCAGCCTATAAGCAACACATATCCATTTAAGAACTTGGATTTTTTTAGTTTTTTTTTTTTTCCCCCCCAAGACAGGAAACAGAGAAATACAAGAGGGAAGCATGGCTAAAGCTTCTCAAAATCACACTGGAGTTTGGGATAGGTTAGACTCTTATAAGGAGAAGTAACTCTGATTCACGTGACTACAGATAACAAGTCTGGAAAGACAAATGACTATAAAAAATATTCATCGGTTGTTCTAACAAAATTTTATCTTTCAAAAGCTACATCAGTGTCAAAATAGACATTTATTTGATAACCAGTGCAGAATAAGGCCCATATTAGGGAGGTGAAATTCGCTTTCGGCAGACAGATGAGCTGTCAGGAAATCCTCAGCCCTATCATAACTGATTTCTTCACCTTTAAATTTAAGCAAGATGTTCAGAGTTTTGGTAGACAAAGGGCAGTATGCTCAGCACTTCATGTTAAGGGTCTAGCATGCAAAAGAGATGTTAAAAATTAAGGCCTGACACAAGAACAAGAATTCGACACAAATATTATTGGTGCGTTTTCCCCCAGACATCAAGGATATCAGATTTTGAAAACTCATCAAAACTAGTTGTTTAGGATTGCTCTGTCTATTTAATTTCCAGGAATACTCACTAAACATATCCTACACATTTGATTTCAAATCTTTACCTGCTTTCTTGAAGAGTCAGCTTTCGTTTCAAGATTAGATACAACTTTCCTGTCCATATTTCCTACTGTATTTGAACCTGATGAGGAATTTTCTTCGGAATTTCAACTACTTCCTTTTATCAAAGGAATCTGTTTTATACATTCAATAATATTTTATTTGGGCCCCTGTTTCTCTGACAGAATTCCACTAGACCACATATATTTTCTCCCTCAAAAAAAAAAAAAAAGGAAGAATAGTTAGATAAATCTGGTTATAGAAACTGGGTCAACGTCTCAGCCAGTGGCACTACAAAAAGAAGACATCTGGGAGTACTTTGGTCTTCCATATGGTTCTTTCTAAAGCAAGTGAACTGACATATATTCAATAAACCATTTTCTTCATCACACAGTTCCTCCCCCACCCACTGTCCTAATAATATATTTTCATGTACAAACACTGAATATTTCAAATCTGTTATGACACGTTCTACCTTTTACATCCTAACCAAGGATGGGTTTAAAAAATATAAGTGGAAGAATGATTTATTAAAAAGGGACTGCTAAATTTTAAGTAAATCTCAATGAGGAAGCAGGTATATGCTTACTAAAAATAAATGCCAGCGAAGAATGCAAAGGAAACTCTCTGTGAGTGGGAAATTGGATGATTGTCAATATTCGCACACAAGCTGGTAATCTACCTTGAAAACCTGATCTAATTTCAATAGTTTTCCTGGTAGTTCTGCAAACAATTTAGTAGTAATTATCTCTGAAAAAAAAAAAAAGATCAATTTGATAATCACACGGACTTGCCAGTGGCCCTCTGACACTGGATTACTAGTATACAACAAAATCAATTCTAGTTCTGCTCAAAGGCAGTTTCATGTTTATTCATCCTGTAAACATAAAAATAAAAATCAAAGCAAAGTTAAAAATAATTTTGTACTTTGAGAAGGAGCATTTTTCTGACTACTTATGGGCAAATTATGCTCTCATGCACATGCACAATCACGTTTGGCACAGGAAATTACTAGAGTAAAAGCACTCGTTTCATTAGATTATCACATTGTGCAATTTGTATTTCAGTGCAAGTTTCTGTTTACTATTAATAAATAAATCAACTGCTCTGTTTTCCTACAGTCTCACAGCTGGCCCTTCATAAATCTAAAGTGCCAATAGCTATCAAGTACTGCAGATATGCCTTACTTGAGAACATTCCAACTGTTTAGGTCATACTGTGTTTTTTCTTTCAGAAATATGGTTTTAATAGGGTTTTACTAGGGAAAATTGGTAATACTTGCATTGTAAGCTCAGACTTCAAATTATAAAGCAAATGTGGGAAAATAGGTGGAATCCGTGCTCGTAAAATTCACACCCTTGAGAATATTTCTAGTATCACAAAAACATTCTCACAAGTGAAAGAATGTTTCTTTGTTCCACGTTAATCAAAAAATCAAGAGAGCAGTTTTTATTGATGAAGGAAAATCAAAATCTTTGAAATAGAAAAGCTCTCATCAATCCAAAAATCAATTAACGTTGAGGCATTACAGACGAAAAGAATCACCTTAAATGCTAGCACACACAAAAAAAGGTTGCACAGGCCCATCTTAAAGTGTCTTACATGTTAAGTTTTCTTAGCAACATGTGCCTATCTTAGAAATGGCATTTTTCAGCTCTTCAGTATTCAAAACTGGAATGAGCAACAGGAGTGAAATATAAGCTCTGGAATCTTCCGATCAAAAAATGTTAACAAATCTAAAGCTCGAAGGGAAATGAAGAGGTCATTCATTAAGCCATCTACCTCCATCAAGGCACAATCAAACTGCACGTCAGCTATTTCTATCAGATTTCTCTAACCTCATTGTCAAAGCCCTTAGTAATGAAAGCCTTTTGCAATAACCTACAGCCTATAAGCAGTGCTTATTTACACATCACAATTAGCCGTCATATTTTTCCGAAATCTAAGAGACACCTATCATGCTGAAGTTCCTCCACTGCTCCTTGCTCTACTCACAGCATACTGCTTTAGGAGAAATACACGTTTCCGTACTTAACATGCTTCCTTCTTGTTTCCTCTAGATTAAACAAAGATCAGGCAGCCCAGCTCCTTCTCAGTTTGACAGGTCCTGATCATTTCAGCTGCCCACCTGATGACCATCTCAAAAAGCCTGTCTTTCCTGGATGTGGTGCCCCAAGACTTACATTGCAAACCAGCCCCAGTGCTCTTGCACCTCTCAACAGTTTACCCTCCCACACCTTCTACATTCCCCCATGACAGATTTGAATGCGACTTTGTATGTGAACCAGGATCATCCTTGATAGGATCTTTGATCCTTGATCACCACCAAGCTTGCAGAAGAAGGTGGTTCCATAATGAGGATTTCTCCCACTTCAGCCAGAATGCACTGGCTGCTGCTATCTGTGATGGTCATGAGAAGCAACATTGAGATGTCCCCAGTTCTGATGCTTATCTCAAAGTCCAAACCATGCTTGAGAGTGCTCACTGGGTCTCCTAGCAGGATAGTATCTACAAAGTTAATAAGTACACTCTCTAAACCACCACCCAACAAGTAATTAAAATAGTTAACAGCAGACTACTGAGATTGTTGAGTGCAGTCTCTGAGTTTGACTTCATTTCGTAATGATACATCTTCTGTCTAGACAGTATTTCCTCTGCTTATAAAAATATCCACAGCTCTACTGATTTAACAGTGTTTAATATCTTTTCTTTACCAACAAAATATTAGCAAGTCCTAGCAAATAAATTAGATTTATTGTATTCTTCTCAGGCCTGTGTTGACTAAAACATCTCTTTTTTACCTCTCCTTTTTATAAGTACTTACAAATAGTTGGCTTGATTTTTAGTTCCAGTATTTTTCCAAGCATTAAAGCAAAGCTGACTCATTGATAATAATTCCTTTTCAGTCCCTTTGAAGACAGGATCTAACTTATCTTTTTGTGTCCTTCAGGAAAAATAAACAATGCCCCTGATGTCAAAAATATCTATTTACTTTTTCTGATGAGATAAACTAGGAACTAACAAACGTACTGCTATGAAAGTTAATTTTATATATATGTACATATAATTTAACTCTTAAATTAGAATTAGATATCCTAGATACTCCACGTATCTAAACATATTATTAATAAAGGGTTTTAAAATATAGCTAAAGTTGTAAACGATAATAGCAATATTTGGGAAGTTCCCAGAACAGCTGCAGGAGGTTGGGAGGGAAGTCCTGGCAAAATGAATACATGAGGTAGAAAAAAATGGAAGATTGAAGGAGGAGGATGCTAGAACTAAAAAGAGCAAGAATTAAAAAACAAAAATACAGAATGCTAGATCAAGAGGTAAATTCAATAAAAAGCAGTCAACAGCCAACAGAAACACCCTTAGTTAAATTATTACAGCAATAAATAAATAAATCAGCACTAGAAAAAATAAAATTTAAAAAAAAAAATGAATGAGCTAAAGTGAAAATTAAGTCTTAAATTGGGGTTTAAAGCGCTTTTTTTTTTTTTAATTGAACTACATGTAATATTTTTCTTTAGGTAAAAGTACTAAGACAAATGCTAAAAACTGATTTTAAAATAATTTGAACAATGTCAAAAAGTCCTTAGCTTTTGTTATGTGGTTTAGAGCAGTGTATTATTTTTCATTTGCATCACAGTAATATAAACTCCCCAAATGAGCATAGCTTCATCAAAACAAAAAAGAGGAAAGAATCAGATGTAAGGGTACCGAGGTCACTCTTCCTTATGTTCCTTGGCCACACGCTGCTGCTAAACCCCTTACACCAGCATAGCTGGCAGAAATATTCTGCTTAGCTAAAGAACAATTGTTGGTTCACAGAGCCTTTTTCTACTACAGAAGCAAGCTGTGTGCGTTCTTCATTTTCTCTTTGCTACAACCATATTTAAAATAGAGGAAATTCTGCAATAAACGAGGATGTCCAATTTACACTTAACACATGCTATGCAATAAAGAGTGATACAGGTATGCATGTATTGATAATTATGCAATTGAAATCCCTGACTTTTTTTTTTTTCTTTTACCAAAAACCAGGCAGCAGATGATGCAGCATAACATTATACTCTTTCTACGGAAAGTTTCCCTCAAATTTCTGTGAGTCATATGGATCCACAAATCACTGCAGTAACATCCAGTTTACAACCTGCAGCGGTTTTCAGTTCTTTTTCCACATCCCTCTACTGCATGGAAATTTCCAGTAGTCCTGAAGTAGTGTTTCTTACCATTCCCTAAGCACTGTACTTTGCAGATCTTTAATGACGTGGCTGCTGAGATTTTGAAGATCATCCAGTGATTGTTGCAGCGCCTGAATGATGGGATACAGCCTCTCTCAGAGCAGTGGGAACAACGTCTCTGAGGATGACACTGTACCATCCTCAATCCATGATATAAGCAGCACTCCTCAGGGCAGAATCTTACAAGAGATTATTTTTATGTTAGCCATACTTTCTCTGCTAAATAATAAAAAAAAAAAAAGCAAAAGATGCGGAAAGAGCTCTTTAAAGGATCAACTGAGGAAAAAGAAAGCAGTAACTGGAAAATAGAGATTATAAAGATAAATTGAAGATCCCTTAGATCGTTTTGCCAAAGTAATAAAACAACATGGTTCCATCCCTGCCAGTAACAAATGTGAAAGTACAGTTTGCAGAGCATAATTTATCTTCTATGATGAGCAGCCTGATCTGCAAGCACCCAGTAAAATTAAGAACACAAGTGAGATTTTCAAAAAAGAAGTAAATAAGGCAATAGAGAGGATACAAAGTTGCTGACGCTGAAATTTTGCATCCAGAAAATCTTTTGGTTGAGCCAAAAGGCTATTTGCAGACAAACAGTAAATGCATAAATCCAAATAATGTGTCATATCATGATGCTGTTATATTGGTGGGGGTTTTTTTGTGGCTTTTTTTTTTTTTTTTTGAAGGGGGGAACAAAATCCTTTGCAAACATTAATTACACTTCTGAAATTCTTTAGGAGCATCACAGAGGTCAAAAAATTGAAGGGACACTCCCAGCTCCATGAGGTGAGATGGCCACTGATTGCTACCCAGAGTATCTGGTATTGAGAAGAAGGCTATGGAAATGCTTGTTTTCCAGGTTCTTACTTATTCACATTTCCCCTTCTCTATTTCCACGTGCACCAACTTCGCTTTTCAGATTCAATACTGAGGACTAAAGGGTGACAGAGTGAGGAAGGCTTCAAGGCTACCTCCAGCAATATTTTAGGTGACTATTAACACATTCTGTACCTAGGAAACTGCTTGCAAAACAAAGCGTAATGAAGATAAGTGAAATGAAACTATTTTAATGTGTGCTCCAAAAAGGTTGGCTAGAGTTAAAAGGTTGAAAGAGTGGCGAAATGCTGGAATGGGCTGCCCAGAAAGAATCATAGGATCACTTCGGTTGGAAAAGACCTTAAAGATCTTCAAGTCCAGCCACAACCAAACCATCCTACCCTAACTTCAACAATCCTCCACTAAATCATACCCCTGTGCACACGTCCAAATGGTTTTTAAACACATCCAGGGATGGTGACTCAACCACCTCCCTGGGGAGCCTATTCCAGTGCTTAACAACCCTTTCTGTAAAGAAGTGTTTCCTCATATCCAACCTAAGCCTCCCCTGGCACAACTTGAGGCTGTTTCCTCTTGTTCTGTCACCTGCCACCAGTGAGAAGAGAGCAGCCCGGCTCTCGCTGTAAGCACCTTCAGATATTGGAAGAGAGCAGTAAGGTCTCCCCTCAGCCTCCTCTTCCCCAGACTGAACAGCCCCAGTTCCTTCAGTCTCTCCTCGTAGGCCATATTCTCCAAGCCCTTCATCAGCCTTGCTGCCCTTCTTTGGCCCTGCTCCAGCACCTCCATGTCCTTTCTGTACTGAGGTGCCCAAAACTGAACACAGCACTTGAGGTGAGGCCTCACCAGTGCCGAGTACAGGGGCAGGATGACTTCCCTGGTCCTGCTCACCACTCCATTCCTGATCCAAGCCAGGATGCCATCGGCCTTCTTGGCCACCAAAGAGGTAGCCAAGTAACCATCCCTGCAGATGTTTAAGGAAAGGGTAGATGTAGTACTTAGGGACATGGTTTAGTGGGCAATACTGGTGGTACATGTATGGTTAGACTATATGAACTCAGAGGTCTTTTCCAACCTTAGTGAATCTATGAATAAAAATCAATTTCATTTACCAACTGAACCGAAATCAGCAACTTTCTTCTATCTTTCTGCTCATTGAACCAAATGCATTTTAATGGAGCACAATAGCTTGCTAGTAAAGCGAGGAGTTGTGGCACTGGTCATCACAACAGTAGTTCTCAACAGCAACAGTTGTCACTCCACTAAGCACAACACCAGATTGATGTGGGAAGAATACACACGCTGCAGTGTGGAACATTCAGTGTTTGCCGCCTGGTCCTTCCATGCCCGAAAAATGAAGATGTTTTAAGACAACAGATTTGCCATAGCCTGCCAGCTAGAACCCCAAGTAACTATGAGGAATAGAAAAGTACTCCAGAGTACAAATTTTGCTATGTCAATATGTGATTTGATGTATGTACGGGATATCTATATTTTGACAAGAAGTGCAGAGGATCTGTCATTGATGCCATGTTTTAGGGGGATGCTTGCATTAGATAAGTACTGTAGTGTGACTCATGCACTCCAGAATAGTAACCATAGTGAAAGGAAAAGATTTGCTTTGAAAGGATTGATTCAAACAAAAAGGACAACAGGACTGAAGCTGAAATGGAAATGAAGTTGCAATAAAATCCTGCGAAAGCCCCTTTACTAGGAATTTGGAAACACTGCGAAGAAATCTCAAAACAACGGCAACATTTCTCAATCACTATCAGGTAATTAACTGTGGTGGTGAACTTGTAAGTGCACTGAGAGAAATGCTTGAGGGCTCTGAGAAGCACTTTCTACTCTAAATTCCCCAGCTGCAAATTCCCTTGAGAATTTGGTTGGGTGCCTATGGGCAACAGCTCATTTTGCTGCTGAAGACTCTGTTCCCGTACTCAGAAATAGCCAACAGGATACGTAGCCCATGATTACAAATCATCTTACTGGAATTACTCATCCCACAGTTCCTCAAAGCTTCTTACCCCCACAGTCTGTATCAGAGTTGGATGAGAACAGAACAATTTTCCCATGTTCCTTTATGTTGATCCTTAAAAAACAAGCAATTACATTTAAACTTGGGTGTGTCTGAAAATTTAATTCTAGGGGAAGACAGGAAGATAGGAACCAATTTTTCCTGCACACACATGCTGTGATATACAATGTGTCATCTCCTCTACCAGAGTTATTTCACTGCAGACAGACGCTGTACAGCACCAAAAAGGATCTAATTACGATAGTAATGGAAAATCACTGGAAGCTAACCATCTTTTAGAGTAGGTGGGGCCTCCTACATCTGAACTGCATTAAGCAGAACGAGACAGACCTCCACAATCTGCTCTCCAAGTCAGTCCTTACAAACTGTCTTACATTCCCTTTTATAGGAGTACAAATTGATTGGCCAGTTTCCTAGAGGAGATAAGTAGTTCTCCACTTCCATCAGGTTTTTAACAAATAAATGTCTGTCCCATTAGAAATTTTAAAAACAGATAATCATCACATTTAGATTATAAAACATTTGAATGAATGTTTATAGCTTATTAAATTGTTACGAGGACATCACATACCATTTATAAAGTGCCAGATTTGTACAAATAAAAAGATTTGGCAGTAATCGGGAGCAATAACTTCCCTTTTCTTCCAGTTTCTGTCCTGGACACTTTGAGATGCTGAATGTTTCGGCATCTTGAGAAAAGTTTGGACAAACTTTCACAGTTAGATCCTTTCATGATGAGTCTGAATGACAACTGCCAAGTAATCCTCCTATCCATCCTCCCAAGCTACTGTGAAGCTGCAGTGCTGCTTCACAGAGCCCATTTTTCCTTAGCAGCAGCACACCAGGTTCCCCCTACTGAGACTTACAGTCATTTATCTACAGACTTCACTCTGCTAATCAGAGAACATAGAACTGGTAATCCATCTTAACAATCAAGCATCTAGAGTCTTCTCCTACCTCTCCATACAATGGGAAGAAAGAGACTGCACTGCTCCACTGGATACCTTAACAACTGATTAGTTTAGGTTTCAGATTCCTCCCACTGGAGGTAAGGAGAGAAGATTCAAATGGACATATATCTATATATACACATGAATTATATATATACATACACATATGTATGTAAACATGTGAATAAAATGAATAAACTAATACAAATCATTTATTTATATATATAACATATATAGATACTATGCAGAAAGCCTGCTAGTTAGTTAGGTTTCTATATAGCTCACTTTTAAATTGGGGGGGAGCTCCAGATTTTAATATCACCCACCCCAAAAGCACAGGGTGAAATCAGCTTTCTTGTTAGAGAAGGAAAAAGTCCTTGGCATAAAGCAGACAAGAGAATAAGGGAATAATATATGACATAATAACACACGATTACCTTATAATCCCTAGGAAAATGAAAATATCAGATCAGAGTGACTTCTATTTTGTGAAGCAGCACCCTATAATACGAAGGCTGTATGAGTGTCTGCTTTGAGATGGGATGGGGCAAGGGGAGGCAGAAGCTGTCATGCTTCTTCAAATGTCATTTTTACAGAGCTTTAATGATCAGACAACTAAAAATAATATAGCAAGTTCAATCACTATCAGAGAAAGGTACAAAATAACACTGGTATTAGTATATACTCAGAAAATCATTTCTAATTGAGCTAAATTAATTTTGCCGTTGGATATGGCAGGTCTTTTAGTTAAACAAACATTGCGAATGAAATACGCTGAATCTAAAATTGAGTTTATAATTGTTAGCTTTCATTCTGCATGGACAAACATCTGCAGAACAATAGAAATATGTAATTACTAATTGCCTGGCTTCTACTGAGTGTCCCAGGTTGTTTTCTTCTAATGATAAACTACAGGTTTTCAGACTGGATATTTAGGTTGAATCTAGAGGGGACAGAGCTGAAGGGATGTTCCCAAGTACAGTGTTAAAATGATTTTCTGATCCCACGTCTATTAGGTTTTGTTATGCTTTTTGTCTTCTCAATACCATGCTCACAGTTGGTTGGGTTTTGTTTTTCTTTTTTTGTGGAGATTTAAACAATGCCTTTCAGGTGAAACCAGACCTGCAATATGCTCTAGGCTAAAACACGGCTAGCTTTGAGACATGAAGTTACATTTCTAACAAACACAGACTCTAAGGGTTTTCTAACTCCGTAGGATTCTGTTGAAAAGAATAGTAATAACTCTTCACTGTAATACCCAGGTCTTGCCTTTAAAGATCCTCAAAACACACTGTGCAGAACTGGCATAGATGAAATGCCTCTGAAGAAACATTCCCCACTCATCACGTTCCACAAACGCCAAATGACTTCATTGCAGGACTTTCCTTCAGGATTTTTGATCTCCAGAACATTTCATCCGAGGAGTGATCTGCAGCAGAGGAGCCAGATCTTGAGAACTGCCTGTTTTGTCTCACTTTTCTGAGGATTAGAAGTTAGGTAGTTTGTTAGAAAGGGTATGATTCCAATTTGTTTGTTTTGTTGTCATTAATCTTGGTGGTCTGTTTGATTTCATGGAGTTTGGGGTTTTTTTGTGCATTTCCTTTTTTTCTTTTTTAAATACACACTCATGGAGAAACAACAGTTCATCGGAAAAATAATTCAAATGCTGAAAGGCAAATCATCCATTAGGTTCACCTACAAAACAGATCAGATGAAGTCCTGAAAGTAGTTTCCACAGAATGAGCAAAAACTACTGATGTAGCAAATAAAATTCTGTTCCAAAAAAGTAAAGCCATTCTACCCAAGGGCACCTTAGACTTCACTGGTGCCAAAAAGTATCAGGAGGTGATGACCACGCCATTCTAGGAAGTCCTGAGTAAGGACACAGTATTAAGTGGTACGGCTGTCAGAGAGACAGAAACACTTAAGATTATATTGGCTCTTTATTCCCATGAATCTCAGAGGAGCTGATTTGTTATCAGCAATAACAGCCTTTCTCCTAAAGAGAGGGGGACGATACAGGAAGCATATGCTCCAGGCTATTTATGAGGATGTTGCCAGAAACGGGTGTAACATTATGAACGTGGTGACCTGCACCTTTAGATTATAATAGTACGTGAAGTCATAAACTAGACAGAGGGACACAAGAGGGACACAGAAAGGAAATCTTATAAAAACGATTAATACGTGATAGTTTCCAATCCATTATTTCATCAGGAAAAGAATAAAACAGCATATTGCAGCTCTTGGACTCCACCTTTTAGTTTCTTTAGCCAGGAACAACTATGTTCAGCTCAAATTTCTGTTTTATCTATTGTCATGACAAACATCTCATCTAGCAGCAGATTTAATATTTGCTCTACAGATATCTAAGTCTCCCTGTCAGTGATTAGGGAAGGACTGGGACATAACAGCCCCATTGAGTTTAGTGTCAACATGAGCTGCCAATGCTTACTTTCAGTTACCTATAGATTGTCTATCCATTTCTATGCTCATTTAGAATAAGTCACCAGTAAATTTGTGCTAATTTCCTTACAACTTATTCTGCTAAAGAGAGTAGGCAAGGCTGCTAAAAGGCAATGATGTTAAAGATTCAATTCACACTTTTCTTGGTCATATCAGGCATACAAAACCATTTTAATATAATATTTACTGCCAATGCTCTTGTTTTTGCCTGAAGCTCCACAGATCTTCTTTCACCCTGGCCACATGGGTCACTGCAACTGAAGCTATTCAGTGCTTATTACTATATTTGCTCTGGGATTATTTTCTGTATTACACTTCTGTTATATCCTGTCCAAATAATAGAACTGACCATTTTACTAGATCAAATTTCTCATGACAGATGATTTCAGCATCCAAATCCATTTAGGTCCTTGCAGAAAATATTGGCTTTTCAATCAGCAATAAGCACAACTCAAAACAAACAGGACAAAAAAAATGGACAGAAAACCTTAGAGTCTAGCCTATGAGAGAATAAGAATTATTTTAATAAACCTATACATACTTCTGGATTAATTCATCACAATTAAAGTGCTTCTTAGAGAGACCTGGAATTCTCTCTCATTTGATTTTCCCATGAAAACTTCTATCTGCTGAAATTATTTTGATGTACCAGTCAAAAATTCATGTGCTGTTACACATCTGAAGTGGCCGTGGATATTTTGCCAGATTGGATGATCAGCTGGCACTGCTGTCTGATCACATGGACTTCTGCATAGGAAAGCAGTTTTTCTTTACACTAATACATTCAGCAAGTGCTTCAGATGTAAAATCACAAATAGCATCGGTGTGGTGTTTAACAGGACAGAGTTCTCTGTTAAGTCCTTAATCCCAGTTGCTTATTATGGAAGAAACAGATGGAATTCAATTTTTTTCCCCCAACTGTTACAAACCATGAATATCTTTTCTGTCAGTGCCAAGGAAGTACAGGGATATAACAAAACAGCCTGGAGATCAAAATATAAAATATGATTCAACATGAAGAATAAATGCAATTGTCATACGATTTGTTGCTTCAACCATGATTTCCTTACACACAGCAGGCCACCAGCCTTGAAAAACCTGGTTGTAGTACTTTGCTGTATGTTTTCTAGCATAGTAATTTCAATCCCTAATTCAAAGCTACAGAAATCAGTCATAACATCTCAGTTATCATTGGCCCTAAGAAATCTCATCTTCAGATTTTTGGTCACTCTTGCAGATGGTCTTTAGCTTTGACCTCAGTTTTCTTAGTTATTTTTCGCACTGTTCTGCTATTAACCACACTTTCTTTCAAGCCTTTCCTCTGATCTGATTGAGATCATGAGCTTGTTGACTCCCAGTGGCTGAAATTTGTCCTTCCTAGAAACCGCACTCTTCTTTTGGAGGCTATCATAGCTTCTGGTACTATTAGCACAAATATTTAGGTGTAACACTACTGTCTGCTTTCCATATTACTTGTAAGAATTAGTTGCATCCAACATGATTTAAATTTTCAGTCATTTAAGAGACAGAGAAGGGGGGAACTAAGCTAAAAAAATACCTTCATGCTTGGTTTTCCCCTTGCAGGATCCTCTCCCTGAAGCCATTTGGAGGTTTGTCACTGATTTACACAGGAGGGAGACAGGGCTGTAAATCAACTTTTAGAGATGTACTTTTCTTTAAGCATTGCCCTGATTATTTTCCAACATTTGCTTCTACCATACAATATAAATCAGAGAACTTTCTCTTTGTTGTTTGTCGCAGGTTTTCCTGGAAAATTCATAGTGGGGATTTAACAGAAGAATACCAGCGATACATGATGTGTACACATTTTTCTTTTGAAATTACATCTAAGGTGGTCCTCAGTACTGCATGATTTTTCCCTATTGTATATGAAAGTGACTCACTGGGACGTTGGCAGTGCTCATGATTTTCCTGCTGTTTGAAAAAAAAAAAAGTTAAAGCAGCAAGTGTGAAGAGGCCTCTGCAGACTGGCTCCATCTGTGCTTCCTCAGCGGCTCCTGGGCTGTCAGAGTCAAGGACAGCCAGCGCTCTCCATGTTCCAGCACCACGCGCTCTTGATGGGCCATTGTTTCCCTACAGGCTATTATTGTTTCGAGTTGTCACTTAAAGGAGATGTTAGGTTTCTGGCTGCCAGGTCATTCTGCCCTCAGAAGTGGTGTTTATAACTTTGCCGTGGCCTTTTGCAAAAGCTGCCCGGCTGGCTGTGACTGAAGGAGGTCTGAGCAAGCTTTTCTTTCCCTGGTGACTGCCAGGTTCTTCTCATTTCCCCTCACTGCTCCACACTAAAGAGCAAGGTTTACATAGCCACCTCCACTGCTGTAGAGAAGAATGTTAAGTTCCTTTACGCTATAAAGGTTGATTCATAGCTCAGGTTTGGGAGGAGCCAGAAGTGGGAATTTCTGTTAAGATACAAAAAGCTTTCTGAGGGAAGCAGGCAATTGGAGCAGAAGAACTTGTAGGATTGCTGTATAGTAATTATAGGTCTTAATCACCTACACATTTCAGGAGAAGAGCCACGCTGTGAATTCGATCCGCACAGCCAGCTTACAGACTGGTATAAAGCTGAGAAGGAAACGTATGGGTTGTTCATAACCATTTCCTTAATCGGGTGGCACTGCTGAGTGTAATGATATTCTGAAAGCAAACCTGACACACGTGACAACTTCAGTACCATTGGGGGAAACAAAATGCAGACGTTACCAAAGTTAAGGAATCTACGAACGAATGTGTAGAACATTAAGAGAAAGATCAAGGGGAACAAACCATCTATAATAGCCTAAAAAGAATAATAAACCTGACAACCTGAGCTGAGCATTTAGAAACGGATTTGCATACTTTCAGAATTGCTGTGCTGTTTAAAAAAATAAAATAAATTCCCTCTCAAACTGTGCTCAATTCATCAACCCCTCTCATTATCACAGGCTCTCACCACACTTGGCTCACAGGTGCCAGACCACAGCACAAGCCAGCAGTTGGGAGTCCTTCACCCAAGGACTTTCAGCTGCTGTGGAGCACCCATTACATCCCATTCCTAACATTTACATTCATCTGCAAAGAAAAATACACAAGTGCACATGGCATAAGGCATAATAAAAGAGATTCAATTCCTTTTTAGGGAGATTTGCAGGAGACTCGAGTTCAGGCCTTCTAATTGTGCATTTGAGATCCATCTACAAGTGCCCTCACCCAACACTTTGCAGTGGGAATTTTCCCCCCCTCTCAGAGGATTTTTTATTCACTATTATAGATATCTATTTTAGAGACAGTCTAGATCAGACTAAATCACTTTCATGCAAATCCCACTCAAATCATTATGAGTTGCCTCCTCTTTATGACATTTATTCCCCTTTATTTTCGTTAAGCAAGTTATTTCTGTTCAGTAGGGTTATAAAACTTATTATGTGACTCAGGGACAAAGAAAGCTAAAATTTGCTTGCTCCCTACCAATAGGATTTTCTGTCACTATCAATCATGAAAACAGAAACTCGGAACAAACAGCACCTATGCATCATACTTAGTGATAAAATCCTCTTGAACATTTAACTGATGTCCCCAAGTGACTGAGAAGTGTGCATCCTACTATCACAGCTGTGCAACGGAGCAGTGGAAAGGGAAAGACAAGCAAAAGCAAACAATCTGATAAAAACTTGTTCATCTGACAAAATAAGCTTCTATTGACAAAAAGAAGGTAAACCTTCCTCATAATACAGAGAAGACGGAACATTTGTTTACCAGAAGCAGGAAGCATTTTGCACTTGCTGCAGTTTCCAGGACTCTATAGCACTGGGAAAGCCCTCTGCTATCAGTTGCACATGAAAAGCTGATGCAGGTAATGGTACTGTCTTTACAGAAGCTACCAGCTGGCCCTCCTGGTCTGCCAACCTCTCCCACTTCTGCAGCAGCTGAAGGAGGTAATCAGGGCATGAATTGTCTGTGCATATAAGCCACCCAGGTTGTGTGCCCACTGCTTCTGCTATCTTTGTGTTTCCTGATTGCAGCATCCGCTCATTTATTCATCGTGTATTTAGATTTTTGTTGTAAGAACCATCTGTTTGCTATGAAGAGTGAAATAGGTATCCCCATCTCTGACTGAGAAGTCTGATTTCTACTATTAATAAGAAAAAATATAGCTTTTATTTTACATAGGAAATAGAAACAAACTTTCATGAAAGAGATAATAGACTTCTGCAGAAAGGCAATAGAACAGTCACTGTGAAATAAGCACATTCACCTCCTTCAGAACCACATTCACACCCCCACATCACAGGACATTACATACATAACATCCAGCAGGTAACAAGGACCCAATATGAACGCAAAAAATTAAAATGATCAGTGACTCTTGCATAAAGGTCTTTGTAAGATGTCTTATAAGGAAGATGGCACAATGAATAATTTTCCAAAAGAACAGAAGTATTGTATTTTGAGATAGGTTTCTTCTATGAGATGCTGCAATACAGACATCTAATATAATGTAGTTGGAGGACTACAGGGAGATTTAAAGGAAAGGAAGGAAGTATTCTGGTCCAAGTAACATGTCCCAGCAAATTTACACAGTGTAGCCGATGCACTGGAATTAGATTAGCACAACATTGCTCATTTCCAAGTGCAAAGACTGTGTGCAGAAAATGCTTAATGGCAACACTAGGAGGAAACTTGCTGAAGCAGTGAGACACAGATGGCCAGGGCTCAGCACTCAAACTCCCTAGGAGTCAAGACGTTCCGGGGCTGAGATGAGATTTCCCGTGCACCGATCTGCCCCGTAGAGGACAAAGAGCAATTGTGCCTACTCTGGAGAAAAAAGGAAACACTAGAACAGCTACGTGCAGCAGATTTAGGGATGGAGAGGTGCCAGAAGAAGGTTCAGAATTTCCTTCTCTTGCCAATAACGAGCAAGCAGATTGAATATTTTGCTAATAGATATCATTCTACATGTAGTCAAAGAAAAAGAAAAAACTTGAATATCTCTGTATCAAGGGACCTTGGTGACTGGGAAGACATCAATAAGTTATTTGGTGCTGCTGGATTTGTACTGTAGACACTCTGGGTGTTCATTCCAAATTAATAGTATGTGTGTCAAAACTTTTGCTCTCGCTCAACACAAGCAGGATTTAGGGAGTGTTTTAAAATAAAGGATATTGTAAAGTAAGGGTGGGGTTAAACACAAGGGAAATCAAAACTGTCTCATTGGTTTTTACCGCAAAAAAAAAAAATTTAGATGACACTGGGGCAAGTCATTCAGTTTTCCCAGATTGGTTTTTTATCTACTTAATACTGAGATTAGAATAACAACATTTCCTCCCTTCTGCTTTTGCAGAATTGTGTATTTCACTCCCCTGAAGGCAGCAATACATGTCTCTCCAACTCCTGACACAATAACTCTCACTTCTGAGCTGGGGACTTCAGGAAATATAATTTAAACAGGCAGCGTGTGTATAAACCCATCATTTGGTGGTAGATGAAGAGAGCAGCAGATGAAAAAACTCAAATAGAAAGAGATGAGCAAAGAAATAACACGCAGGGATTCACGTTAATACAGATATGAACACATTTCCATACAGAACTATCTGTGGCGCCTTTAAATACTGCACTGAATGCAGATGTAACATATTTAACCTCACAGCAGGGTGGAATTGCTCAGCTGGCACGAGGCACTACAGGAAATAAAGCAAAAACGGTCCTGAATTATAGACATACATACCAAAGATTTAAATGGTGCCCTAGAATCAAAGCTGATGAGCAAGCTTGCCCAGCCATAAATCTCAAACAAGGTATAATTACAGCCACTTTAGAGCAACAAGTACTGCCCTTTAATGTCATTCTATGTTACTGGACTCCATTTTTCAACTATGGTCAGCGAAATAAGGTCTGAGGCAGAGGAGAAACGGTGCATTTGCTTCAGAACAGAAGTAGAGACAACACGAAGTGTTTGAACAGCACTTTCTAAGTCGTGGTCTGTTACACCTGCCATCAGCACATTTTCAAAAGCATCCCTTAACAGAGGGAGATATGATGCAGTCACAAGTTACTCTTCAAACACGATGTGTGTGTATCTAAATCAATTGACTTTTAAAAGAGTGGCGTTTCAGTGATCAACCTTATTTGTTACAGCCAAAGCAGAATACTTTGTTTCCATTCACGTCTAATAAATTTTGGAAGTTTTGAACAAGATAAAACTTTATTGTTTTGTGCTTTTTTGTCAGTTTTACCAAGTTATTCAGAAAGCTATGAAAACTTCTTACAAAGTGCCAGTCAAAAAAAAAATAATCACATGAAACTCACTGCTCTCCAGCAATCAAAATACTTCTCATCCAGTCACTAAATTAAATTCTGTACTCAAATAGCTATTCCAGGTGATGCAGATTGATATTTCATCTTTCATAAATTAAGTTTTACAGCCTCGCAGAATTAAACTGAAGACGGTCATAATGAAACATGGAATTAACCACATAATCCACATTTGATTGCAAAATGTTACATATCATCCTGATATTTCCAGCGCTAGACAACTGAAAACTCTGGGGACAGTCAGCTTTACAATCAAATATCCAGGCACACAATTCCAGACAGTGACAATACGTACATGACTTTGACAATCTGTGATTTAGGGCTCATTCTAATCCCTGCAAAGCTCATTCCTAAGAATCAGTGTCTTATCAGCACCAGTATGCACTCAGTTATCTGAGGTATCTATGTCGATATTGAGGTCAAGTGTTAACAAATTTAACTCTCAGGAAAGTAATATAAAAGAGATGTAATTACAGATGTAAACTATCATCTTCTTACCTACTTAACATTTGATCGTAAACAGTAGAAAATTCCTAGCAAGGAACAAACATCAAATAAAGTTAAGTTTTTTGTTAGTGTAAGAATAATTACCCAGCTCAAGAGGCCTGCCCTGTAACATATTACTCTGGTCCAGAGCTCTCCCACAAACTCAGTGCTGTGCACAGCTACCAGCTGGTCCTCCTGCCCACAAGGCTCTCCATCTCCTTAGCAAATAGAGCTTTGGCAGGCTCCATGTTCAGGCTATTTGCACAACCTCCTTTACTTTTTATTGCTCTTAGGTGAGAAAAATACTATCATCCCCCTCCAAGATCATAGTGTTTAATGATCTGTATCTAATATCAGGCACTTTTAACACAATGAAGAATACCTGTGAATGGGCAAGTAACAGCCAACCACAGATTGAGACAGAAGCACATGTAATTAATACATTCCTAAGGTGGTGACTGAGCACTTTAATTTTCAAATGATACATCAGCTGAAACGCTCCAGTTTTTCAAGTAGAAGAAATAACTGCATTATAATTATGGTAATTAGACAAATGAATATAATCACTGATCCAGATAACACATTAATGTTAAATGTGTGTTTTTGCTATGATTAATTGTGCAGCATCCTTGCTCCTCAAACTGGCTTAAGCCATTGCACAGCACTGCAAGTTCTAAGATAGCTAAAGAATAAACTGCAGTTGACACCAAATAATCTGATAAAACTCAAAAGCCAGTGTAGCCAGAACTACAACATTCATATCCTTAAGGCTAATAACAACAACAAACACAATGCCACTTTCTCCACTATTCATAAAGCCTTCTTTTCTGTCTGGCAAGTCTTCCTGGAGGAAGAACGAGTGACTACTGCCTCATGTTCATCACTGCTAGAAGCATCTACACAGAATAACACAGTCTTTCTGCATCACTGTCAATCAACATTAAGAGAAATACTGCTCTGAGCCATGCTAATTTATGGGAATTGACATTGGACATTTGTTTATATGGATGCAGATGAGAAGAAATCAGTTCTGCCTTTGTTTGAAGTTGTGTTTACTTGGTCAATAATACAGGATAAAATTATTAATAAACACCATACTCTGTTGGTTGACTCCTGACAAGCTTGTATTATGCAATGTTGCTGTTCTGCAAGTTTCCATCTCTCCCCGATTATTTTGCTCCCCTGTAATCATTCTTACTTTCTTCTGGATACCCTGGGAAAGGTCTGGATTCTGCATGATTAAAGTTAATGGGAGCTTTGCCATCAAATTCAGAGAACATGGGATAATGCTCTGTGCCAAATTCCATAAACCTTCCAGTAAGCCAAAACACCTGTTTTCCTTCTCCTCCCATGCCCCATTTCTCCTCATTGCACATTTTTTCTCTGCTCTGACACCTATTAATCCATGCACTCTACCCAATCCATCATATTCATCTTTCTTCACCAGTTATGTTGCCACAGCTCTATGGCTGGAATTAGTAGGAGAGTGCGAACTCACTTAAAAAAGTGCTACTTTTCTTGCTGCCAAAATAATGTCAGTGCATCACAGAACACAAGTTCAAAATGGTATGCAATATCTTCTCATGCATCTTGACATGATTTTAATTTTGCTTCCAGTCCCACTTGGAAAAATCACCACCCAATACATTTATTACTAAAATGCTCTTACACCCAACTGTTAAATCTCTGCCATTGTTCCATTGAATTTGCTGAATTCCAGCCTTCTCCTTCCTAGTAAATGTAATGAACATACTTTATTATTTCTGCCAAAACGTTTCAATATTCAAATGCCAGCACTTCTTCATTCCTTGTGCTAAAACCCTCCCTGGGATTTTCAGTTTCAGTCCTCCCAAGTTTCTAGAAGACACATCTTTAATTAAAGCACCTACCAAGACAAGCAAAACAAGTGAAACTATCTTAGTAAAATATAAAGCTTCATCTGGTAGTGACTAGACAGACTAAAAGCAAAGACAATCATTTGGGAACGATCGCCTGGGTCAACAGTCTCAGATACATATTAATCATGAAGGGGAAGATTAAAAATAGGGTACTTTGGGAACAGTCAGTTCCTTATTGAACCAAGACATACTGGTCTGTCTCATTAGTACATGCTCTTATTTGTTAAGACCTTTCATTAGTTGTGTGAATGTAATCCACTACTTCATCCCCAAAACGCATGACAGGCCCAGCAGCAGGTGAAGAGCATCTCCTGTATTCAGTTCCAGACTTTGACTTTATTAGAGTCATACATCATTCAGGATTCAAATTAACATCTATCCCCAGACACATGCTTTATGGCTCGATATTTGCTCTGAAGCATTATTTGAATTTGCTGGTTATACACATAAAGTATACTGCCATTATCAGGAAACTTATCTTCCACTACTGGAGACCATTCTGTGAAACCCAAACTTCTGCTCCTGCTGGTTTATAAGATGTAATTTTTTTTTTTTTTAACCCTTTTTTCCTTGGAAAAAGTAAAGCCTGAGCAGCTACAGAACTAAGTAAAGAGCAAACTATTACACATCCATTCAAAAACCTAGCCAAACACAGTTCAGACTGTAACAGCCAGATGCTCATTGCTCACTCACTGCTTCCACAAGAAGCTAGGACACTGCCTAAGAGAGGAACTGATGTCAAGTATTTCATCATAGTGCAACTGAAGCTGAGTTTTATGTCTTTATTACTAGCTCCTAAATACAAGGAAAATCAAACAGCTTGGTCCAAACCAACACCTGACCAAATTGCTGGAGTCTCTTGGTAAAGTAACCTAATGTGTCAAAGAAATTGCACCATAGTCCTGTCCACCATACATTTTTAATCAGTCAACAAATGACATCTTAGCTCATTTTTTTTTAATTCAAAGAAAATTAGACAAGAAGAGAAACAAAGTAGTTCTGAAGTGTTTTATCAGCATTTATCAGTAAAATTTAAGAAATAAAACAAATAAAAGAAAATCACTGAAGTAGATTTTTGAATTTCCACAAGGTACAGAGAAAAGCAAAGCACTGAAGTACTACTCTCATGCAGAGAACAGAATTCTCTACCTAGCAGCACAAGCAGACTGGGGATGCAAAAGGGATGCTTGGAATTGCTGTGAAAGCCCATTAGCATTCATGGGCTTTCAGAACTGCTGCACTCTTGTAATTGTTTGGATCCCATGTCCTGATTTGCTTTTATATGCTCATTTAACTGTTGGTTTTATTTCCTTATCTTAGCTCCTATTAATGACCCTGCTTTTCAGCCCCATGCGAGGCACTTGCTCTTTTCAGTAATCAGGTATGCTTAGAAGTAAGTGCTGCTTTAAACACTTGGGAAAATTTAAAACTACACTGGGCAGTATTCAAGTTACTTTACAGGCACAGAGAGCAGGAAAGTTTTTTTACAGCGATATTTTATCCAAATAAATCCTTTACAGTTAAACATTACATTATTAAGAATTTTTTTTGCCGTCCTACTTGTAAGCCAGTACTCCAAACATCGAGTTTCTTCGCATTTTTTAAAGACTGGAGAGAAAGATTAATTTCAGAGTAAGTTTTATTTTGTCACCCTGCTGTAAAATCATTCTTAAATTCTGTATAAGTTTCTATTTCAAAGGCTTACTCTGCACAGTGATGAGCAACAGTGTTACGCTCTGCCAACTTCCTAATCCACATTCATGTACACACACAGGCTGTAAACCTGAGAGTTTATGGCAGCACAGTTTACTTCATCTTCAGCTGAGCTGTGCAAACCCCGCTTGCACATCAGTGGGATTACCCACTGAGAATTTGTTTTGTGCAGACAAGGAGTAAATCACCTGATAATCTAATGAGGATGGATTGTGTAAATAGTTGCACAAAGAGCTAATGTGCACAGATAGGGCAATAAATTGGAATGATCGATGGGACAAGAACCACAGGAAGATCAAAAAGCACGAGGCTGCAGTGATTGTTTTAATCACCAGACCTAGCGCTGCCATTAACCACTTCCCGTAAGTGCTCTCTCAGCACTCTGGACTAGAGATTTCCTGCACTTTTTTTTTGCCTTAGACCATTCAAGGTTAGCAGGATACAGCCTCCAGCAGCACCAGATACCAGGTGAAGTGCAAACAAGACTGCCCTCAAGAGCAGTTGTGCATGCTGCTATGAGGGCTCTGCAAGCAGCCTGCCTGCTGCACACCATCTTGCCTTTCACATGAAGGATCGTTAGATAAAATTGTGAGCATACCTTTGGGTGACATAAAAGGACGCTGCCAATCCATCCCCTTCAATGCTGGAGTTTTGCCACAAGGAGTTCAGCACATTGAAAGAGCACAGGCAATGGGATATTGGGATGATGGCAGGAATCAACTTATGCTCATGCTTTCCTCTCTGAATCTCCTTGAGTTTGCACTATCACTGCCTTACCACCAAGCAGGTACATTCTCTGAATAAAGAGCCACACCTGTGTACTGAAAAAAGTAACACACTGATGGTTTTTAGTTTTAACTCCATTCCCCTCCATGGGGAATGGACATTAAAGATTCTCAATTAATGGCTGGGCTTTTTCAGATTTTTGTTGTTTATGATGCTTGTTTGATTTTAAGATTTAAGAGGAGCAGTTTTTTGTTTTCCTGAAGATAAACATGAATGCCTATCTCTGTTCAAAAGTATAATCTTTCCCATCATGTCAGTAATTAAAAAAGTTTCAAGAAAACACACTTCATTTCTCACACAGTATCCTCAGGCACTCTTAGCAGCACTCCCATGTCCAGATTCCACTGTGAACTCATTCACAAGACAGGCCCAGTGAGTAAGCTGAAATGTCAAGGCAACATAAATGCTTGAAGAAACAATTGCTCAACAAAGGGTTGCAGGATTTTCTCCTAAACATGAAGGTCAAATTACTGGAAATCAGGAGGCAAAAATTATTAATTCCCTCCTTTGGATTTGTCTCAATTTCAAGATAACCGTGTCACTTTCCTCTCCGGGAATTTCAGCCAGTTGCTGAGTCTCCTAAAGTTAAGACCTTTGCAAATCACCATAAGTGCTATGGGCACTTCTTACTAAATCAGTCAGGATTTGCTTTAACTCCACACTTAATCCATTTTACCCCGGAAAACAGAAAAACAGATAGGAAGGACATCCAGTCTGGGCACTGTAACTAGCCAGATAGAAAAGATTTGCAGTGGGAATTATTTCTACAACTGGTTTCTCTCTGAAACAGAACCCTATAAGAAAAAACCCTTACAGGGAAGACTTTGAATAAAGAGGAAAAGTACACTGCCAACCAACCTAAAGCCTTGATGGGTCAGTTTATGTACAAGCTAAACAGAAAACAAATACACACAATTGCAACCACCACCTGCATGTGTGACTCAGAATTAAGCAAAGAAAAAGAAAACTCACATTAACTGTGTTATGTTTCACATAACAAACTGTAAATAGCAACCAAATGAGAACAAAATCTTAGCTGGAAACTGCAGAGCATTGACTGGCTGAAATGCTGTAGCTGCCATTGAGCTTGAGCTGGCAATCTATCACAAAGCAGATATTTCAGTCATCCCTGATTTTTTTTACACGCTTTTTAATTTGTGTTGGAGAATTTGTGATCAAAGAGAAGCATGCAGGTTTTTTTCTTAAAATCTTAGAAAGTCAGTCATTCTGGAATTAAATCCACTCATCACTTAAAAAAAATCATTTACTTGCTTGAAAACACCATTCTGCAGCATTTACTAGTAAGAACTGTGAAAATTACCTATATGGAAGACTTGTACCTTGAGGCTAAACAAAGTACACTGACCTTTCACTCCTTACTTAATATACATTCCTTATATATTAAAATAACATATGGAATAGCTCCTGATTTTTTCCAACACCTGGAACCGTGTGGTACATTATAAAGCACAGAAAATACCTGATATAGTGTTCTGACAGTATAAATCTATAACCCCAAAACTACTGAGTGAAACAGTAGGTTACCTTGCAATTCTTCACTCAAAGGAAAACCTCTCCTCACTCACAAATGGAAGTTAATTGCATAAAATCAATCTCTTATAATCTCTCGCTCTATATGCAAGAGCAAATACATTAGACTGAGACATCTCTGACACAAAGTGGCTCAAAGGAATCTCTCAGAAACCAAGGTCAAACTTCATGTCAAAGTGTCCAGTCAAAGTGAAAATTCTAACATCAGATGCTCAAAAACATTTTCTAATGAGCTGTGGTTAAATAATATACATGCATATATATTTAATGAGCTTTTAAAACTGCTTATTTTTAACTTGTTGACAGAATTACATAATAAAATGTCTCCAATGCAAGATGCCCCATGGCAATCATGGTGTTAGAATGGATAAATTTATCCTGTGACCTCTTTGGCTATCACAAGGATATCATGGTGCATTTTTAACTCACTTTTATCTAAGGCCACGCTACCTGCTTTGGGAGAGCATTTTCCACGAATTAATGACTCAATTCGTTTTTCACTTTTGCTTTCTGTTTCACTTGAAAGGAAAGCCCTAAGGCTGGGAATACAATGCATTCCCATGCTGGTTCATAACAGAGGGCTGTGCTCCAGAAGATTCCTACTGCTGGCCTCAAGTGCCACAGCACAGCCAGCTAGAAAGTGGCAAAGGAATGAAGCTTAGCTTTAGAAGACAAGAAAGAGCCAGGATAAATACACAATAGCAATTAGCTAATGAAGGTAGTGTTAAGTTTCTCTATAGTTTTGTTGCTTACATTGAGATACTCTGCAGAGAAAACAAACAATCTTAAGATCCTATCTTAAGACTGAATATAAAGAAATGGTAAATTGATTTTAATTATTACTCCCTGTGAGCCAAAGTACTCCTGGTTATTGTGAGCATCTTCTATACAAGAGTGCATAGAAACTAAGGAAAAGGTAGCTAACATAAGCAGGTGGGTGGGCAGGACAGAAATAAATGGTTCAAGAGAAGTATCTTTTGGGGAGAATGCTAGAATAATTAATTGAAAGAGGTAACATGAAGATGAGAGTTAGGGGTGGTGGGAACTTCAGCATCCATACAGGATGTAGAAAGATACCTGACAGGGAGAATTCTTGAGGGACTACTGGTTGTTGCCTCAGGTTAGAGCAGCTTTTCATATCTAGAGACCATAAACACTGGAGAACAAGATTTGGAACATCTTGCTAATCCTTTAATGACAAAAAAGTGAAAAAAAAGAATTTCACTAACTACCAAGCTTCTCATTCTGATTATGCAATTAAGCAAGCTTCAAAGAGTATGAATTGAATTAAAAGTTTAGATTAAGAGTTCAGCACTGTATAACTGAAATTTCTAGTTTCTACCTTAAAGCCACAACAACACATATGATTTTCCAGTTTGATTTGTGATGACAGCAACACTATGAAAGAAGTAATTGGAACTTCTGCTGTGAACTCAGCACAGCAGATCTCCCCTAAGTTTTGCTTAAATAGTACATGGAACAAATTTAAAGAAAAGGAAAGAAGTAGTAGAGGAAAAGCTTCTCAGTATGATACAGATCTACCAAGCCTTCAGATATATTAAACCTTATTTTTGACTAAGACAATCACATAAATATACAAATAAGTTGAGCTAATATAGGCTGTGCTCTACTACAGGCTTATCTACACCCAGGCTAAATCCAGAAAGCCTGAGAAAAAGGTAGATTTGGAATACACACGCAACAAAGCTTCCTTGTGTCCCAGAAGCATTATTGAGCTATTGCACAGACTTTTGCTCATTGGAAAAAAAAAAAAGAGGAAATGAAAAAGGAACATCTGCAATGTCTAAAGCATCCCAAGGGGAATACATGGGAAGGATGTTTCAAAGCTATTTGAGCTAGTGTCAAACAGGGATAGGAGATGCAAAACCTGATTAAATCAAATACTAATAGAGTTTACCTTCTGGAATATGACTGAGACATATGATAAATACGTATATACACAGTTATGAAAAATTAACTAAACAAATGCAAACAAGTAAGAAACAAACTCAGTGAATTTCTCATGATCTAAACTCATCCTTGTGTTATATTATGTGCTCAGAGCTCACAATAAGGGGAAAAACAGCTCAGGTGAAGCTGCTACTTTGAAAGAGCTCCTTGTACCTACTCCAGAGCGTGCTTTTGTTCAGTTTGCCACTAAGCTCTTTGTGCAGGTATTGCATTGCCATCTAGTGTACATTTCATGTATTGTGAAATCCAAGAAACAGACCTGTAGGCATCCTACAGACATCCCCTTTGCTGGCTTTTCTCAAAGCATTCAATCTTACAGAAAAGACAGATTTCCTCCAGGCTACTCAACATCAAGAAACATATGACTCACATTATTTAAAAACAAAATCAGCACCATAAAGAAAGCACCACTCCAGTGGCAGCCTCTCTACTGAACCTGAAACAGTGGGTACATCCATGACAGATTTAGGAATTCCTACTGTCCTTTCATCAAACAGTGTTTCAGCATTCTTTCCCCAAAGGGAAGGTGAGCCCTCACCCCTACCAGCAATACAACCACTGGCTCTGGAGCAACATGGAGCACAGCACAACACTGATCTTTCTCATCCTGCTTTCCATACAGAGTTAAACCACTACTGAGAGAGAAGGGGGTGGCACTAATAAAGCCCCCAGAAGGGCAGCAGGCCCAGGCCTCACGGCGCTGGCCTGCTCCATGCAGGAGCTGTGCCTCAGACTCCCAGCCATGCCTGGCACGTGAGTTCTGTGGGATGCACCACACACAGTGAGATATAGGAGGTACCTGGACCCTGCTAAAACCTCTGAAACAAGTTACTCCCCAACCACAACAGCAAGATTTATCTTTTTCAAAAGAGTCCTTTCAAAACACAAACAGGCCCAAATTTAGAATGCAGAGGTTAAGTCATAACATATTGCAGAGGAAGCAGAAAACACCCTGTCCACCAAACAGCCTCAGAGACACTGCTCCAGCACTGAGCTCCAGCACCAAGCCCCAGCTCTGACAGCTGCAGTGAACAAAAAAAATGGTTTTGCACTCACCTCAGCCACCAGTTCAACCAAGAGAGGAACACAAACTCCACTGGAAGGAGAGAAGAGAAAGCAATCCTTATTTTGATCAGGAGAGGAAGTGATACCTGTAAAACGTGTGCTGCTTTCAGAATCAAGCTCCTCAGTTGCTATCATTTACAAATAAAGTTTTATGAGAACTGGCTACAGCTGTTCTTTTTAGCATCTAGCCATTTTAAAAAGATACCAATATCCTAACATTACGCATAACAAGTAGATTTTACCTTTTTGTTGTTGTTGTTAGCTGTTGCAGCTTGAATTACTAGTTCTCCTTGTTAAAGTTTGCTTGTTTTACGGCTCTTATCATATGATATATTGCATAAAATACAGCAACAATAAACCTATTTAATAGCCTGTATCCTTTTTTTCCAGCCATCACATTACACGTTTGTATTTGTTATTACATTCTAGATATATCTTTTTATCAAATTCAGTGTTGGTCTGTTATTGACCCCCACAGATTACTTACAGTATGCTTCAAAATGCCAACATGCATGCAGGCCATGAACAGCTGAGCTGAAGAAGGAAGCTAGCAAGCCCCCTAATTCATTTGAGCCTGAAAAGAACAAGTTAACAAGAAAAAACTGTTTAAGCTAGCTAATATCATTTTAAATGAACTACTGCAATGGCTCTGTTTGCAGATCAGAGAAGCCAGTGCATCCAACAGAGAGGGAGGTGAAGGACAGTTAGGGCTGTTAACTCCTCTCATTAGTACACAGCAGGGCATTAGGCCAAGAAAAAGAGAGCAAATAAAGTTCCAGGATGATTATAATCCCATTACATTAAAAACATTGAGTGTTTATTCAGCAAGATACTAATACCTGCACTAAATAAATACACCCTTTTTCTTTAATAGGGTACCACCTCAAGTACAAAAGCACACAATTAGCAAATGTACAATTAGAAGAGTAGCATGGTTAGGATAGCAATTTACAGGTTTATAGTTAAAAAGATTATCATAGTAGAAAAAGACAATAAAAAATGAAATGCTCACCCATGCCCTAGGCTCACAGTAGAAAATTCAAAAGAAGGGATCTCCAGCAAGAGACCTTTCACTAGTTGCAGTCAGCCCTTAAATGAGTCTAGGAGAGGTGGAGCAAGGCTCTACCCCCTTCTGGTAGCACAGGTCAATTGCCTTCACCTGTGCTCCCAGGGCTGACTCAGTGCTTGCCTCAGGTGATCAATCAGTGGTTCAGGCTCTGACTCAACACTTACCGTACAAAAAGTGAAGCAAGTAAGTAGCTGGCTGAATTAAATCTTTAATGTAATCACCTAAAGAACTAATAAGAGATTTTAGTACACCTCTTCCATCCCCTGCTGTGGAATGCTTCCCTCGTTCTACCATTGTCCTTAAACTTCTTGCATAAAATCATATATCATAGATTTGCCATAGGTAGGCACAGGATCAACATTATTCAAGCATATTTGTACCCTCTTGGCCTGCAGTCAGGAAAACCTGTTACTGCTTTAGCTAGAGCCAGGTGCATCCCCCATTTGCAGAAATAAAAGCAGTTACAAGTAATTAATTGATCATCAGCCTAGTGCGTGAGCAGCTAATACAATAAGTAGACATTATATTCAGAGACCAAGATATGAAAGGAAGATAATTCTTTTTGTGACAAGTAGTGGTATCAGCCTTGTTTTTCCAAAAAGAAAAATGAGATCTTCTTAACTAAGGAAAAAGCTGCTCCACATAGAAGATGTTACATGTAACTGGATCCTTTCCCAGTGATTTTTAGTGATTTGTCTTTTAACCAAAAGTGAAAATAGAAAGATTCTAACGTTAAAATTTTAAAAACTCTGGTTCCTAACGTCATATAAATTTCCAAAAGCATCCTAAAATTGGCCACAGTTTATCAGATCTAACAAGTTAGTGACCAGCCTTTCATTTGAACTTTACTACAAGAAGAAAGAATTTAATCTAAGGAGATAGAGAAAGGTCAAGAATCATCTAAAGATACTGTCCTCCTGATTCCTAAGCTAGAGCACAAGACAAAACTTCTGCTAAGAGCACTCTGTGTGCCAGTCTTGAACATCTGCTGTCTGTTATCAGCAACCAGCTGAAATTAGGCAACAGGACTCTCAGGCCATTCAGACTACAGCTTCACCAGGAAGGGTTTGCAGGTCAAATGATCATAAGTGATTTTTCTTAGTAAAACGAGGTGGAAAGCCATGAATTCTAGCCATTCATCTACAGATCTTTCCCAAAGGCCAATGTCTGTTACTGAGCATTCATGACTGTGGATGGCAAACTTCTACTGAAGTTTGGAAGAAGAGGATTTCACATTCTTGTCCGAAAGTCACATCTTCCCTTTAAGTTTCTGCAGTGTTTTGCGTGGTTATTATAACATTTCTTTTTTAACAAAGGAAGTGGTAAAATACTGGAGTTAAAATGATAATATGAAGAGGAAAGCCTTAGTGGAATTTCCTATGGCAGTGTGAAGCTTTTATTCATGAAAGGGGAACCTACCGGTTCAGAGCAAATCTAATACCCAGATGCATCCAGAGCTTGGTGCTTCCAAATATTTCAGGTATGTGAGGTTGGAGAACATGATATATTATGCAAAAAATGCACGCAGGAAAGGAAATCAGTAACTGGGAGGGAAATACACGGCAGCAGCATGTGCCAAACTGCCACAGCTCAATGTTAAAGCTGGGAAAGAGGATCTTTGTGGAGGAAAGAAATGGGACACGAGGTCATTTTCTACTCCCAAGGTTGACATTCAAATCCAGAGTAATTCCACTGAAGACAGTGGATTTAAATATAGAGTAGAAAATAGATTCTGTTACTCCTTTCTAATCACGATGAGAGGTGGAGAATCAGTTCAACATATCTTCACCAAGATCCTCCTTTCTAGGGACAATTGGGATCAGGACCTGAGAGATATACGTGGATTTGCTGACTCACAGTGTTGGATTAAGGACTGATACAGAAGGAGGTCACCTCATCAGACACAATCTGTTTGTTCCATCTCTCTAACAGAGGAAGTTACCTAGAAGCAGGGCCAATGTGACTGTCAACACACAGAACCTCCAGCCAAAAATGTATGAGTAATGTGATGTTTGCAATAAGCAGAAGCATAGATGTGTAGATCCTATGTTAAGTTTTGGTCATTGAGTATTATTTGAAGGGGTTGTAGTGCTTTTACTTAATTTTATGCTTAAGTTTTCCAAATATTTGGAATCCACATTTTTTCAGCATTCGTTTTAGCTTTACAAAGCAATTTTTCCAATTGTTAAAGGCTTCAAGTGGGAAAAAAACTATGACAAGAAGGGTTTTTATAACTAGATTTTTGTCTTTTGGACATTTTGATCTCTGCAATTTTATGAAGGGAAAACTTTCGTTGGAAAAGTATAGCATGGATTTTTTTTCCTTTTCTTTTCAGGCTTCTGAGTGCATTTCAGACCAACCAAACAAACAAGTAAAATGAGAGAGAAAAAGCTCATGTTTAAGTATTTATTGATCCTTCAGATAAATAACCACACTGTAGTTTCCTGTTGTTGTTTCTAATATCACACACACTCAGGTAAGAAAAGGCATGATACGCTTGCCTGATGCTCTGGGGAAGAACTAGATTGAACATAGAATTGTGGTGTGACTTTGCCATTTTCTTTGCTTGCGTGTGCAGTATCTCCATTAACATGCAGCTTTTAAACACTTTTTTTTGTGTTTTGTGACTGCTGCTTTGTGATTTTCACAGGATCCACATAGGCATCCATTTGTCTAGAAGAAAGCACAAGTTGCTGTGAAGTAGTTTGCTTTCATATAAGATACTTAATTGTGTGAGGATCTGAAACTAAAAGGAAGCAGGAAAGGAACTGGACTGCAGAGTATGCTCACACCTCTTTAGCTGCATCTTTAAGGATCTAATGGGACATTGACTGTGAAGACAGCCCATTGCCTTCAATTCTTTTCAAAGCCCCAGAATAATGAGGTTGCTCATTAGAAGTGATGCAGCTGTGCACGTTCTGTAACTATATGGCCTTCTGTTACCACTGGCAGCTCAGCTTTACCTTTTGATTAAGAAATTCCATCATATAACGATCTCACATCTACCAACTTGGAATCCAGAGCACTTTGCAGTGCAGAGACCACAGAATCATAGAATGACAGAATGATTTATGTTGGTGGGGATCTTAGAGATCATCTAATTCCAACCCCCCGGCCATCTTAAGATGTGTCTTAGAGACACTGGAATGAAAACTGAAATTGTGAAGAAAGAACAACTAAAGAATCCTGAAGATGAGGGTGAAAGGTTTGTCTTTGATGTCCCATCCCTCCCCATGGAAGCAGCTGGATTTGAGAGGAATAAAAGCTAGCAATCCAAACACTTTTCTTGGCTATTATGGGAGCTGAATCTGCTCACATACTAAATATTAGGCCAACAAGCCAGGCTTTACTTAGTAAATTCTAGGAAGAATGTAATTTGAGAAAAATTGAAAGCTTGTAAGACTGCAGAAGTCTAGAAAGCACTTCTGAGCATTTTGATTGATCTCAAAATGAAACACATTACTGAAGATTAAATATGTGCTGAAATCAAGCAAGCTGAGTGGCCAAAGCATCTCTGGTGTGGAGGATGGTGGTGGCCTGGAACACTGTCATGGCCCTTGAAAAGCAAATCTTATGGCAACAAAACATGCACATGCAGAGCACAGTGGATTAGCATGTTCTGCTGTATCTTTAACTTCTGTTCATGATGAAAGTTAAAATCTCCCTTGGCTTATTTTGTGGAGCAGATAGTAAGAAAACCCAGAAGCAAACATGAAAAATCAATATGCAAAAATTTTTAATGGCATACAGATCCTGACCTCAGAATCCAAAACTGAATTCTGAGAACTCAGTAATAATTGCATCCAAAAATGTCCTTAGATTGATGAACCTCAAAGGGATGGATGATTATCTAATACCTCAGGAAAAAATTAAACCAGAAACTATCAGTAGAAAGGGAATTAACATGGAGAATAAAGGATAAAGATGGCACAAATCTGTCTTTTAAAAGGACAGTTTTAGAAATTCATACGATGAAAAAATCTCCTGTATGGCCCCATGAACTATTCCAAAGATGAATGAGTCCCACTAAGAAAATATATAACATTAGTTCTGCTTCTGAGTTTGTCTAGTTTCAGCTGCCAACTATTTGATGTTGTTTGGTCTTTCTTTGCTAGACTGTGTGTTATGCAGATACATTAATAAAAAGCATGAAACCAATAAAAATGCTTTCAGGTATAAGCATTAGCCTCTAAAACCTCAAAAAAATTTTTTATATAAATGAAGCATTCAGTTAGAAGCAGAACGTTATGTTTTTCAAAATTTTACTATTTACCTTTCAATAGCCCTTTTAATATTATTTTTCTGCCTACGGTTTTCAAAGGAACCCGAGGCATCTAGGATTTCATTTGTAAGTGAATTGTTTTGGCACACAAACATTTATTGCAATTTTTTCAACTTCCAATTATTATATTCTTTTTTAGGAGATCCACGGTGTTTTCTGGTTTTTATCTTAACTTAGGCTTCTCAAATTTGAAATGGGACTTTGGGGATAAATTTATTTTCAAGATGTATATGAACACATCTTTGTATTTAAATGCTTTGCTAAGGTAAAATTCCACTGATTAAAAGTTTCATTCTTCTGTGCCACTTGTTGAAGTATATTATATCTAAATTTTATAATTTTGGGGGGGTTTTGTTTTCCTGGCAACTATTTAGCTAAGAACTCTTAACATAAAATGCCAGCAACTTATGTAAACCCACAATTAATAGCACTGAATATTTTTCACATTACTTTGAATTTCTCTTGGCATCTTGTAATACCATGCAGTACACAGCCAAACAAATATTCACAGATTAGCTTCCAACGCTCTCCAAATTTTGTTTCTTCTCAGTGGAAATCCCCTGCAAGCTCTGTCTAACTTCTGAGACATTACTAAAATGATGAGAAGATTTTGCAAAAATTAAATATCTTGCCTATTAGCACATATTCCAGAGAGGTGATGGAGTCACCGTCCCTGGAGGCATTCAAGAAACGTGGAGATGTGGCACTGAGGGATGTTGTTTATTGGGCTTGGTGGGGATGGGTCAATGGTTGGACTAGATGATCTTAGAGTTCTTTTCCAACCTTGATGATCATATGATTCTATGGTATCTTAACAGGTATCTGACGCTGAAGTCAGAAATACATGGAAATACAGAACTAAAGACAGAATCTGTTTTTTTGTGGGATGAGAATGTTTTATATTTCATGGTACAATGAAGTTCAAAACAATTTTCATTTAGTCTTTCAAGTTTCCTGAAGAAAGCATTGCCTTCAGAAGATTTATTTCACGAAATCCCAATTAAAATAGTTAACAAGCAGACTTTTTAGGTCAGAATGCAGTAGAGGTTTCTTGGCAGGCTTCAGCAGAGGGCACGAGGGCTGTCTGGTGCATCAGGCAGGATGAAAACAGCCAACACAAAGAGCCAGCAGCTGCTATTGTCAATTCAGTGTAGTCACCAGTCCCTTTGGAGCCATTTGTTACCTCCTTTAAATTACTATTTTGAGCTGTGACGGGGTCCCAGGCTTGCCCAGCCTTTCCACATTCTCCAAAGCACAGGGTCTGCCTGTGATTAGCATGTTTTATTTAGATGAGAGCCATGAAACCAGGAGGCTGAGGTCTTTTTATAGCAAAAAAAAAAAAAAAAAAATTAAAATTAAAAAAATAGGCACCTTCAAGGATTTCTGTGCATGTAAATGCCCACCGTAGCCTGGAGATGTTGTACATTGTAGTGCTGCTCTTTCATTCCTCCTCACATCTCTGTACACACACAGTGCATCCAAAAGGTAAACTTTGCATCTCAGCCTCTTCTTTGCCAGTTAGACTTTTCTGAACCTTAAGTTTTTGTACTCTGAACGTGCTGCCCTTCAGTCTGCCTCCCAACAGTCTTCATTCGTCACAACTACCCCATAACACCAACACCTCCTTTGTCATACAGAAACAAACGCAGTGCAGCACAAACCAGCTAGCTGCATTTCAGCACTCTTCTTCTCCCAAAGCTCTGTATTTTAACCAAAGTCTCTTTAAACTAAATGCCATCTCAGCCACTTGAATAGGGAACACAAAGCAGATCTGCTGCTTTGCAGTGACGAATATCACTACCACAATGTATAGCGATAGGTAATTATAGGGACAAATATAACTACCTTGATAAATCTTCAAATAAATTACTTGAATCTGAAAGGGAAATAAGGTAGCATTAAATTAACCACTGTTCTTTTTTAGATTGAGTTCCTGAGACTGTCTCAAAAACCACATCTCAGACCATGTCCAGCCTGTGGGATGCAGGAATGCTTCCCATCCTCCAAGTCTTGGCATATGCTTGCCCTGCTGAGATGTGGAGTGAAAGACATGGGCCAGATCCTTCTATACCAGCAGGGAAGTGCGGTATAGGTCTCCTACCTCCATGAAAAGAAACTGATGGATTCAGGCCATTAATAAGCTATAAGTGGGGTCCCAATTCTGGAGACCTAAGGATTCAGGATGCCAGGCTATGCCATAGGAGATCTACCCCTCAAGTGCAAACTTCAGAATTTTAAACGCAAGAAAGCCCTGTAATCCAGTCCTGATGGGTCTTGGCACAAGTAAGACTTGAGCTGCTCAAGCTGGGCTAGTTTCAGACACACCCTGAGAGAACTGGAAGCAGCCAAGGAAAGCCACATGAGCGGATATTTAGTGAACGGAAGGGAGGCAAGTCAGACCGTAATTCTGTACTGCTCTTGGCAGCTAAGTCAACTCTTGAATTTTGTCCACAATCTCTGAAAATGTGTTTAATTTACCTTTTGTGCTGGAGGTGCTGGAATGTGGAAGAGGGATGCTGGTTCTGCACGTTTGGACCAGTGCACACAACAACAGGAATCTCACATTACTGGATGGAGTTGCAACACTATTATCTCCTCCACTGAGGCCACGCTGCAGTCAGGTGAGAAGTTCATCCAGCTTGATGTTTTGTCTCTCATTATGGCCCTGACCACATCCGTAGTGGGTGAAAGCAACAAAAACATCACCCCGATTTGCCCTCCTATCCTCTACTGGGATTTAGTGAGCTGCAGGTTGCCACTGGTCCAGCTGATCTCCCTGATTTCTACTTCAGGTCTTGCAATGACCCTTAACAAATTCCACAACCATTTCTGCATTTTGAGAAAATGGATTTCTTATTTTTTTGCATCTTTATTCTGGAAAAGATGAAGAACAGTTACTGTTAATGCAAAATGAGCAGCCTTGGCAACATATATTCCTGTTTACTCAGATTCCAGGCTTGAGGGTCTGATAAAAACCCCAGTGAAGGTAACGGGAATCTTTCCAGAGCAGTTTTAGCTTTAGTCTAAAGACACAGACATGTTCCACTCCTAGAATCCCATGGGTCCATAATCCTATTCAGACTTTTCCTGAAGAAAGATTAGCAGAAAGATCTACAAAATCTACTTATTTCACAATACTAAACTGCTTCCAGTGCATTTCCAGATGTCAAATTCCCTCAACATTCCCAATGCAGGAGCCAAAGTCTTCAGCTTCTATCTTTGACAATTTTCACTGTGCACAGAGGGATGCATGATTACAAAAATCTGTGGTGGCTTAACTTAATATGAAAGTAGGACAAAGATAAAATAACATGCAAGTATTAACCATTAATTCAGGGAAAACCTAGCACTGTGATAAATGGTGCCTAAATATGGATGAGTTTAAGTCACTGCTGAAATATAATAGCTAGGATCAGCAGAGCAAGGCAATTTAAATCAATTAACACAGCTCCCATTCTCCCTGTTAGTAAAGATCAGTTGTTTCTAAATCTGTTTTGTTTTTTTTTTTTTTAATGCTGCCTACTCCAATACTTGCTGTACTACCCAGAACCTCAGCTTCTGGAGGCATAGGATTACATCAGCTTCTCAGTTGTCATTTTCTTCTCCCACTAAAGCAGGCTATAAAAATGGAAACTTGAAGCAAGCTCACTCGAAGCCCTCACAAAGCCAGGAGAAAAACAAACCCACTGTATTTTTCTTAATACCATGACTTTTAGGAAATCTCTTGGGTATTTTAGTTTTCTGGGTTTAATTACAGAAGTCAGAAATACTGGAAGAGAGGCTGTGTCAATGACCAAACTTCTGAGTCAAATTAAAAAGCAGTGAATTATTCACACTAGATGTTAACTCTACATAAACAGAAATGTAGGGGGCAACAAAATAGCTATGAGGAGATGATCAGAATAGTATCACTGCAAGATTCAGGAAGTCTAAAGGTGGGGACCGGAGTGATGTTTCTAGGTCTCATGCTCCCAATGCTGCTGATTACAAGCAGCAAGGCACTCTTTCCCTGAAGGAGGTCTACTGAGAAGCTCTGGGTGCAGCTCAGACTCACACTGACACCAAACTGCTGCTGTTCTACAGCTTTTGCTAGACTGAGTCAAACCGAGCTCAGATAGAAAGAACCAGGTGGGTGGGATCTGAACCTGCTTTTAATCGTCTCCTCTAAACTTATCTGTCATCCTTCCTTCCTTGAAATCCTTATCACTGTAGTAGTACAGTTGGTGCTTGCTAATCCTAACAATTAATATGAATAAAAAGAACTGTAAGTACTGGGAAAGGGAGAAAGACTCACAAAAGTGGGTGACCTGATCCCGCTGACCCCATACAGATGCAGAGCATCTCATTCTCCCCCATGACCTGACTTGAAAACCTGCTTGGGGAAAGCCGTATAGGAGAGAGAGATAATCCAAAAGTAGGCTGTTCTGGCAGTGTGAAGGGGAACGGATGGCTCTCGGTGGGATGGTGGCAGTAAGCCCACTTGTTTCTCTGTTCAAACAACAAATTAGTTGGCATACACACCTCACTGAGGATTTGCTGACATGCTTTACAGACATACCCAGAAAGAAGGTCACAGTTTGAACCTGTAAATTACTCACGCGTTTTAAGTTTCAAATAAACCTGTAGATTTATTGTACAATAGTACAGCCATGTGCCTTTTAAACCAAAAGCTCAGCAGCACACAACACTGTCATCTTCCATTTTAACATACACAGCCCTACAACGCAGCTCAGTTCAGCTAGGAAAGCTACATCATTCACTGAGAGTCCTGGCTGCGCTGCTCTGAAGGATGCTTACCTACAGCAGGAACAATGGCAGTGGTTCTGGTGTTGTAACAGCTAATGACTGTAACCTGCTCTCAGCACAGTAATAGCAAGCTGAAACAAAACAACCTAAAGCAAAACATTAATGGGACACTACATTTCATTGCCAATGCACACAACAGTAGACTAGAGCATCTCACATGTTAGTGGTGAGAAACGTATTACGAGATCAGTTTGATGCAATGTCTGCACTAGCTATGCTGTACAATCCACCACACAGGAGGACTGGATGCATTGCATCACAGAGTAACACTGTGTGGGTTGATACAGTAAGGTTTGGAAGGGGCAGAGCAGGGTGTTGTATACAAATATACATTCACCTTATTAGTTTACAGGCCAGAAACATTCCTGTAGCCAGTCGCCCATATGCCAGTGGTCTCTTTAATTTTTATACTGCTTGCTTCAGTTTTACCTGGTTCTGCTGAAAGCAGTGTCATCGCTTCCAGACACTGGATGTGCCTTAGTATTTCCAGTTATCACTGCAGCATCCTTCATCCTGGCACGTTCGTGTGCCCAGCTTCCCAAGATGTGAACAGCTCGGGTTCTCGGTTTGACACAGAGGCTCCTCCTCACACTGGAGATTCAATGGTCACCACTGGATAACAACTGAGTTCCCCTAAAGGCTGGAATTCAATACCTAACAACTAAACGATTTACAGGTTTCAGAGTAAATTCCTGGCCAGTGAGTATATTCTTTTTTCTTACTGCTGTTCAATCCATCAATGTGTGGTTACATTTTTACTGCAAAGGATCGAGTATTGTTTTTATTAGAGAATACCAAATTGTCAAAAAAGAGTATTTTTCAGGAGAGTTTTAAATACTCAGAGGAGGTAAATTTGGATCCTATTCCTGGGTATGTGATTTTTCACTTAAGGTAGGAATACGATAATGCATTGTTGGTTGATTCTAAATGGTACTGAGCTTCTACAACATCAGCTAAAATAATATGCTCATCAAAACACAGGCAGAGGAAGGAAATCCATATCAAATACCTGATCTTGGATTAAAATAGAGCAGCAATAGTGTCAAAACTTTCAATGAGATGCTTAGCTGAAGTAAAGCAGCAGTTTCAGAAGAACTGTACCAAACTTGTACCCACTACAGTTCACATGTAATTCTCTGACCCCACAAGTTTCACTCAACTCAGACAAAGTACCAAAGCAAGGTAATTAAACTATAGTATACTTAAAAAAAAAAAAAAAAAACAAAAGAAAAGGAGGAAGGAGGACTTTTTTTTTTTTTTTTTTTAAATCAAAGTTACCTTTTTGGTCAAATTTCACCACTGATAAAATTCTCAATTACCTATTTGCATCTAGATCCCACTAAGACTAACCAACATAAGAAACAAAGTTGGAACAAAAGCAAATAGTGCTTGGCTTGTGAAGCTAAATACTTATCACCCATGATTCTCAGTTCAGTGTCTGAACTTTGTGTAAAGTCTGGTAGCTTTCAGTGACCATACGAGCTTTCAGCAGATTATCTAGGCAGCACTGATACATTTAGAGTTTGTTGGAAAGGCAGGTATATAATTTCAACTGATATGATCTGAAATTCCTTTTTTCTCGATGGAAAACAAACACAAGTAACATATCAACAAGATGCACAAGCTTTTCTTCTTTGTCCATTCAGAATTTTTAATTTGGCTAGTAAATAATGAGAAATAACTTAAACCTGATCTTGAGATCATTAACAGTTTAAGACAAAAGCTCTTAATTCTTGAAATCATTTCATGCTGTCTTTAATAAAAGAGTTAATGCAGATTCTTTCTGCTTCCTGAAATGAAGTGAGAAGTTTATGGTTCTTACATATTTGAACAGTCCCAACACCAGAGACACACAAAATGTTATAATGTACTTTAATCATTACACCACCACATTATTATTATAAACCTTTTCAATAACACTCAGTATAGAACTCAGTAAAGAGCACTGTCTACTACTATGCACTGTCAAATATTTCTGGTGGTACTGGGAACTGACTACAGTGTTTTATTTATTTTTTCTTAAATCAAAATTTAACTTACACATTCTGAACTTGTACATAATACACAAGATTGTACTTCCATATAGGCTGCAGAGACATTCACTCTTTTTTTTTTTTCTGATTTGTATATAAGAGTAAATTTTCTATAACAATATGAAAGAAAATTAATAACTTATGTATCTAGCTAGGCGTTTAGTATTTAATTTTTAATCATATTAATCAAAAGATGACTGAAAAAAATCGAAGTTAAATATTGTGAAGTGCACAAAATCTAAAATATAGGGACTTTCCACAGTACATTATACTAAATCAACATATAACAGACTCAAAGCTGAAAAGCCAAAATCTTCATTTAAAAATTTAGCGTTTCTGACATCATTTTCCACCATTCCATCAGCTCTTCTTTCTCCTCTTCTTTTCTTTCAGACAACGACTCCAGTTCAAAATCAACCTGAATAAGAGAAGCAATCAAAATACTGGTAAGAGAAAGAAGTGTGTGCTTTTAAGAGTCATTTACTAAAAGTTGTTTAACACTGCCATAGGCCCTAGGGAAAGACTTTCTATTTTAGGATTTATTCCACAGCCTCTTGTGCCTGATTAAAGTATGTGCAACACTTCCATATCAATACAATAAACATCCATAAAGCACACAGAGGTGCATAATAAAATTTCCAAAAGAATCCAGCTATCTTTGGCTTGTCCTAAGACTTCAAAAACGACAGGGCAAGGCAATGAAAAATAATTTATAGGTACGTGCATCTTCTAGCATATAACATGCATCTCTTTCAGATAATGCTAACACCTAGCAGGGCAGACTCCCAACATACCAAAATACATACTCTATTTTATGTCATTAGGAAAATCCAGGGAGCTTTTCTGGCATATGGTTCACTACTGTGGATATGACATATGAGCACAGTAAATTCCCAGTGTATGTTACACACTGAAGAAATAAGCATCTATTGTAAGTTTTAGGAGCAGACTCCATACCCACATGGAGGATGAATAAAAAATGCTTCTGAACTCTTAAAACGGAGCCTCAGTCTTATTCACCATACACACTGGGTATGAAGCACAGCTCCATCACTGTCTTTCTGCACAGAGCTGAGGACAGTTTTTAACCTGTGCAGGTAGTCACTTGACAATCTAGACTAAAAAGACAAATGAAAATCTCAAGACTGCTTACTCCTTATGCCACACTACTTAGAGATATGCTGTGATTGCCTGATTTCCTAGCCACATAGCTACTAATAAAAAAGAACAAATATCTCAATATCACCTTTCTCTGTGCCAGCTCATTTCAAATGAGACCATAAGGAAAAGAAATGAGTTTAAATGAGACTGTTCTCCGTGGCTTACACAGCAAGTACTAGAAAAGCAGATTTCCAGACTGGCTTCTAAAACAGTATAAAATATTCTGAAAAATAATCTCTAGGCTAGGCTACACATATCAGAAAGGAGGAAAAAAAAAAAAAAGTTTGCTTTTTTGTTTTGTTTGTTTCAATATAATAGATGCTAAACAGACATGCATATGATCACTTACCACAACAGCAGGACTAAAGGGCACAGCTACTTTTTTAGTTATTGCTAGATAACCTGGTGCTGAGGCTGTGAGTTTGTAGTTTCCAGGCACAAGCAGTCTCCAGTAATCACCATCCTTGGCTACACAGAAGATGAAAGAAATAAAATCAAATAAATATGCATGAAATGAATTACGCAGCCAAGGAACAGGGACTGTCTAGCTTGTCAGCAACTGCTGTGTTCCTGTCAGCTTTCTTTCAGCTGTCTGAAAGAAATCTTCTGTAAAGACTGTATGAATATATCACCACAGATTTTCTTCTTTTCAGGTTAACACAACAAGCATTTTTAATTCTGAGGTTGTGCTGTATCCTCCTTGAAAGACTTTGCCTTCTGAAGCTGAAAGCTCTCAGCACACTGAAGAAAAGGGCAATTTGGGACATTATCCCAGTATAAAAGTGCTTCTCCAGCTAATGCACAGCCTGTTTTAAGCATCTGAGTTTGCCTGCAGTGCAACGTAGATTATTCACATCCTTCACTCAATATTCTGCAAATTCAAATTGAAATTGATTTTATTCTCCTCAGATTCAAATAAATGCGACCACTTTTCTCAAGCTATAGTGCAGATAAAGCTATAAATGATCACACCCTGGAATATTCCATATATAATGTCTCTGAAAATATCCAATCATTTCAGTATCTAGGCAATGTCTAGGGCTTTTTTCCTTCTATTTAACTGAACAAAGAAATGAAAGCTTGATCCACCAAGGTCCAGAATATCTCTTTGCACAGCTTATTCCATCATTTTTATCCCTAAAAATTACTCTCAGCCTTACATCTTTTTGCTTTCCTACACACTGTGAAAGAAGGTGGCTAATGTTACTGTGGGCTGCTCTCCTCTTTAGCAGAGATGCTGCCCTCTTGAAGGTGATGTGAGAACACAGCAGAGCCAGCTGAGAGTCTGCCAATCCCATATCATGGCATTCTGTACCTCTCTAAGAGTACAGTAAGACATATCAATGGAAAATGACCATAATGTAAAATACAAATGCTTTATTATGCATGATCTTTTTTTTTTTTCCTAAAAAGTATCTTGTAAAAATAAAAGTTTTTAAAACTTGTCGTTTAGAATAAGAAAGCACAGTCAACAAGGAAGACTGCAAGTCAGCATTGTGAAAACCACCTTTGAACTCTCTCCTTGAATAAAGCACAACACCAGCCAAAAGCTGACCCAATTTTCTGTGAATACCAACGTGACATTTTTCTCTTTCAACTGCCCTTCTTAAAAAGAAAAGAAAGAAAAGAAGTTCAGACATGATGAGGTATGTTCACATTGTAATTTAAGTTCTGGACTGCAATTTAGCCTTTCAGCTCAAAACAGCACTGCTAACAGCATTGCCAACAAAACTTGAAATTCTGGCAGATTTGTGAAGCGCCACCACAAATCAGAAGACAAAATAAGCATGAATAACCAACAGCCATCAGTAGCACTTCACAACAGAGATCCATTAAGCCCCAGCAACTGTTCTTCATCTCCTCTGACAGCAAAATACTAGCGGAATATTCATGACATCCTGCAGGCAAGGAGTTTCTTGGGGCACAACATGTTTTCCTAGGTTCAAAACTATCGTACCTTTAGGCATCAGTTAATAAGATCTGAAATGACTCCAGTCTGCAAAGGAAAAAACGTGGCAGTATATTCCAGCACTTAGCTTCTTGAGGCACAAAACTTACCTGATGTAATGTCATGGCTTATCCCCTCCACAGAAATTGTAGCATTTGCTATTGGATTGCCCTGAAGATCTTTAACAAAACCCTTCACTCCTCGGTGAATCTGAAATAATAAAAGGCAGAAGCACATGCAAAATCATTTAACAGTTCCTAAGAGAAGTAATTTGCATCAGTATATTGATATATATCATATAGATATATCTAAAGATGCATGCTGACAACTATCAAGGATAATTCTTAATAATTATATAAATATATATATATATTCCATTAATAGGTCTTTAATTTTTCTCTATTTAATAATGATTAAACATCAAGGTAAAAGAATTCAGCTGATAGTTATTCTAATTCCTCCACGTTATGCAAACATTTTTCAGAAACACACATCAAATCACAAAACATAAACACTGACTTGAAAGCACTGGTGACTGGGAATTAATAAATGTGCTGAAAATTTTTCAAAGACAGGCTGAAAATAAAATTTGAAAAATAGAAGTTTCACCAACTGTAAGAATTTAGGGCAGGCAATGGATAGAAATGCTTTTAAGTCAAACACTAACAAGGTTAAATGTGGGTACTTGGGCTCTTTCCCAAAATGTCCAGGGCTTGAGCTGAGACCACCTGGAGTCACAGCACTCCCCACTGAGCTGCAAAAGAGCTACAATGGATCAGGTCTTTGTTCCTTCTTGCCTCACAGGCAATATGCTCCAGGCTGCAGCACAGCATCCACTGAGCTTTTGGGATCTCCAGCTGAAAACCTTCTCTGTTCAGTTTCAGTGACTGAACCAGATTCCCTCATTTCTTTAAAATCAAAGGAGGAATAGCAGTGGCACTGATGTTTAAGGTTAACACTTGAGAACAGGGACCAAGGTTCACCATCACTTCTCACTTTCTCCCAAGAAAACACCAGGATTATCTGAACTCTGTTCCTAGTGAAATTAAAGCACTGGTGTGACTACAGTATGTGAGGAGACCAGATTGGCTGAGAAAAGCAGAAAGTACACATTAGCACTGTACTGGCAATCACGAGGGAGCTGGAACACTGGGCTGGTCTTGTTACTTTCTAAGATGCCAGGCAGATCATCTGAACTTCAGAGATAAAACCAGCAGCTCCACAGGAGCTAGGAAGTTGACAAATCAATCTCTTACACATTAGTAATTAGGAACATGCAATGACACCACAGTTTTAAATGATACAAAGAAAATTAACCCATGCAGCCAAGGAGCTGAGCAACATCTAGATAGCTGAGACGTGGATCCCATGATAAATTCCAGCCCACATACTACTTTCAAAACTGTTTAACTCAAGCATTTCAAATGATGAAGTATTTCACATTTCTAGCTACGTAAAGTGGTAAATTCTTGAAGAAGAGAACATATTACTTGACCAACTCTGCCAACAAAGTATGTTTCTGATTTCATAATCCCAAGTGTGCAGCCATTGATGCCAACAGATACATCTGTGATCTTTAAGTAACAATATCCAGATTTCAGAAATTTGAAACTGCCTCAGTTTGGCAGATACACTCCCTGATGTTATACTGAGCTGCCACCTGCAGCCTAACCTGGTCATCTAGGCTCCCTTGTGCATTCAGCCATTCATCCCATCTCCTGTACACACACACTTTTATCTGTAGAGGGCAATTTATCTCCTTGTGCACACATCAATGCTGGTGGGATGGATTTATACCCTGGAGATGTGTATTAGTAACCATTCAGGAGGTCAACTTAAGTTAAATATCTGTAAAAACTGTAATGGATTCCATTTTTTTTTTTCCTTTCTTTTCTTTTTTTTTTTACACCCTTACATTCAGAAGAATCACACAAGATTATAACCTGGGAGACATGTAAGAATTACGTACTGATCAGATTAATATGAGATATCAAAGTAGATGTTCACTCAGCACAACGTTCAGAAGTTTCACATACCATAACTAGAGTTTTACCATTCTTTTTCTTTTTTTTCTTACCTGCTCAATGTAATTGATGAGGGAGTTCTTGTTGTCCTCCCAGTAGCCCTTCAGAGTTTCTTCAGGTGGGAATTTTTCACAGCTAAGCTCCACTGTGATTTCAAAGCAGTTGCTGCTGAGGTAATTGAAATCCTGCATTCCTACAATGCCAGAAAAGAGTTATGAATGGATTCTGCATCGTTCCTAAGTAACTGGAGCAAAGAGGGACATGTGAGATGCTGGACATACTAAGAAAATAATAGCTATAAGTACAATTGGTACAGTTCTATTTAATCAGCTTAGTTCTGAATTGAATGATGTTACAACAGAGAAACTAACAAAACACTTAACCCTCCAAAACACTTCCCTCCAGGGAAAGTTTAGAAAAGACATGACTATGATGTTGCACCTGACCTGCATGCTCCTATCTGACACATGTTTTTCAGTTGCTGGCATAAAAACAACTTTTTTTTTCCTCACTGGGAACTTAAAATCGTTTCCAATTATGTCCCAAATGTCTCCTGATGAAAGTAAAAGGTGATCATTTTGTAATTGAAAAAGAATGACAATTAACTGTAGAGCAAATGAAGCATGATAAAATGCCTTTGAAAGAAAGACTGGTAAATACTGGTCAAAAACACGATAAATTTCCTGAATATGTAGTATTTCAACTCAGTAACATTTTACTTGAAATAGCATCTGTTTTCTAAAGAATATTCTGAGTTTGGTCAAGCTTTTGTGCACAGATCTCAAATATATATGATTTTCCACACACACACACACAAAAAGCAGACATGCTACAAATTTTTTCCATATGCAGTATTTTTTCCATAGATAGACTGCAATATCTTTGAAAGAGAAACACTGGACAGAGTTCAATTAATTAAAAGAAATCTCATTATAAATGTACCTTTAACCATACAAATTTAAAAATATATACAATAGCATCATCAACAGGTGTAAAAACCTGGTCAGAATGGCATATTTTGCATTTCTGAGCCACTCCTCTCTCTGCAATGGGAATGTTGGCTACTGCAAATCAGTCAACAGATAACCAAGACAGTTCCAGTTCTGTAAGTGGATTAAGAGCTGGGGGAACATGACTGTCCTTAGGAAGGTTACAATTACATTCTTTGCAGATGCTGATAACAACTAAGCTCTTGCTTTCCCAATCTAGGTAGCAAGCAGTCAGTGGGCTCTCAAATTGAAGGCTGAAGAGAGAAAGGTTACCAAGCATTCTGAGCATCTCCATAGATGCTCAAAGGATTTACAAGTAGCTACTTCATTCAGCCCTGTGTTGATCTGTGTGAGCTACGTAGGAGACCTGATATGATCTCTTTACTAAAGCACTGGCACTATGCAGAGCAATGTCCAGAGAGCTGATGTCACATCCAAAAGAGAACACCAAAGGCAGTGAACAGATTGAGTCAGGAGGGATTTTGTCAACACATACAGATGAAGAGTCTATTTTCTGCCAATCAGGCCACAGATTTTTAACTACTGATAGGAATAGAGACTGTTCAGACTCATTAAAAAAAAAAGTTTTCTATTTTTAAGCCTGTTTAGATGGCTGGAAAATGAGGACACAGAAGGCAAGATGTGCTCCTGAGAGCACATCAGAGCTGTCCCACCATGCAGAATATGCAATGGATCATCCACCTGTACACAGCAAGAGAGCAGCACTCATGAGTCACCCTGACAGCTGACTGCCAGGCAAGTGTTCCAGACAGCAGATAATGCTGCTTTTCTTGATTTTTGCATTTCTTCTACAAGAAAGAAAGAAATAATGAAGAAAATAACATGATGCCAAAGAGCATAACATAATTTTATTGTGATGCCAACAACCCCTGAACACCACTGCTTCAATACTTGGGTATTTTCTCCCTCTCCACCTCCCAAAGCAAGGTGACACCAGGGATGCCCTAACAATTAAGAAGGAACGTAGTTCTGATTTTGTGCAAAACAGTCATACCTCATAGTTTGTTTCCTGGCTCTTGGCATGGTCTCCTGAAAAAAGTTCTGCCTACATCACTGATATACAGGTGATGATCTGAATCTCTGGCATAGAAAATGGGTTAAAGATAATCTGGATTTGAACTATGCCCTACTACATCTGCAGTCTGGTTGTACTGGTCTGGCTACAATTTGCACTCTTTATCTGCCTGTTCAGTACAATAATTAAGTGCAACACCCAATAAATCAACACATTTCAAAAGATTTATTCAACCCTGCAGCAACTTTGATACCACTGCCCAAGCTTCTAACTGCCCTATTCCTCATTGGTATGCACCCAGGATATATCTGAGGTATCCACATCACCACATACCCAAAGCTTCTCATTTTAACAAAAAAAAGTGGAGTGTGATGTGCCATTGGAATCCAGGCATCAGAATTACCAACACTTTGAATTCAAAGCTGTATCAGAAAGCTGGTTGTACTTGAACACATGTAAAGCCAGTAACTTCCAGCAAGACAGGATAGAGCCTTGTTCACAACATGTGCCTCCTACACGTGTTGTATAAAATCCCTAAGAAGTGTTCCTTAGTATTGCTTTCAAAGTTCGTAGCATGAAAGGTAATTGAAGTTAGATGTGAATGAACAGATTGCCAAGAGTGATTTAAGATTATCTGAAAACAGAAAGATTCCTAAGCAATAGCCTACGAGCACAGCAGTGGAAACTGCACTGAAATGCTATTTTCATAATGACATTAGGATCTGATAAGGTTCTGGTGGCACTGTAATGACTGAGCAAGCAGAACATGCTTATGGCTAGTCAGTAATTCATTACTATCTGCTCTTCTCATTTATATTTCCAAATATCTATTCCACACAAAAAGTACATTAAAAAACCATTATTGGTGTTGAAAAGCTTTGCACTTAATAGTGAAGGAAATTCCAAAATTACTACATCATTAATTACAAGCTGATAGAAATCAAACCAGCATTAAAAAAAACCATTTTATATACAAGTTTGTTTTTGCTTGTGGCCTGATGTGGCCTTTTCCTACAGGAGTACAAATTGCTTTTCAATAGCTTACATCACTGCCAACTTTGAGCATACTACCATATGGATAGCAAAATGTCACCAGTACAACAGATGACTTCACTGCCACTTTCTGTCTCCTAAGTGAGCTTTCTAGACTAAAGGAATAAAATTGCAATAAAATTTGAACTAAGTAATGTTTAGTTATTTTCCTTAGCTCTAGATGTTGGAAAGAACTGCTTTCACTGAACTCCTTTTATGTTTTTGTTGTTGTTTTTCTTTTAAGTCACTCTGTCGCTCTTACTACCATGAAGGTTTTGGTCAACAATCACAGCTTGCCAGCTGACTTTTACACTTGGGAAAAACAACAACAAAAAACAAATTCATGCTGTATGGTTCACAGTTATCTCCATTGCATCTCTCCATTTTTTACTGCATCATATTAAGATCATAGATTCTGGTTAGAACTAAGATTCCTTAATTCTTGCTTTTGTACAAATACATGAAAAAGAAAAAAGGGCTCTCTTGGGCAATTTTCAGTCTAATTTAAAATAAGATCCAAAAGAAGGAATTAATTCAAGCTTTCCAACAAGTTTTTCCAGTGGAAAAGTGTTTCTTTGTCATGTGCAGTTTAGTCAGAATGAAAGCACTGCATCAAAACAATGGAAAGAGAGCATTTTCCTTAGAAAAAAAATAGAGGCTAAAAGTTAAGTAGGTCCACATTTTCATAGCTAACATTCAATATTTCACTAAGTTATTTTTTGATTGAACTGACAATTTAATTAAACATTAAATCTTTCAATATTTTGTTCTTTTTTTCCATATCACACAAATTCTGTTTTATCAAATTGTGTGAAACCTTCACACAAAGGGAAACTTTTGCTTTTCGACGATATTTAGAAATGCCTAAATTTTACCCCAATCTCTGGTGTTGCTGTGGTACCAGAGCAGTGATATTCCAGTCTGAGGGAATGAGTTTCCAGAGTGAAAACCCAAGCTTAAAATAACCACCTGAGTCAGCCATGGGTCTCACCTCCTGGGACACTGTACCATGCACCACCATTTGTCGTTCCATCCACAAAGCTGCTGTCGTCATCATTTTTACGACACGGTGGTCTGTTTGGATCAGACATAGCAGGGTTTAAAGATGAGTAACTGCGAGCCAGGCTTTGAAAAATAGCATCATCAGGGCAGGAGCTGTATTCGTGAGCACTGCCTGGGGAGAAAAGAAGGTCCAGGAACAAGAATTACCAAAAAGACAGTCATACAGGCTGGGGTCAGAACCGAGGTTACCTGTGCTGCACCTTCAGGATGGTGCTTGGAAATTCTCTGTCTGCCAGTAAGTGTTCTATGGCACTATCAACTAACAGGGTGTTATTTGAATCACACTAACATTTCTCCAGTCCTTAATCAATTGTCTGTATCAGGCTACCCTGTTATAAACCTGAGTGTTCATATCAGCCTTAATACTTATTAAAATATTCATTTCAATGTGCACCAAAAAATCTAAGGCATTCTAGGCTTTCCATTCTTCTTAAGAAAACAGAACATGGAAAAATGTTTCCACTTAAAAAGCTGTACAGCTTGGTATTCCAAGAATTTGCAATTAAACTATTGCAGGGTAGACTGAAGAAAGTCAATTACCAACAGTATCATCACATCACAATCATTTCAGTGGCAGAAACAGCTGTGTGCTAAATGATAACATCACTACCTCAAAGTGATCCTTGTTTTTATATGACTAATACTGAAGAAACAATAATTGCTGTTTTTATTAGCATATTGCTTTCAGAAATCCTCTTTGTAAAAGTGCAAGTAGAGAAGCCTTAGATCAGACAGACAGTCTAGACACATCTCTCTAGCTTCACTTAGCAAGGTACAGATGGCCTCAGCTAATTTAAGACCTAGGATGCCTTTATTAAATGACAGATCATGATTCCCTCAGGCATTCCATCACCTTTCTGATGCAACTCTAGCAAAACAAGATATCTGTCTTCAAAACTAGATAACATGGTCATACCGTGACTACTTTTAAACATGTTATTAGTCAGTGAGTAACAATTAATGAACCATAAGTCATCACTGTCATTTCCTGATGTTTACAAAGTGGATCTCAGGTAGCACTGATGTAAGTACATGACAACATAATACAGAGCATTGAATAATGTTTATAATAATAAATATGGGGAAAAAAAGCATAGAATAAATATTTCTATCTCCTCATATCTACGTACCACTCCGAGTCTCATCATAAGGGTAGTTTGCAACAAGGTCTCCTCCATGAAGATTGGCAGAGAGCACAAAGGGAATATCCATAATCCAGTGAATGACACCTTTTGTTTCAGGAGCAAGCTTTAACAAAATAGCATTACCAGCAGTTAATTGATTATTTAGTGCAGAGACTTAGTTACTTGCATATACGTGATTTAGTTATTATCACATATGCTGTGAAATCATGTAAAGGAAGAGAGCTGGATTAGTCTTTTACATCAGAACTTGGGTAGATTCATATCAGCCTTAAATCTGGTGTAAATTAGATCAGAATGAGGAAACAGATAAGGTTATCTCAGTATTGTTTTTTCTTCATATTATGATTATATCTAAGCTAAAACTAAAACATAAAACCAAGGATAATAATTCAAAGTATGAGTTGGTTGGACATAGTCCAGTTCTCTGCACTGAAAGTAAAATTACTTCATTGAATAATTTGAATCTGATGATAGAAAAGGGCTATTAATGCCATCGGATCAATAAATTTGAAGTGATGAAAAAAGAGAGAGCAAAACAGTTACACAAAAACAGAATCACAAAGACTGCACACACGGCTTCAAGGGTTGGCTGTGTACGCAAAATGGAAGAGAGAGGCATGTAAGAAACTTGCTCCCCAGCCTCTGCTTACCTTGGGATTCTGGTCCACAGCCTTCTTCATGTTTTTCAAGAGGTGATTGTTTGGGCCACCCTCCTTCTCATTAACATAGACTATCCTATCCAGATCAGGGAAATTTCGGTTCAGATCTATCCCCTGGGCATTACTTCGACCAACAAACCAGTCTTTAAGTTCACCGGGCTAAATGAGGGAAAGGAACAGAAAGAGAAGGGAACTTGGCAGATTCAGGAGGTTAGGTATCAGTTTTTATGTAGGTATATTTACCAATGTAAATTCACATCATGTTCTTACCTTCCACGTTCTCAAGAGTAAGAATGGACCACGTGGGAGTAAAAGCTAAATAAACCCAAAGTGTCTCAGAGGAGGGAATCACTCCCATTATAACAAGTCTGGACTAAAGACAGGCAAAATTACCATCAGACTTCCCAGTGCTGTGCCTGTTGAGCCTGCCCTCAGGACATGGCTTTTCCCCATTGCCTCATGTGCATGCTTTTGCCTTCAGACCTTATTTCTAAGAGCCTCTGAGCAGCTGTGGGTGCATCCACCAGCTGCAAGGCACATTCGCACTTCCTTCATAGTTCTAAATGGCTTCAGGACAAAGAAGGACATTAATCTTTATTTTTCTTGAGAGTTTTATTTTTGTGGCAACCGTCAGCTTCATCTGCTGCAATGGTGGCACCAAACAAAGATGCAGAGAAAAGTTCTGCAGAATCTTTCAGCTGCTCCTTCACATGAGATGTGATTTTGCAGTAAGGAAATGCCTTCAGCATGCATAGTTTTCCTCAGCTTGTCTCTCTAAGCTCTCAGTGCTCTGTGAAATAGGTTTAGGCAGATTTTTGGTCTTAGCCTTGGGATATATTAAATGCAGTGTCACACACTGTGCGTAAAGATGCTGCTAAATCAGAACTAAAAGCACTAAAAGAAACTGCACTGCAAATCATTGGTAATTTTAAAACAAGACTTGCAAAAGCAAACGTACTCTGGCTAAAAAGTTTCAGATTATCTTATTACTGGATCTCTACAGTGAGAGATTTCAATCAAGTGGAATAATGCACCAATTTGAGGACAACTCCTGCTTTATTACCACTAGAGGGAGACATCCTCATGGACATGGGTTAAAACAGGTCTCAGGTTTTTGAACACCCTCCTAATAGCCTGCTGAATGATGAGCTTAATAGAGTTTAAGTTACTTAACCATAAATAAATAGTCACATTAAAAAAATTCCATATTTATATATCTAAATATATAGAGAAATCAACATGACTTGTAGAACAAGAAAATTGATGTTTTCCTTTAGAATAATAATACACACTAGAAATGTGACAGAACAGTATCCTATTTGTCCTCTATTTGCTAACCATGCACTAATGCTCTTTACTGAGTCTTCATCTTAAACTAAATACTAAATTTTCTTGACTAATAGCACTTAGCTTAACCTAAGTACCTTATGCCTAAAATATAGATTAAGAGTTGTTTTTATAAAAAAACATGGCTTAGATTCCTTGTTTTGAGATATTTCACATAATGCAAATAATTCACATAAATGCATTTAAGTTAGAATATTAGAGGAAACATCAACTTATTTCCTCTCTAATACTTTGGAAACATGATGTTTTCCTGCAAGTTACTTGTTCAGGAAGGAATTTTGGTCAGCAAACTCAGATGAAAGAATAGGCATGAAGCATAAACATCATTACATTTTAAAATGAAGTATATTCATTTAAAACAGAGATGGCTGTCTGTGGAAAGCCCAAGCATGATATCTGCTTTGTTAAAGCCTACTGTACTATTAGACAATAAATTATGCTGTGCTATTCAGTGATCCCCACAGAGTTTATATACTTATAAAATAAATTAAGGTGCCATTTTGATCCTCAGGTTGATACAGAATTACAGAATCACTTGAATAGGAAGGGACCTTTAAAGGCCGTCTAGTCCAACCCACTGCAATGAACAGGGACGCCTACAGTTACATCAGGTGCTCAGAGCCCTGACCATCATGACTTTGAAAGTCTCCAGGGACAGGGTATCCCTGGACAACCTGTGCCACTGCCTCACCATCCTTAGGGAAAGAAACTTTTTCTTTATAACCAGTCTAAAATACATAGATAGATATTGTAGTTTTACAAACCTGCGATGCTGCCTTCTCAAAGCCATCAGGATTCAGAGATGGCATGATATGGATACGTGTGCTATGGATCAGGTTGATAATAGTTTCGTTGCCTTTCTGGTATTCATTACACAAGTACTGAGCCAAGAAGATGAGCAGCTCCCTTCCAACAGCTTCATTCCCATGCATATTCCCAACATATTTAAATTCTGGCTCTCCTGCAAGAGAAAGAAGAAACATGTCTTAGAGTAGCTAAAAAAAAAAACCAGGCATGGACTGCATCACAGTACAACACAGACGACTCTACTGCAGTGACTACATTTTGTCACAGCATCCCCAGGAAGCTACAAGCCTCTTTTAGAAAAGTGGATCTAAATCTTTTTTCTCCTAAGCTCTGGCTAAACAAATAGTAATTTACATTTGGTTGTTCGCCAAAGCCAGACAAAGAATACCAGAGGACAATACCCTATTTCGAAATAAATGCTAATCATAGCCATTAACACCACTATTGTTGAGATATAATGCAATTGATGCCTCAGTAACACAAAAAGGTGTCCTCATTTTAAAATACACAAACTGACACTAACAGAGCTTCTTATCCTTAATGTTCTCGCCAAGATCAGGTTAACCTTGTCCCACTACACCTGCATCAAACTGCAATTCTTCTACCAAAATATTGCCAAGAAACAGCTGCTGATCCTAGTGATCTGAAAAATCCAAAGCAGTTGCTTCAGATATTCAGCTCGGACTTTATAAAGAAAATGCAATGACTTAACTCATGGATCATTTCTGCTGAACGTTCCAAAAAACATTCCATATATGTACCTATTGTACCAACCATAAATTCTAATGAATCACATGAATTATTGTTTTATATATTGAACATATACAAGGATGTTTAATTATGTATTTAATATTGGCTTTAATACATCCTGTATATTTTTATATATTCATTTATCTGTGTATGTTCATATACAAGTTTATATATACGTATATACATTTGTAAGTTCAGTACCTACATAAACATTCCAACATTCCCAAGTTGCAGCCTCGCAATCCTAGGTAGTATTGCAGAGGTCTGAGGTCTCACAGAGCTATAAGGGATTTACCTTCTGAAGGACCACATCTTGGGCTCTAATTCCAGAGGTACTTTAGTATAAATGTAAATATCTGAAGGGGTAGACAGCAGGGAGAGGAAGAGGGTCCCCCTGTACTCCTTGTGAGGCCCCATCTGGAATCCTGCATTCAGGTCTGGGGCTCCCATTACAAGAGCTGTTGCAGTGGGACCAGAGGAAGGCTACAATGATGAATAAAGGTCTGGAGCACTTCTCCTATGGAAATAGGTTGAGGGAGTTGGGCTTGTCTAGTTTGGAAAAGAGAAGGCTCTTGGGAGACCTCACTGCCACTTTCCAGTACTTGAAGGGAACTTACAATCAGGAGGCAGATCAACTCTTCACACAGCCTGAAAGTGACAGGACAAAGCTAAGTGGCCTTAAACTAAGAGGGGAGAATTAGGTTAGGTGTTAGGAAGAAATTCTTTACTCAGAGGGTGGTGAGGCCCTGGCACAGGCTGCCCAGAGGGGTTATGGATGCCCCATTCCTGGCGGGGCTCAATGCCAGGTTTGAATGGGATCCTGGGCAGCCTGAGCTGGTGGGTGGCAACACTGGCCATAGGAAGGGGTTAGAACTAGATGGTCTTTAAGGTCCCCTCCAATCTAAGCCATTCTATGACTGTCTCATAATTAGCCAGAAGGACATGCTCGCTTTTCTCATTATCCTTTTTAGAGTTCACCTGTTAGCACTGCTTGAATCAAACCTTCTGCTGATAATACGCTTCAAATAGTCTCAATAAGCCCTGGGATAGCCTTTAGCACTACCACAATGGCAAATTCAAGGCAAGAAGCATTACACAAACAAGGCCTGAATAATTGCTAATCAAGCACACAGCTGTATCTGCTTACAACTCTTCAGTTTGTGCTTGAAAATCTTAATCCTCTGATAAGGTCCTAGCAGAGCACTATTAATTCCAGGACTTCTTTTCTTCCAGCTAAGGTAGTTTTGTACATATTATTTCCTCACGTCTTTTGCCAGTTAGGTTAAAAAATACTCCAGTTCCAACGAAACAGCATCGTTTTATCTGATATGTACAACTCCATTACTAAAGCCCTCCATTTTCTCTTTAGTCATTCTTATTTACTGTTTCTTCCAATCTGTTAATACCAGGGAATGTAAGAGGTCTAATCATTAAGAGTAATCAGGCCATGCACTCAGCCCAACCCTATTAAATCAGATGGATACTATTTAATAAAATGTGCAGCAGTGCACATCACGAATTCTCATAATTAGAACACTCATGCATATGTATATTGCCATATAACTTATGGGGAAAATTTGTTTTGAAAGATAAGACAAAAGCTTGTTACCATGGCAAACATGAAGGCAGCCACACTTGGCATTTGTGGTTTTCCATAGAACACCATTATGGAAGCCTGAAGGAGAACTCACTTCTCCTGATTCCCAGCCTTATGCATTATTCACTTGCCTTTCTCTTCTTCTCTTCCACCTGAATTTTATAGAATTGGTTCAAATGAAGGAATAAAAACAAATGTTTTCCATGCGGTATCACTTTCTCTCACCAATCAAAGAATTGTTAACAGTATTTATCAAGCTTTTTGAAAACAAGTACAGACTAAAGTGAACCCAGAATAAAGCCTCATTGACCAGTATCTTCAGCTGCAATGAAAAATCTCACGTGGGCACAAAAAGCTGAAAGGAGTTGTGAAAGAGGTAGAGCGAGTCAATGGAATTACAGAAAGTCTTTGCTATGAAAAGTAATTGAAGACAGCTGGCTGGAGGAATAGCTGCTCTTCCCATTAATCCCCTCGTAAGCCATTTAATGCAGCCCTTAATCACCTTTTATAGGATTCCACAAATGTAACTGCCTCACAGAATTCTTATTTTTTAATGAAAGGACTCCGAAAATCTCAATTGGATTATGAACCTTTTAAAAGTTTCTCCAAACGAGCAGAAATGCTTCCCTCCCATGGCAGACAATGGGACACAAATCTTAGACAAGAGGTATAAAAAATAATTTTAAAAAGTCTCATTTATTTGACACCCACACATGCAATAAATAAAATTATCTTAAAGGGCTCCCATGCCCCAAGATATGATAAACACAAAGGAATACACCTGTTGCATGAATATTTAAAATTCTTATTTAGCACTATTAGCTTTCTGACAGCATCTGTATAAAAGACAATCTCAATTCACAGTAACCACGGCAGGTTTTGTGTAACAATGGGAAGATGACATTTATAAACACCTACACACAAATTCAGCCCAGATACAGAGGTCTGTGATAACAAATGAATGGGTGGATAACTAGGAACATCTTCTGGGGCAAGCCGTAAGAAATTAAATGCAGCAATCAACTTCATAAATACCTCGGTGTCTCTCATGACACCTATGCCAGCACATCATGAAGGCTTTTAGAAAGCTTTTACAACCCTCCTTAGGTTGATTGCGTGGTACATTACAACCTGATAAATGTTTGAGGAAAGAGTATTTGGAAATGGCAAGCATTTCTGGGATCTGACAGACGTTGTGAAATGTCACTATTTGCAGTTACAGTCAGCTAAGGTCTTCTGCAGCTTCCTAGGAACAGAAGGAACGTTGTTAATATCAGAAAGGTTGCCTAATTAAAGGTGACTAACCACTGCCATTTTTAGGTGAATGTGTATCTGAAAAGATAGTCATCTTCTAAATCACAGGAGCAAAAAGTTTAGCACTTACTACCTAGGTCACTCTGAAAGTAATGCCTCCAATTTCCATGGAAACCACAATAGATACGAATAGCACAATAAAGCTATTTGATAGAGCACATTCTCCACTACAAAACACTCTTTTTCAATGTAGCCACCACCTGTAGCTCTGCATTTTCATCAATGATGAACAAGAGCCTGCATGCTGCGCTCATGAAAATCTGTACCAGCAGAGGTGACCCACTGTTGCTATCTCTGCTGCTGAAAAACACCACCCACTGCCTCACCGTGCTCACATCTACTCTTTGGTCTCCATCAACGTTCAGCAAGCATCAGTGAACGTCAATAAGTGCCATTTTTTTCCATATGGAGGAATTCAATAACACACCTTTTGTTTCATATGCACTTCTACGTCAGAAGTCATTTTTGTCAGACTGCCCTTCTGCTGCTATCTGTCACACAGCAAAAAAAAAAGTAACAGAATATTGGTGGGAAGGTTCAGCTTCTACTGCCATATCACCAACATCTGCCTCTGATGTTGTGGGCCGACATAATAAAATAGGAGGCACTATTTTTGGAGCATCCCTTGCATATTGTGAGGCAAGGTGAAGTCATTCCACTAGTCAGACTCCAATGTCAAGTAGTTAACCTCAAAACATAAAGTAGTCTACTCATGGAAGTGCAAGCCATATGGAAGGAAAAACTGACTACTGGAAATTTTAGGTCCTTAATGAACTGCTTTGCAAATGAGTATCAAACATCCTAAAGGCTTGAATTTCTAAAGGAAAAGCAGGCAATGATCCTGAAATAACAAACTTAGTGTTCTTGATTACAGTTGCTTTATCTGAAGGTGATCAAAGAATTTCTTATGCTCCACATTTTTGTTAGTAGTTCAAAGAGAAATAAATTCTCTGGAGGGCAACTGTGAGGAAAATCAGGGATTGTAACATGAGTTTCCTCTTTGAACATAAAAATGGCAAGAGGGAAAGAAGAAAATAAATGAGGATAAAACGTAAGAAAGAGTGAAAGGATCAGAAAATTCAGATTTCTATCATTCTGGTCACTAGGCACCTCCAACCTGCCTGAACAGCATTTCAGTGGAAACACTGATCTGTATGACATGTGAAAATGAAGAGCCCTGGAAGACAGAACAGCAGGCAGTATTACTTTCTACATTCTTGTGTAGGCCTTAGGATGTTAGGATGACATTTTCTAAGTAGAGTTGGTTTAATTAACACTGCTGAAAGACAAACTTCTGGGGGTTTCACAGCTGGCTTACAGGAAAGCATAAACGGGTCCATTTGATATTCCTGCCATTAGCTACTACAAAATACACTGGGAACAAAACAATAAGAAAAGATATTCAAGGAACTTTTTGCAAGCTCTTGCTTTAAAACAAAAAACCATGTATTTTTTTCACAGCCATAACTCCAGACCGGTCTGAAGCTGCTTCTGGAAATCTCTGCAACTCTTTAGCACTAGTATTCTATATATTAGGTACGGAAGGGAAATTCTCCAGACATTACCTCATGTTGAAGCTGGTTATTTCCACCATAAGGGTTCTGCGTGACTAGATGCTTTCCTCGTGCTTCCAACAGCCCACTCTCCCTGCTGTCACTACGGGATGTGGCACAGCCACCCACGAGCAGCGGGCACAGCGTCTGCTCTGCTTCTGCAGACCCCATCACAGCTCCCTCCTGCTGCATTCCTCTGCCATGCTTGTGCTGCAGTTGCACAGCACAGCACTGACTGAGGTATGTCTGTGCTAAAGGCCATGTGATGCAGCACAGAGTAGAATATGAATAAGGCTTTCTGCCTAATGCTTGGTTGCATGGTACCGTGCACTAGAATTGATGATTATTGTTTAAATCGTATCTAATTAAACTTACTTACTGCATCAAAATCCTTAACTTAATAAGAAATCCTGAAATATAACAGGCACAAAGCTCTGATTTTGTATAAATGTGTTAAATGACACTCTCGAATTCAAAGCAGATTAGAAAAACACTGGAAGCTTAGAAGTAGCAAATATACATACAGCCAGATTCACCAGGCTGGTTTTGCATTACATTGCATCTCCCATGCTCTAGGATAAACAAACATGTCTTTGCTTTTATAGAATACACTGCTTCATTGGGTAGCAGTTATGGTTAGCTCAGCATGGAGGATGAGCCTCATAAGAGCACTAAATGGGATGCAACAGTTTCAGTTCAGCTTTCTACCTTGCTCAGTAAAAAGAGTGAACTTCTCCATTTAAAACTACATGCGACCAAGCAAATTTTCATTTCAAAGACTTTCCCTGTAACCCTCCAGTTTTGGTTGGCATGTACTGCAAAGATACTTTTTTAAGCCATCAACACATCACCAAAATAGATTTTTTAATGAGGAGAAGGTTGATATATAATTCAGGTATGTACTTACGACAGCTCCTCACTAAGCTCATTTGACAAGCTTTCTTCAGCAAACTACAGCATCAGCTTTTTCACTTCAGCCACAAAAGCTGTTGCCAATCATCAGAGCACTTCAAAAGGCTCGTCTATCCATCCCATTGTTTTTGTAGGCAAAAATGGGAAATTGCAAAGCTAAACTAGTTCAAATGGCTGCTGCCAGCAGGAGACACGTTTGGAACTTCGCGATCTACTTTTCCTCATCCTGATTTTCTGAAGAGACAAAATAAAAGATGGAAATAACCCGTTTATATCCAGATCTCAGGCTCTAGAGTCAAAGAGGAAAGCAGAAATGCTGGACAAAAAAAAAAAAAAAAAAAAAAAGAAAAGAAAAAAGGAACAACAGCAGTTCTCCTTCTTTACTGGAAACATTCACTGGAAACAAACAGATCTACACGGAGCTAGTAGCAAAACCCCTTCTATCTGCCTTAGACTTTCTCCTTTAATCCCAAGGAAGCTTTCTGATACATCATAGTGGCACTTGTTATTCCACTGAGGCTGCACACACTGGACAGTTCTTTCTTACAGGTGATTCAGACATCATTTATCCACCACCACACTATCACCAAGTGGCAAAGCGTGAAAAAACTGTAGGTTGCAGATTTGTGATTCAGATAGAAGGGTGCTGAAGTTGGTCACCAGCAACAGATGGAGAGGGATAAAATTCACCCTAAATATGCATCTGTCACGAGTCTGTCGTGTAGACAAGGTGTCACAAAGTAAGAATAGCTCTTGTGTTGACTTATTTATTTCGTTTCCCATGTCTAGATGAGCTCTGATATTCACCAATGTTTGTTTCATGACTACAGAATCACAGAATGGCTTAGTTTGGATGGACCTTAAAGTCCACCCAGCTCCAACCCATGCCCAGGGCTGCCACCCACCAGGTCGGGCTGCCCAGAGCCCCATCCAACCTGGGCTTGAATGCCTCCAAGAATGGAGCACCCACAGCTCCTCTGGGCAGAGAGACAGGGATTCCCAACTGGCCAGAGAGCTTAAAGAAAGAGTTATGAACTGCCCTTTTAAAATAAATTGCACTAAGAAAGAAATAGGCAAACAGCAAAAGCTAATCACGTTGTTATCTCGTCTCATTGTCAAACAACAATGAAAAATTGACTTGAGATGACTAAGAGAGGACACTATTTACGTCAGAGAACAAGTGATCCGAAATATGCCAGTATCCTTAGAAACCAAGAAAAAAAAAAACCAGGCAGCTTCTTTTAGCCCTAATATTACATCAGCATGATGCTTTTCCTATAAAGGTTTTAAGAAAAACAGAATTAGAGTATTTTAGAAGGTAGGGTTGGTTGTTCTGGTTTTGCAGTATAGGCTTACAAAGTGTATGAATCCTTGATTAAGAAATGTCTTACTGCATCTGTTCTATTGATGCAGAGGGTCATCAAGACATATTCCAACTACAATCTACAAGCATTGCACTCTTGGAGTTGGAATTTTTCAATGGAATGTGAAATTATACTTTAAACTGGTACCATAATGATTTGTTCATATCCACAAAACACAGACTTGGAGGGGGGTCTTCACACTCACATATGTTTGAAATACACATACCCTTTAGAAAATACCCCTGTGTCATCTCAGACACTATAAACATGAAAAGAAGGGTGATGATTCCTTGTGACAGTACAAGGACTGGAGGCTGAACTGGTGCAAAAGCAATTTGTGCAAATACAATCAAGCTTGGTGCGTAAAAGGAAGAAGTGAATCATAAAATAACTTGTTGACTCAAGAATAATGATGCAGACGACTGAACCAGACAAACTGTATGTCTCAATAGCAAAAGGGAGTGGATGCAGAAGGCTTTCAAGGTATGTTCTGCATTTGGATGAAGGAGCTCTAGACATAATAACAGCCATGTCAAGCTCTCTTTCTAGAAGAGCAAACATCATGCTAGCAAAAATGTGTGTGCTAACTACTGGAAAGTGCCTTCTAGCAAGAGTCCAAAGGACTTCCATTTCTGGTGTCTGGCTTCAGTTTTAGTGTATTCACCTGTGCAGCAGTTTGTATTTTTTAAAGGCATAATAAAACACCAAGAGGTGAAATATGTTGTCATACTTCAGACTGATATTGAAGGGGTGGAAGTAAAAGGACAATCGCACCCTGTCTTCCAGATTGGCAGCGTTTTATTTCCATTTTATGTAGGTGTAAAATGCTAGAGAGGCATATAATGAAAAAGAAAACAAACTCTAGCTGAGTTCTTTATAGGCTGGCTTCGTGCATTTTGTGCTTTTATCAACAAATATTCAATATTCTGAGATGGTGGAAATGACTTCTCTTACGCATAGCATAATTCCTAATGGCTTGAGAGCTCATTAAGAAGCTAACTAGCCATCTAACAGAGGAGAGCATAACATAGCCAAAAGGTATCTCCTAAGAAGCTCCACAGCAATATTTTCATTTTGAGGCTTCAGGCATTTGTTTTTTCTCAGAAAATGAAAAAAATTCCCATGGAAAGAAGACATTGTAATTTTTATAGGAAGGAAAGCTTTTATTGAAAAGCTATTTTAAAGCAGAATTGTTTTATACCCTACTGTTATGACTTACTAATAGCTCGAGGAGGCAGACAGAAAATGTGAAAACACTTAGATGCTTGAATATATGGAAGAGAGGCAATATGAATCCTAAGAGCTGGATGACAAAAGAAACGCACACCCCTCAATCGCTCTGATAAAATAATCCCTGTACACCAAACAAGAGCATAACAATTTGCTGCCCAAACCACTTCTGCACAATTAGGATAGGAGAATGCTGCAAAACTCCTATGTGGAAATGAGAATTTAAAGGCCTGGGTAAGCTTGGCAACAAATCCACAGAGATAGAAGAAATACAAACACGTGTCAACACATCCGGAGCGCTGAGTCCCCATGCAAGAGAGGCATGGGCATACTGGACAGAGGCCAATGAAGGGCCAAGAAAACAAAGGGGAAACAGTGCTGGATAGCATGTATGGGAAATTCTTTCCCCACTCAGAATACCAACATTTGTCTATTAATCTGCATTTGTAAGAAGTGTACATATACACCCAGGTACACGCAGACACGTCCTTCGCTGAGAAACTGGAGCACCAAAGAGGTCATCCCCAGGTCATGAAAATATCTTTCATGTTCCTGTTCATTTACATGCTAGATCTGAAGTACACTTCTAATTTTAACTGAAGAAATTGCTTTTGCAAACATTCAAAATCATATAAAAAGACAGATCTGGCACTGTTTTCAAACAGAATCAAAACCACATGAGTTCAAGACAGAAAGAAACTGAACCACTTGGTAAGCAATCCAGTATTCCCCATCTTTATTAATGCTTTCACGCTTTACAATACAGTGGTTCATTCTTTTTTAATCAAACAATGTGAAAGAAAAGCCTTTCTTGTCACAAGACTAATTTTTGCTTCAATATACAAGCTCAAAGTTGCATCAATTGCTTTCTAAAGTATGAGCTATCCAGTCTTTGCCATATTTTCTACTTCTTTTTTATATGCACTTTTACTTAACTTTCTCTTTCATCCTGGCTTTAACTTTTTATGATCACAGCATGAGGACTGCCAAGAGCATGTTTCAATATATTTTTTCCAGCTGTCTGCTAAGCAATAAAGAAAAAAATAGTTACGAAACATAAAATATTCTTTAAAAAATGTTTTTGGATTATGGGAATACAGAAATGTGAAGGCAACGAGACTGAAGATTATGACATTGGCCATTAAAGATTGCATTTCATGAAAAGCAACAGATTTGAGAAAGAGCAGCCAGCACATAAACTTCACCTGAGACATACTGTTAATCCAGCAGATTAGAAGAATACTTTTTGATTTTCTTCTTCTCCCCAAAATATCCCAGAGATATTTGACCTGGCATGGCTCTTTTTCTGATCATAAAGGTTTCGGTATCTATAAAATAAAGACATTCTCCTCTTTAACTTTGCTAGTAGCAAAATCAATCCTTGAAATTACATTGAAAGTTCAGTTTTATCATCTTTTCATTTCAAACCCGAAGCAGTAAAGTATATTAAATGTAAGCAGAGCATCTTAAGAGGGGTCAGTCTGGAGCTTCAAGTGAAGCACACGTCCAGGAATTTACCAGGAGAGGCCTTAGAGTCACACACAAAAGCAACACTGAGAAGGCATCTCTCCCATGAAGGCAAAATGTTGGAGCTGCTCAGAAGAGAAGGCTCTGGGACTCTTTAACAGGGAAACGAGCGACAGGACAAGGGATAACAGCTTTAAAGTAAAAGAGAGGAGATACAGGTATGTAATCTAAAGAAATTCTATGCTGTGAGGGTGATGAGGCACTGGTGAGGCTTTAGATGCCCAGAGAAACTGTAGATGATTCATCCCTGGAGGTGTTCAAGACCAGAATGGATGAGGCCCTGGGCAACATGGTCTAGTAGACCAATTCCTTAATTCTGGCAAACTTATTTCTGGATTCAATTCTTCCATATTTGCTTTCTGTCAAAATTTAACTTATGGGGATTTTTTTGTTTTCGTTTGGACTATTTTTTTTCAAAGAAAAAGCTTTTCACCTATTTACAAATTACCTGGGGATTAAAAAATAAATAAATAGGTGGTTCCCAGTAACACCACGGTTTAAAACATTTTCTTTTCACTTGTGTAATTCAGAAAGCAAATTAATTTTGCATGTTGAAATTCTTCAGGTGGCTTGTTCCCAGCAAGGCCTTCTCTTGGAACTAAATTAACAGAATTACAAAAGCTTGTAAAGACCTTCCAGAAGGCAAGATGAAATGAAAAATTATGATTCTATCTGAAAACGTACCGAAAAAGGCACATAACAAATATCATGGTTGCAGTAGGATGTAGGCATCTAGGAACCAGCTTTGCAGACACACATCTGGTAATCAACAGCACAGAAGCACAGTGAGGTTAGCAAAAGAAATTGGAACGTCTCGATGTTCCTTCTTTCTCTTCTTTTACTCAAAAGGCGAGACGGAAAGTAAAATTACATTTATATTATTACTAGATGAAGTCAACTCCTCAGTGTCAAGAGAAGGATGCTTTTCTGCTGTCTCAGAAGACAACGCAGCCCTTAGTGATATGGCTGTACCAAGAACAAATTTGGGGTAGTCATCATCATTTGCCCCTCTGGACACATCAGTCTACTAGCATAAGATTAGGAACTGCTCCCAGACCTCCAATCAGGATGTTACTCTGTCAAGGCTACATAACTTATTACCAAGGTAAAATACAACACAGTATAATACAGGAAACTAGAACTTACTAAGCTTCTATGTGCTACACACGACTGTTATGAGCAACTCATGCTTTGCTTTACAGTTCTTTCCAACCAGGAAAGTAGTTTAGCCACAATGTTCTTCCTCAAAAAAAAAAAAAGGACTGCTATTTTAGACTGCTTGGCCACCATTGACCTATATAAACACAGAAAAAAATCTGTGCAGTTTATTTTAATGCTCACTAAATCACAGGCTTGCCTGTTCTGTTTTTTTTTCTAACAGCTGTCTGAACTAGCAGCCCTCTTTCCATACATGTACTCAAGCATAGTTACAAGGCATGGTCACAGTGGAGAAAGCCACACCATGATCTAATTGCAAACTATTCAAAGCTGCTACTCCAGCTGTGTGATACTACCCATACATGCAGGAATACCATTATCACACATCCTTAACAGCCCCTGCAACAGGACAGACAGCACTGTGCCTTCACTGAACAAACAAAACAAGGACTGTACCTGCCCTTGGAGTATCTGCTATCTGCATAAAGGAAGGAAAGACAACAGAAGCATATGGCAAGCACTAGGCACACTGTGATCTCACTATAGGTCTCATTAAATCCTCTTCCTCTTTTGCCTGAGATGACTTCAATGAGAAAAGCAAATATTATGGAGAGATTTGAAAGAGGGCTCCAAGTCACTGAAACCTCCAAAAATAGGCAGAATGATATATTTGAAGTATCTGTTGAAATACACAAACGAATATGCACGCTGCTTTTCTTAAGGAACAGTTCATTTCACCATCTAATGAAGAATCACAGAATCATTTACATTGGAAAAGACCTCTAAGATCACTTCTTCCAGCTGTTCACCTACCACCAACATCACCCACTAAATCACATCCCTAAGTGCCACATAAAGAAACAGAGGTTTGTATAAGAAAAGTAAGATCATCCAATGTGACTATCAGTTGACTGTGTAATCAGTATAAAAGTAAGTGAATACTGATAAAGGAAGCTCTACAGAGTTCTTTCCCCACAGATTTTCACAATAGAAAAACCCTAGCAGATGTCATTTTGCTTTTGCATCGATGCGCATGGGAGAAAGCAGGACAACACGTGACATTCAGCTGCTATGTGCTACCATTGTGCTTTACAGCTCCGTGCTCTTTAGAGGAAGGAAGGATATGTGCTATCTTGTGGTTTTATTTTAGGACTGCCAAACTGTGATTACACCCACACAACTTCATCTACAAAAGAAAAGGCGAGTTTTGTGAAAGTAATGTCACACCTGGCGAATATTTTTCTAGGTACAGACAAAACTAGAGGAGATGCTGTGTTTTCCTTATGCCCTTCACATGTATTTTTATTTAAATCTCATAAAGCATCTCAGCATGTGAAAGACAAATAGGTTTTGTGAAGTGCCTGAGTGAAGAAGCCAGACAAGCTGGCAGAGTCTACATGGATATCGTTATGCATTTCTTCTGTCAGCCAATTCTACTCCAAAGTATTCTCCAAAACTTATTCATTCATTTTTAATTAACAAATTTTGAGCCCACCTGACACTCTTTGTAGACTATTCTCAGGTCTGATGGGCCTTCCAGGTCATTTTTCTTTATCTTTTTGACCACTACAAGCACACTCCTTGCTGAGCTACTTGATACTCAAGGCAGTTGATAAAGCTTTCTCACCACCATTTATTTTCGCTTCTCTTTTCTTCTTTCATTTCTCTGTTGCACAGAGAATATACTCTGTATAATATATTGCAGTTCAACACAAGAACCCCATCTTGGGGGAAAAAAAGGGAGCTGTAAGAGACAGGAGGTAATGTCTGCACTGCCCTTCACAGCTGAGCTCCAGATCTGAATGAAGGTTGATACTGTAAGGAAACATGCAAAAACTCTCCACACATGAGATGTGCAAACACTTATCCAAGAAGTGTGTGGCCAAGACCTGGGATAGTAACATTTGGTTATCTTTTTTTTTTTTTCCCCACCCCAATTACTTATTGGGTAAGCTGTATAATTTCACAGAGAAAGAGGATTCTGCTCTTTGCATTTGGTAAGTGTTGCTGGGTTTTTTCTCATGTGCTCTCAGCTTTGCAGTCTGGAATTCCTGTAAGTACATGGAGATCTGACTGCTTCAAGATACCAGCTAGAAATAAATAACAGAGATGATGGTCACAGCTGAGTTTGGGTGGCAGCAAACCACACATTGAGCACACTGCTGGTCTAATGAGCAGCCATGTAACACAGATGTGTCTTCCATAAATAATTCACTCTGAAATCAAGGCATCATCAGCGACAATGTAAATTTCAGAGCACTGAAGAGGCAAGAAAGATTCTCCACAGAGTACATTCTGTGTATTAGATGTATTTGCTCCATCACATCTAGGAAATCAGATTTTATTTTGGCATTAATATTCTATGCCTTGGGATACTGGACAGTTCTGCATGCCAAAAGCTTCCTACTTTGGTTCACAAAGAACCTACTTTACATTGCACTGCATACAAACTTCAGATCATAATGGGCTTAAAGTGAATATAAAAAAAAATATGCTTTTTCTCCTTAAAAAAATTTAAGACTGTAGGATTATATTTATCATCTTTAAGCATTTCATAAATGTATGTTCACTAAGACAAAGAGTTCTTTCAGAAACACCTCTGGGTTTTGAATTTATTCTGTCTTTTACAAAAAGTCAGAAGAGAGGCACGTTTAAACTACCAGCAGCAAAGAACGCACTTTAAAACAAACCCTTAGAAGGATGATATATTATACACACTAAGATTTTTCCTCTGGAAATACAAATGCTGGCCTGCTCCTGCAATGCTTACGTGTCTCTCAGTTTAGGGAATAGGAGGCCAGAATTTCCTGAGGGTAAAACACAGTGCAGAAGATAATCACACTGGACTTTTTTCCACCAAGTCAAAATATTTCAGAAGTTATTGCAGACTTCAGGGGAGATAAGCTAAGCTGTCATAAAAGGTCAATTAATAAAGGCAATTACAGGGAAAAAAACATGAACAGGATAAGCCTCCACTGGCAGACAATAGGATACCACATCAGACTCTGGAAGGCAGGAGTTTAGTTCTGCTGCAAGGCTTGTCAGGGAGCTAAAGGAGAACCACAGCAGCTGGGGAGCAGCACTCTGAAATGCAGTCATCTACCCAGAAGGTTATTCCATGGCTTAAGATGATATTTTCCAGAACAGCAATTCTGAAGAAATTTGAGATTTGGAAGTAAATGAGGAGGGAGAAGGAAGTCATAATGCTTGGGACACAGAAGTGTGAAGACAACCTGCAGAGGATGCAAATCCCTCCCTTTTGCTCCATCCCCCCCGCTAGGAGCCCAGGCTCAAAGAGAAGGAGATGGAGGTGCCAGATGCCAGCAACCTGGGCACATGGCCCAGTGGCAACCCTGAGTTGCATGTGCTGGGGACACTGACCTGTCCCCAGTGCTGTGCTTCAATTCAGCAACAAGCAGCACTGGTCTGCAAGGTCAGTGTTCCTATAACCACATTATAGACCAGTGACTGTGTTACCAGCCTCCATCACTGTTGCACTTGTGACATTCCAGCATCCAAAGCAGTCCACTGTTTGCACACGATCAAAATATCTGCAAAGGGTTAGTAGTCTGCAAAAATAAAATAATAATAATAATTCATCCCCCAAATACATAAATTGGCACAGTAATTAGCATCTATTCACTGCAAACCTGCCAAACACCCTAGAAAGCAGCATCTAGGTCTCCTAAGTTACTACCAAATTAATCTATTTTCATCTATTCTCTTAGCAGCCTTGGCAAGTGATAAAATTGAGGTTGTTCTTAGCCTCCCTAAGGATCACAAATGATTCTTTTTCAAGTGCTAGGAACCAATGGACCAACACAAACATTTGTGTGTTGCTTTGTCCATTTTGTATGTCAGAAGATGAAATTATTCTAGCTCTACAGGCTTCACGCTTTAAAATAAGCAGTGCTCCTCTTGAACTATAGTTAACCTTCCTCTCTTACATTTTTAATATTCTTTTCCCTGAAAAAAAAACATCTTGCAACTGATTTCCAATTAAAGTAGCTCACAAAATCCAGAAAATCCAGCTCGTTCACTCACTGCTGTGTTGACTTGACCACTCAGGAACATCAATCCTCATTTTAACCAGAGCAAACTGATTAAGGAAAAGCTATCCTAATGGTGATACTTTGATCCACAATATGAACTGAAATTATGTTCTAACTACAGGTCATATTCAAAAGCAAAAATAATCAAAACATCACATATATTGTGATTTCACTCTAATGAAGAGTTTTTCCAGTTCTTTCCCTTGTTCTGATCACGTCAAAAATGAAAACGTTCAATCATTAATTATAAACACTTCCTAATTCACTGTTTACATTCCACTTATCAGCAAAATGCAATTCCATAGAATGTATCTCCAAATACTGCTTATGATCTCTGGTTCTTGAGGAAATCCCACAGAGGCATAGGCTTGAAACTAAAGTCATGATATTTTGACAGCATTATGAGTCAACACGTCAAATGCAGTTCAGCACTGACATGGGAAAATCAAAAGCTCAGGAATTTCCTTTCAGAGTTGTGACCAAAAAAATAAAACAACAGAATAACAATGTAGGGAAGGAAGGAATAGAGAAAAAAAAAAACCCTCTAAAATGGTAGTTAAGGGTTATTTTAACAATTTTCCTTGAAGAAATAAAACACGAACTAAACCACAGTAATTCAAATGCTATTAAATTTGACAACTTCAATAAATTACAACTATTTTAATTATTAGGGAAATTTGAAATAAAATCCATTTTAAGAAGTCTGCTAGCAAAGTGGCATCAACAAGAAAAGGAGAGCATCTCCATCACTGCAGCACAGCTTAGGATATTATTTTGGACCTAAGTGTACAGGAAAATCTAGTAACATCCCATAATATTTCTGGGATCGGCACAGCATGTCACTTAGACAAAAGATACCTTGGCTTTCTTATTTTTAGAGAATACAAGGATACTACAGTACCTCCAACCCCTTGGGAATTAATGCCTCACACCGCTGAAGTTTTTCTCTTCCTGATGGTGTCACAGCCTCCAGATTATCACAAAATGTAATGAACTCATCTCTGTCATTAAAAAAAAAAAATCCATCAAACCCTTAACGAATGTTCAAGTTGTTTATCATGGTTCTTTCTCCACATTTCACCTTCTGCAACCACAGTGTCCAGTGTGACAGCAGCACGGACAAGTTCAATTCACCTAAGGAGTAAATCTCCAGTGATGGAAATGCAAGTTTAAACACAAGTTAGCAAAGCAAATAAATACGACTGATCCCATTAGAACCTCGGGAGAAACTCTTAAAAAAGAGTAGGAAAACCTCTATTGATGTATTTCCATCAACATTACTGGATGCAGGCATTTGACTAAACAAGGCACAAGCATGCTGTTGGTTTAACTGTACTTTTAGATATTTGGTAGACATATGCAAAGAAATGGGTTCTGTCTCCTCTTTCCTGAACAAATCTGTGTTTCTCACACACGTCTCACGCACAGATCAATATCCAGTAATAAAGAAATTATACTCCAATGTCTTTTTAACTTTCAGCATGCTGAGATTCTGGCTTGGTTGGGGTAAGGAGGTTTGCCACGGTTCCTCAGAGTAGACACTGCTGAAGAAATTTCACAACACGGACAGATCTTTTTAACTGGCATCAAAACACTTCTTTCCCTTTTGATATCGCCCACAGAAAAACTTTCTTCAAATACTGGGCACTCAGTAAACAATTTCTGCTTCTGCATTATAACTGTTCACATAGCAACACACTAACTCTTGGGAGAATTTCTTTGTTTCTTTTTATCTAAAGAGCTTTCTCAGACTTCAGCATTAGGTAGATTCTTTTATTTCTTTTCTCTGGTTGTCGAGAAAGAAATAAAACAGTTATTCAAGATGCACCCTATGCCTCTAACCTATCTGCTTTTACCCCTTCAATACATGAGAAAGTTCTAGAAAGTTACCTTTGATATTTTTGTTCCCATTCTCTAAAACTACTTCCTTTTAAAGTTATTTATGCGTTTTCCCCTTTGAAATTACTGAATTGCAAAGGAAGCAAGCTCTTGACTTGAGCACAGCTTAGGCTTAGTATATCTTTAAAGGCTTTTGAGCCCAATGCAAACATTTGAAATTGTGTTTCCTAGGGGCATCTTTCAATCTGCCACCTACCCGTGGTATTTCAGTTTGCCTTGATCATCTGACTTGTTGTTTCTTAAGTGGTTCACATGAGATCTGGGCAATCTGCTCAAATTCCTCAGTGTGCCTCCAAGCCCTGCAGGACTCTCTCATTATATTCCAGCAATGGCATCCTTATTCTAATTTGCAATTCCCAAATAATGCTTATGCTGCTACTTTACGTCTAATTGTGATTTAATCATGAAGATCTAAAAGTTTTTAAATTTCTTCTAGAAGAAATAATCGGAATATAAGCGTTGACTTTAATGCTAAAGAAACATATTTGTCTGTCAGGGTATTAACCATAGCCACGCCACTCTAGGCATTTCATCCTTCTTATTTTGCTATAAGCCTAAAGATATCAAATCAAACAGTCCCCAAGCAAAATTCAGCTTGCTACTTCACTGGAAGATGAGTCGTGAGACCAGAAGGTCTTCACCCATCTACAGCTCTGCTCTGCTTGAAGGAATCCTGCTGAGACTGACTGAAGTCATTGTGGCTGTGGAAAGGAAAGCCATGCGACCTGAAGAGTCCCGGGCAGAAACACCACAACAGCAAGAGCCATAAAGTAAGAAAAAGTTATCACCACCACCATGGGAAATGGGAAACCCTAAGCTGTTCTTCTCCATTCAGCGCTGTCAAATTTGTTCCCCAAATCTTTATAATGGAACCACAACTATTATGCCAGGACTAGAGGCAAGGCTGATGTTCACAGAACCATAGAATTATTAAGGTTGGAAAGACCATTGTAATATCATCCATGCCAACCATCAACCCATCCCCACCATACCACTAATCCAAGTGCCACATTTACCCTTTTCTTGAACACCCCCAGAGATGGTGATTCTGTCATTCTGTAATGGCAAACTTGCATTTTAAACCCACCTTCGTGCTTAAAATTCTAATTAATAACGGGGAAAGTTTACACATTTATTCATTTTTATTAAGAAAATCTCTTCAAGGTGAAATTTTTTCTAATGGAGAATTACAATCACTCCCAATACAGCCTTGATCAAATCAGAAGCAAAGTAATATAAACAAAACCTACAAGACTTTGTTATTTTTGTCGTTTCAAATCATTTAAAATACGCACACATCAAGGTCATTAATTTTTATATTGACAGGATTATTCCTCGTTTCCTCTCCCAGCAGTTTGCCATAGAGTAAAATCCAAATGAATAAAGATTACCTTTTAAAGATTTAAAGATAAAAAGAAGCATGGGGAGAGTTGTTTTTTTTTGTTACTCTCCCAAGAGCTTAGTAAGAACGGCTGTTTTCTGAAGCAGCCTGAACTTTAATTGCTGCTAAGGATAGCCAAATAAACAGGAAACAAAATTGATCAGAATATCAATTTTGCAGAGACTGAAAGCCACTAAAGCTTTGCCAATAACATCAAGAAAGGCAGAACATCAAGGATTAGCTATGCTACAGATGAAAAACAAGGGAAGCACATGAACTTCATTTATTGTATCTGTTGTTAAACCTTTCACTGTATGCATGTTAACAATACATCTCATTTTTTGCTGTAAACTACAGCCACAGCTTCCTCCTACATTTTACTACAGGCATTTTATGCAGGCATCAGGCTGAGGAAAGCCAAAAGTCTACAGAATCCACAGCAAAAGCACATTTTCTTCTGTCCCTTCGGGTTCCTCTCCTCTGTTTCACCTCTGCTGAATTCTGAGAGGTTGTTCTTGAAGGACAACTGCAGCGATTTAATAGAAAAAAGTACAGAAAAGACTGACAAGAAAGGAGGAAGAAGAAAGGAAAGAAAATAAAGCATTTTAAGTGAATCCTTGTGTCAAACAAACAAAAAAAACAAAAAAAAAAACATGCCATTCACAGGTTTCCAGGATGCAATGAGTTTCAGTTAGAACAGGGAGCTTGCAAATGTTTCAACCTACATTGTTTTAAAACACCACTGGGGTATGGTATATATGTAGCTCAGTGTCCATGCAATTAATTTTAATGGAAATTGTCTCAAAGTGCTCCAGGTGGCAGCTATCAGCAATAAGAAAACTGAACGCTCTTGGTCTCTGGATGCTTATCTGTCCCTTTGCAAAATACATTAGGAAGGTCTCTAAAGAGCCCTTAAGCTGGAACTGCAAAAGGAGACCTCAACTCCTCTGGCCATGTCACATTACTTCTTTTTTTTTTTTTTGCTTAGATTATCCCAATCCTCCCTTCATTTCTTAGGAAGTAGAAGATGAAGAACAGACACATTTAACAGCTCCAGTTTCTGCAACTGACAGACACCAAAAGACGTGGTTCCAGAGCTCCAGAAGGTAAACTGATTTGCAGGCACACCAAAAGCCTTCCTCAATATTACAGAGGGGGTCAGGGGTAGAGGTGGGCACTAAACCCTTGTCAAGTCTTACACGAACACCTAAGCACTCCAGAGCAATCTTACAGCCTGACTGCACTGGGATTACTGGAATAGCACTGCAATACTCTCTAGTTTTTACCTAGGACAAAGCTTAGGAAGCATAATTCTAACAGCAGTTGTGCTTACATTGCTAGAAGCTTTGATCAATTCTTTGGACAGGAGACATTTGCCTTCTGATAATTCGTCAGTTTGCAGGTTTGTGAGACTGACTCCACAATACAGAAAGATATTCTGGTAGTCCAATAGAATAGAGAAAGCATATTGTTAAAAAGGATCTATAGATCTATTGCAGTGGGATTGTGATAACAACTTGCCATTAGCCATTTGAGGCTGGTCACTTCAATGCTCATTTTCATACCACTAGTTTTCAGGGCTCCTGGTAAAATATATTGTAAGGGGTGTCTGACAAATTCACCTAGGCTGATTCCACATGAATAATAAATCTAAAGAATCATGTTGAATTGACTTACAAACAAGGAACTGGGGCCTGGGAGCAGTGTGGGGAGATAAGCCATTTGGCACTCTTTGTGTGATCTATACTCATTCTGACAGACTGGAAACAGGACTAAGCTGTAAAAACATTAAGCATATCATGTAATCATGGTAAAGCTATTTAAAGGAGCTAGAACATCCATGGCTGTGTGTTTATTGGATCTTGCATTTGAAGTGAAATCATAAGAAGAATTTATTTTGGCATCGAGGTCAGTGCTCCAAAATGAAAGCTTAAAACCTAAGGGTTTCTGAAATAGTTCCCAAGCCCTTCGTTTCATTTTTTTTTTGTCATGCCATACAGGGCATCACTGCTATCCAATGAATCCCACATCAGTCCCTGCAAACAGCTGTTATGCACCATCATTAGTAACTACAGAACGTCTGTAATCTGAAAATGCAAAAACGTAGTATTTGCTATCAAGGTTGAACTTCAAATTCAACTTCATTTTAAGTCTCCACAGGAGAACAAAGCCTCTGGCTAATTTTCCCTGCAGCCACTTCTCCTATGACGCTCAGCCCACGCACAGAGCTCTGCTCTGGCACTCACCAGCTGCAACAAGAACGTATTCTAGTTAGTATTTGGTCACCCTTTAGCCACCCATCGCTGCCTGGGGAGAAACTCCTGGGAGTAATCAAGAATCGTGATAAATTTAGCCCCCCAAAAAATTTTATAAAAGAAAGAAAGGAAAACCTAAATTCAGAAGCATCTGGGCAATGTCAGCGCTGTAGCATAAGCTCCTTTGGAAGCTAACACCCACTCTACAGCAGTATTAAGGAAAGCAGATGAAGACTCACAGCTATAAATAGATCAAAGATACGGTTCACTTTGAGTCTCTACAAAACTCTCTCGAATCAAACACTGCAAAACATATTTTCAACAAGATGCGAAACTAAAAGAAAACCGAAATCGTTTGTTCCTTGAAAGCACAGGCTCCAACACATCCTAGAGGGGATCTGTTGGTCAAGCTTTATTTGGTTCATTTAACTCTATGCCGTACCTTTCCTCAATACACAAATAATGAGCAACATAACCCCATGCCCATTCCATGCACACACCTGAAGAAACACGCACAAGTGCATCTTTGTGCAGAGAACGCTTTAAACGTGCGTTGGCCAACAACAAAACAAACTCCAGAAATTCTCTGCATGGCCCCCGCTTCAGCTGTGACTTATTTTTAGGGCTGATTTGGAAAGATCTCCAAACTCTTGTGATTTGTCTCACAAGCAGAAATCAAACGATGGCGGCCGAGCCATCCCCCAGCACAACTGCACCTTTAAATACTGCTGATGCCAGATGGTCCCAGCATATAAAGCAGCGTGAGACAACATATTAACGCTGCTCAAACAAGCGACTCATGCTAGCAGCAGACCAATGAGATCAGTCTCGGGCTGCTAATCCTCTCTGTCACCATGGCTACATCTATTTCAGACGATTCTTCAGTTTTCAAGTCAGATGAGCTTGCTGGCTCTTAAGCTTTGCTGTTTGAGGGTCTTATGTTATGGAGGAGTTTTCTTTTTTTTTTTTTTTTTATTGGCTAATGTTATCAGTATCCTCTGTTTGTTGATAGGTTTTCCCACTGCTATTCAAACAGCCTTCCAGTATTTGAAGAGAGCTTACGAGCAGGAGGGGGATCACCTTTTTACACAGCCTAGCAGCGATAGGACAAAGGGGAATGGCTTTAAACTAAAAGAGGGGAGATTTAGGTTAGATGTTTGGAGGAAATTCTTTCCTTAGAGGGCAGTGAGGCCCTGGCACAGCTGCCCAGAGAGTTGTGGGTGCCCCATGCCTGGAGGTGCTCAAGGCCAGGCTGGATGGGCCCCGTGCAGCCTGAGCTGGTGGGGGCAGCCCTGCCCTTGGCAGGGGGTTGGGGCTGGATGGGCTTTTAGGTGCTCTCCAGCCCAAGCCGTTCTATGATTTCCACTACAGATTCCTACTATTTCCACTGTGGATTTGCTCCCCTAACTGTACCACGTGGCAACCCCACAAACAAGTGTTTCTGTTATGACTTAGCCCATCAGCACAGGAAGAAAAGGGAAGACTAGTACCTCCCAGTCAAGGCAGATTACCAAACAAACAAACAAACAAAAGTATATCCACAGCAGATAAACAGAGAGAAAAGCTCCCAGCTCATCTTTTTCACCATATGCATGCTCACATAGCTGTGCAAGCACAAGTACTGGGGCTGCTTGCTAAAAAAAAAACACAAGAGGAGGCAGGGAGGAAGAGGAATCATGTCCTGGGCGAGACCAAAAGCTGAGCCATATGGTATCTATTGGGCATGCACACTGAGCAGCTGGCATCACCACACGCTAAGCTACAGCGAGGATGTGCAACATGCCTTGTCATGTAGGTGGAAACCTGAGCGGGAACACAGAGACAATGTTCTTATCTAAAAGACAAGGAAAGCGTGGCAGAACAAGACAGGAAGGCAGACACAAATCCTTCATTTACCATAGTAAGTTCATTTGGAGTGATAAATGTGCAAGAAATATACAGCTTGCAACGGAAAAGAACAGCAGTGTGCCAATGAAAGAACTGCACTGTAAGCTAATTTTGCTTTGGAGAGAGACAGAAGTGGGAGGATATGTTTTGCAGCTAGAAATCTCAGGGGGAAAATGTACAGCAATACACGTTTGTTATTGAGTTATCTAGTAGTGTGATGATTTAGGAAACAAATATGCAAGAAGTTTTATCTTTGAAATATTTCATTGTCCTTTCCACTGTCTTTTTTCTAAATTACTTCTCCCATAGTGAAGCACTGTATGATTTCACTTTGGCTGGGAGAGCTGACAAGAGTCAGGGCCACGCTTCCTAGATATCATAAAACTCTGCTGGATCATTACATCAGTGTGCTGACAAGGATGCCTTTGCCAAGAAAACGGTTCTTTACATACTGGCCAAACAGCCAGATGTGCCATTTGATCAAACAATGCACCGTGCCTTAAGGCAAACCCACAGCTAAGGTAGGTATTTAAAAAGGCACAGTGGTGGCCATCCAGGCTCTTGGGCAGCATCTTGTCAGCTGTAAATCAGGCCACTCACCTTCAGAGTAACGAATGGCTGTATGGATAGAACAGTCATCTCAGTCTGCTCCTTGGGACCCACTTTGCAGGTGAACAGAGATGTCAGGCTTTGCTCATGGTTCAACATGAAGGGCTACCAGATACTAGCTTATATCATTACTAACATCTTGCTTTGGAGAGAAAAATAATAGTTAACATCAAGTTTTTACTGCCTCAGAACCACAGGTTTATGACTTCAGACTCTCTTACCTGGCCATTGTAGCTACACACAAACGTTTCAAACATACACCCCCATACTGAACTGTAGCTCACAGTCACAGAATCACAGAACATCCCAAGTTGGAGGAACCCAGAGGGATCACAGAGTCCAACTCCAGGCTCCACACAGACCACTCAAAAATCAGACCCTATGGCTGAGGGCATTGTCCAAACACTCCTTGAGCCCCTGACAACACCCTGCTGTTTGCTGCTGTCTGAAGAGCTGTGGCTCCCAGCTGGCAGGATGGCACATGGCCACAAACCTCTTCTCCAGAGGAAAAATGGTACAGACTGAAAGCACACTTTGGTCTTGGAACCATCCCTGCCAGCAGCACACGTGGAGGGAGCAAGCAAGGCAACACCTCCATGCCATAGAGTACTTACTGTGTCACATCCCTGTTTCCACTGGGAACTGTTCTGGCATTCTGCAGATGCAGGAGGAGATGATAACAGTTCTTTAAAGGAAATTAAGTTAATGCAATCAGCACTGTCAGGAGCACTAGGGCTGTTCACCACCAGTCTGAGTCAGATGAACAAACTGAGAATGCTCTGCACATCAAGACTGATTTTAAGCCTGAAAAAACTAAACAACTAATTGCCCTCTGTGATGTCACACTGTACTCCTTATGGCTACAGCCCTTCCTACTGCTATTCCATAAAATAAAATAGGAACTTCTCACATGCACATGGGATCCACCATGCTTTTGCTGGTAACGCACAGCCTCTCTCAATCTTTTTTAACTTGTCTAATGAAAAATTGAAAACATTAAATACCTCAGATAGCAAAACAATTTGGAGAAGAAGCATTACAGCTCCAGGAAACACCGCAGAGATTGCTGAGGACCAGCTGCCTGGCCACACATACTGTAAATTTCCATCTACTCAATGGCAGTGTGAATGGCATCACCAACTAGCTGCGATGCGTAAACTGAAGCTGAACCAGTGACAGCAAAAGGATGGCTTGAACACAGAATGGTTTGAGTTAGAAGGGACCTCAAAGCCCACCCAGCCCCAGCCCCCTGCCATGGGTAAGGCTGCCCTCACCAGCTCAGGCTGCTCAGGGTCCATCCAGCCCGGACTTGGGCTCCTCCATGGATGGAGCACACACAGCTTCACGCCTGACACAAAGCATTCTACTCACATCCACACATTCATAGCATTTGCAAACCCCACCTTGAAGCGACACAGCTGGATGAACACAAACTCCCTGCATTCTCATTTACCAGAGACCGTATCCTTCAACACATCTCTTCAGAAAGAGAATGCTAAGCAAGCATTGATAAAAACTGACACTTAATTAAAACTCAAGCATGCAAAAATTAGGCTTGCTCACTCATATACAGCGTTAGTAACAAAGCTCTTGCCGTATTCAAACTGCATTAACATCTTGCCAAACTTGGAAACATTAAGGGGCCCCACCAAGAAACTCAAGATGTTTACATGCAAATTCTGAGAGTAAGGAAAAGAAGCTTCACGAAGTCAAATGCAATTAATCATAAGTGATAAAGCCAGAGCAGCAACTCTGAGGGTGTGCTTCAATGACAGAAAGAAGATCTAACAGTTTCCATATGAGTAGAAGGATCTTGCATTTCCCCATTTGTTTCACTTCAGTGCTTGCACCTTATCACACTTCTACTGATATCTGTGGGGCAAGGGATGAAGGACAGTCATTAAAACTGGAGAGTGCCTCTAAATGTTGCTCTGAAAAAGTATGAGATGTTGTGCTCAACGTGCCAACATTCTGATATTTTCAGGATTTGATGAAGATGTGACAAACTGCTTTCAGAGTGAATCAATTCTAAATGTATTCTTGCTATTAAAGAACACAGACTCATGCCCAAGATGAGCTTATTAACAGTAATTAAAAAAAAAAAAAACTCAAGAGATCAGCATCTACTGAGTGTTTGTTCAACAGACACCCAAAGCAAGAGCCTCTCACACAAGCAGTCGCTGCACAGCAGTTAAGGCAAAGTACTATTTCCTTTCTAGAAATAACATTTGCTTCGCTGCCAACTGTTCTTTGTTGTCCTTCAATACGTCTTCAGTTTCCCACCATCTTTTTCTCCTCACTTCATCTCACCTTGCTGTCTTCTGCCAACTTGACCAGATTTGGTTGGCGAGGTGCTGGCACTGCTGCCCAGAGAGCTGTGGGTGCCCCGTCTTTGCAGGTGCTCAAGGCAAGGGTGGTTGGGGTCCTGGGCAGCTGAGCTGGTGGGGGGCAGCCAGCCCACAGCAGGGTCTTGGGGCAAAATGGGCTTTGAGGTCCCTTCTAACCCAACATACGTTCATCCCAGCAAAAGATGAGGCCTCAACGATTTGGGCCAGTTGCTTTGTTCATTAAAGATTTGTCCCAGTGGCTTTGGAAATCTAAAGCGTGTTTCTAAAATCTTCCTTTTAACTTCTGTCATAAATTTGTTTTCAAATGTTGCATAAATATTACAAATTTATTTGGAAAGCAACTGGTATTCCAAACTAAGAGGCGATTCAGGTGTTTGCACATGACCCAACCACTGTGGCACGGGCATGGCATCCACACGCTTACGTAATGGATGTGCGTATGCACTGGATTTGATGTGCTCAGTGCAAAGCCTCTTTACTTGGTACAGCACGTCTTCACTGCTGTTCTGCAGACACCTCGTGGATTTGTTTGGTCACTCAGTGAGCGGGAACATTTCTGCATGTTTTCATGGTGGCTCGCTGGATAATTCCAGTGATAATTCTCCACAAATCTGCCAGGCTTATAGAGCACAAGTTCTACATATCACAAACTAATAAGCTATAGCGTACCTTACTTACTCATTTAAATATTTAAAAACAAACCCTGTGACACATATCCTTGTAGAAGCATAAAATGACTTAGGTTGGAGGGGACCTCAAAACCCACCCAGTTCCAACCCAGTGCCATGGGCAGGGCTGGACCCACCAGCTCAGCTGCACGGGACCCCATCCAGCCTGGCCTTGAGCACCTCCAGGGATGGGGCACCACAGTTGTGCGAATGTTTTCCAGCAACTCACCACGTTCTCAGAGTAAAATTTCCCACTGACATCTACTCTAAACCTCTTTTAGTTTAAAACCATCCTCCTTCCCATCTATCTGTGTAAAAAGTTGATTTCACTCCTACTTATAAGCTTCATTAAGGCTGCTATGAGGTCCCCCAAGAGCATTCTCTTCTCCGGGTTGAACAAGCCCAGCTCCCTCACTGCCTTCAAAGGAGAGGTGCTCCAACCCTCTGAGCACCCTCCCATCCCTCCTCTGGACCAACATCTCCACATCTTTCCTGAGTTGGGGGCCCCAGAACTGGATGCAGAACTCTAGATGGGGCCTCACGAGGGTAGAACGAAGAGGGACAACCTGCTCCCTCACCCTGCTGGCCATCCTTCTTTTGATGCAGCCCAACGGGTTAGGAATGGGTTACATACACGAATAACGACAGCTGCTTAGCCTGCAGTGAAAAAGCATCTGCATGTATGCCTGTGAGTGTCCCCCATGTTATCTACTAGATGAAGATAGATGAGGCGGGTTCTGGGCGGGTTCTGGCCCCACTGTGCGACACGCTTGGCACCAGAAGCACCATTCTTTGACAGCAAGTGGGATCCCTGCTCTGGGATGACTGCAAGGCAGCCCCAGAGCTCCGCTTCTTCTCACGCACAGAAACGGCACATGTGAGGAAACGCACAGTGCTGCCTTCCGCTACACAGTAGAAGAAAGGGTGTGTTATTAAGGAGAAAACACCTCCAAGGTGATCACTGGCATCACACTGGGGCGCTCAGCTTCCGGAACGGAGCAGCACAGATGCTGTGAGCACCTTTGTAATCGTGACAGAGGAACACAACGCTGACAGGCATTGAGTCCATCCTGTCGCCCTTCCCCAGGTGACCCCGAGCAGACCTGCGGGCGGAGAGCTGCAGCCGCTCTGCACCGCGCCCTGCAGAGGGAGGGAGGGCTTCAAGCAGCGAGCGTGCTCCACTTCTAATCCCGCTTAATCCCACGGGGGGTTGAGGGAGGGAGCATTAAAAAAAAAAACAACTATATTCAGCACCCAACAGGACAAACCGTCAGCGCTCATCACATTCCCCAGCACGTGATGTGGGCACTGAAACATGTGGCTTTTTTCATCTACGGGGCTGCCTTTGCGAAGGACCCCAGCACGACACAGGGGAACGCGGTTATTCACGAGCTTACAGGCGGACGGCACGCAGAGGGGACGTTCACCCCGCCGTTCTCTCCCACCCCGCGGGCAGCGCACCTGCGGCACCGCCGCTCCCGCCGGCAGCGCCGCGCAGCCCCGCGCCCGCAGCCCCTCCGCCGGGAGCGGAGGCACCGCCCGCCCCGCGCTGCCGCATCGCCCACCGCAGCGTCCTCCCCGTCCCTTACCGGGCTCGTGTTCGCCGGGCCGGTCGGACACCTCGATGACCAACAGTTCGCGGCCCTCGGAGCTGCGACCCACCGTGTAGATCCTGCTGATGGCCGGGCACTGCAGCCACACGGCGACCAGCGCCTCCCGCAGCTCGGCGTAGCGGTGGTATTCGAAGGAGATGCCCTCTTCGGCGCTCAGCCTCCTTCGCCGGCTGCTGCCCGTCGCCGCGGGTTCGGCCGCCCGGCAGGCAGCGAGCAGCGCGCACAGCGCCAGCAGCAACAGCCGCAGCTCCCGCGCCGCCATCCCGCCCGGCTCCTCCGCCTGCGGCCGCGCAGCTGCCGCCCGCCCGGCGGGAGGGGGAGAGGAGGCGGGCGGGCGGGCGGGGAGGGGCCGCGCCGGGCCGGGAGCGGCGCCGGTGCCCGCGGCGGGAGGGACTCGGGGCGGGCCCGCTCCTGGGAGTCGGCTGCTGTGAGGGCGCTGCCCTGCCAGGAGCACCTGAATGAATGGATTCACCCCCGTGCCAGAGTGATTGCGGAATAACGCCGGGGATACCGGATAGCACTTGCTCACAGGGCAAATCCCGTTATTCTCTACGGGAATGCTCCGAGGGGAGCTGCTCACGTAAATCCCCAGGCAACGCTACAGGCTTGGGGCTGAGTGGCTGGAAGACTGCGTAGAGGAAATGGACCTGGGGGTGTTGGTTGATGCTCGGCTGAACATGAGCCAGCAGTGTGCCCAGGTGGCCAAGAAGGCCAATGGCATCCTGGCTTGTGTCAGAAATAGTGCTGCCAGCAGGAACAAGGCAGTGATTGTCCCCCTGTACCCGCTACTGGTGAGGCCACATCTTGAGTGCTGTGCCCAGTTCTGGGCCCCTCACTGCAAGAAAGACATTGAGGCTCTGGAGCGGGTTCAAAGAAGGGCAACAAAGCTGGTGAGGGGTCTGCAGCACAAGTCCTATGAGGAGCGGCTGAGGGAGCTGGGATTGTTCAGCCTGGAGAAGAGGAGGCTCAGGGGAGACCTCATTGCTCTCTATAACTACCTGAAGGGAGGTTGTAGTGAGCTGGGGCTCGGCCTCTTCTCTTGTGTAACAGTGATAGGACTAGAGGGAATGGCTTCAAGCTGCACCAGGGGAGATTTAGGCTGGACGTTAGGAAATACTACTCTGAAAGAGTGGTCAGGCACTGGAATGGGCTGCCCAGGGAGGTGGTGAAGTCACCAACCCTGGAGGTGTTCAAGGAACATTTGGGTTTTGTGTTGAGGGACATTTTAGTGAGAACAACTGGTGATAGGTGGATGGTTGGACTGGATGATCTTGAAGGTCTTTTCCAACCTTGGTGATTCTGTGTGATTCTGTGTGATCAGTTCCGTGCTCCGGCACTGCCCGCAATCAGCTCAGCCTGCTCTGATAGGGACCATGTCAAAATGCCCCAAACCGACAGCTGAGAAAGGCAAGTCAGCAAATCCCTAACAAGCAACATCCACATCAGGTTTACAAATTTCCTGCCACAAATAGAACCCCGCCTCTGGTTATTTAACAACTGGTTTGCCCCCATCCTCTAATCTAAAAGAGTGGGCCCATGGCACATCCTCTCCTATCGCTGATCTATACCAAATCAGCTCTCAGGAAGTGTTCCAAACAGCCCTTTGTGAACCTACGGATGTTCTCCTGCACGATGGGCTGTCTGGTTCCAGTGCACAGCAGCAGCATGGAAATAGTATCTCTAGGGGAATACCATCATTACCACCGATGTAGGGGACATAAGGAGGAGGTTTTTCACGCTCAGGGTGGTGAGGCAGTGGCACAGGTTGCCCGGAGAGGTGGTGGATGAGACCCCAATCCTGCAGACAGCCAAGGACAGGCTGGAAGGGCCTCCAAGCACTGATGGAGCTGTAGGTGTCCCTGTTCAGTGCAGTGCAGTTGGACTAGAGGACCTGTAAGGATCCCTTCCAACTCAAACGGTTCTATGGTTGTACAACACCAATGTGGAAACCCATCCACTATCAGAAACTCAGACCTGCAAAAGTAGTTCCCATATGATACATTTGTATGCATGACACATATATATGACACACACACCAAAGTGCCTGTACTTGTTTGCAGTTTTTCCCTTTCAGTCTCCTGACATTGTTCCCTTATTCCACAATCGTTGTTAAGGTCCAAAATCCTCACACTGTGAAGCAGCTTTCATTGGCTGCTCCTAAAGGTGATTTCTCCAAAATACAATGTAGAGTTGACACAGAAATCAGCTCTTTTAATCTATCCAGTCCTCCATTCTCACACATACATTTTCAAATTCTTTTGACTTGCCTGAATCTGTTTTTTTTCAGCAGATCATGACTCACCACAAGCCTATAAATAAACATTGCTAAAGACTCAGCCCTACCAGGTATTGCAGAGCTTGCTGTGCTTGCCAGGGAGTGGAGACAAACTTTTTTTTTTTGCTTTTTACAGGCTTGAATTGCATCTGAAATGGATGTGATGTTCACATTTGGGAATTGGGAATGTGATTTAAATTACGTGGTAAGTCAAGCTCTACTTAAATGCCCCATCCCTGGAAGTTGGATGGGGCCCTGGGCAGCCTGGTCTAGCATTAAATGAGGAGGTTGGTGGCCCTGCATGTGGCAGGGGGGTCGGAGATTCGTGATCCTTGAGGTCCCTTCCAACCTGGGCCATTCTGTGATTCTGTGAAATGAGTAATAATACTTCAGCACAGCAATTAGTAAATTACACTGAAGAATAAGAGATACAAAACACAGTGGCAAGTGGCACCTTGAGTAGCAACCAGAGATCACAACAGACAGGTAACTCCACCGTATTTTCCAGTGCAGCGCTGCAGAACTGCTAATTTTATCTTTGAATGTTTGAACAGAAGGGCAGTACTTAAAAGGAAGGATGTGATTCTACCACCAAAGAGGTGTCAGTGTGAATGACCCAGAACTACTACCCTTAATCCTTGTAGCTACACTGGAAAAACGCCTTGAGAATTCAGAGCCAAGCCACAGAAGGGATGTGAGAAATAGGAGAAATGTCTTGCTGCAGAGGACGTGATATAATTTATCTGGCTGAAGAAAAATACCATTAAAACTAGATTTGATTGTGTTTACTTACCCTCACAGATAGAAAATTACAGCAAGAACCACTGTAAAGAAGTGGGCCTGACAGCTGTGGGTAAGGTTCACCAGAAAGCTAACAGTGACAGAGGGGCAACAGTGATGGGATGAAGATCTGGAAACTGTGAATCAGACACCAGAGTTAGCAATAAATTCAGAGCCAACATGCAGGTTTCACTGGTATCGTGTTCCTATAAAAATAAATGTTTAAAATGACCTTCAAACACTCAGCAGTCATCACTTAGAGTCTGAATGAGGAAGAAAAAGTCTTAGTGCTTACAAACATGGTATCTGTCTACCAACATTCTGTGGTATACCTGGCAAGGTACATCATAATGTAATAGCACCTATCTCATACTGGTGGACAAAAGGTGTTTGTGTTGCATAAAATAATCCAAAAACCCAAGGAGCAATGAGTAGCAAAGCAAAATAAGGACTCAAATAAGAAAAAAAAAACATCAGACAAACCCCAAACACAGGGTACCTAAAAAAGGTGGCATAAGTGATGCATTACTGTCACATTCATTACTTTTAAACTTCTTGTCAGATGCAATATATGTTGTAGCTTGGTACCAAATTGCTAAGGCTGAGCTCCTATAGCTGGAGAAACAGTATTTACCAATGAAGAGAGTGTTTAAGCAGTTGGCTGGCTCACAGTGGTGATTTTGTTACTGCATTTGCACAGACACAGAGGTGAGCTAAGAATCAATGAACAGAATTATAGGAACAGAGACATTCCATAGCACTGAAAGCCCCTTGTACTTTAAGGCTGGGAGTTCAGCAAGAATAAAGCTAAGTGCAGCTGCAAGACGAGTGGGAGTTGACAAAGCAAAGAGGATAAGGGCAATCTTTGAAACCTGATTAAAGAGGTTGCTTCCACCACTGAGAGCTCAGGCCAGCAATTCAGCAAGTAGATCTATTTCTTACTGCTGTCTCTGTGTAACAGTTCCATCTGTAAAATATTTAGAATTGAACAGAAACTATATTTCTTCATTGGAGAAATAAACAAAGCAAGACACTGCATCCCAAATGTTTTTGGTCAGTTTTGTGTTAAAAACATATGAAAGGTGTAATACACATCTTAAACCAAACCACGTTTATTTCATCAGTCACAAGTGCAAATACAGCAACAAGTCAGTTCAGCAAATTACAACACTGAAAGGAATGTAATGTAAATGCTAAGTAAACTGACAGAGCAACTTCAAAGAGCAGCAAAAACAAAGTCTGTTCAAATAAAAACTTCTATTCTTTTTATCTGTACCCTAAAATAACATAATAAATCTAGATCAGGAATGTCTCTGCTAACTCATGTTTAGCCAGGTATTCTGAGATTAACAGCTTGTATTATCCAGTGTGCAAAAGGCCTGCCTGTCCATGCTTTTTTATTAACAGATATTTTGGTTTTAAGCAAAATTTTACCCAATATTTAAATTACGGTGCTGATACCAGTTAGTATGGTCTGCTATTTGATCTTACAAATTTAAGAAGGTATATTTTTAAAAAGGAAGTCCAATCTCAGTGAACATATACGATTCTATCAAAAGGATTGAAAGGGAGCAATGTTGAAGATAAAACTGAATAATTTTTTGCAAAAAAAAAAAACAAAAACATGGACAGACACAAGTAATCTCTGTCTTTTTTGCATCATCTTTAAATTTGTAGTTAAAATATATGTGGTGCTTACATATAAAATAGAAAGCATTCCCATTAGGAAGGTACTGCAGTTTAATTCCTGTTTGTTTTTTTTTTCCCTACCACTTAGTAGCCAAGGAAAATGATTTATGCTTAATACCCAATCATGACTTTGCTTTAAAGAAAAGCAAAAGTTGACTACCAGTATTAGGCATCACAATTTTTACACTGGATTTTTAGTTAGCCTTCTTCATTCTGAGTTGCTGCTTCTTTTCTTTTTCTTTATAGGCAATGAATTGAGAGTCCGTGCCAAAGATTCTGTCCCACCACGTGAAGGTCGATGCATAATTGCCAACAAAGTTCATGTGATGGAAATCATGAAAACGGGCTCCAGCATAGAAAGGCACCAAATGAAGAGGGTTCAGTGGAATATCGTAGCCACTAGAGGGGAAAGGAAAAAAAAAAATTGTTAATTATATTTAGGAAGAAACCTTACTACAAAATATAGGCACCAATTTGTTCTTTTTGTAATATGGGAAAAAAAAAATCTTTTTGTTTTATAAGGTCCTGAAGTAACCCTACTACAACAAAATCTCCTCCTGTCTTAGGCAAATGCTTCTGTTAACAATGGCTTTTTGGCATGCAGTGACCTTTTCAGCTCAGCTGAGCAACACTAAGTATTTAGCAGAAACACCTAGGAGATGACAGAGGCTGATCTCCTGCTTGTTAAGCAGACTAAGCTGTCTGAAAAGTGATGTTAGTAGAAGGGAATAACAAAAAAATCTTAGTGACAGCAAGCTATAAATATCAGCCAGCTCAGCTCCTCCTCAAACAGCAGCTCAAATCAACTACAGTTGTAGTCTTTCTGCTCTTAATCATTTTCTGCTTATTGCAAGTACTTCAAAGGTTTAAAACTGAAAATGAAAAACCAAAGTAATATTAAAACCAGACTGCTCTGCTTCAAAGCCATTTCAACTCATTCGCTCAGCAGTACTGGAAAACATCACCACCTAGTGGGGAGAACACAGTATAATCTGTTACAAACACCTCCTGCAGACGTAATCATTGAGAGATGAGATTTCTATTTTGCATGGATTGCTTTAGCATGTCAGAACGTGTGCTTCTCAGCCTAGGACCAAATACTCCTAAAATGGCAATGGTTTGTACAAGTCAGTTAATAGCTCGTGTTCCACTAAAATCCTTCACATTGCCTTCAGTAAGGCACTACATGCTTCACAGTGTATTTCCAGACAGGAGGTCAAGATGCTAATAGGTAAAAAAAAGTAGTTCTCCCCTTCCTCTTGAACACAGGAAAAAAAAGCTTGTTTACTCACAGATGAATCTAAACCATCAAATCCTAAATGGAAAGAATTCCTGGAGTTGAAATATGAAGTTATCCATTATTTCTGATATTCTAAGATACATGAGGTCATCTGTACGCCAAACATCCTGACGAAAGCCAGGCTGCTGACATCACACTCAGGGTGCTCATCTATAGCACTCTTTTGATCAACAAGATTCACTGACTACACAACTTCAAAACAGAACAGAGCTTAGCTGAGTAGACCGTGCCATTCTAAGATGTGTAAAAGCACATTTCAGTAAAAAAACAATAAAGCAGCAAAGCTCAGCTCAGTGAAAGAGACAGCTAATTTTAAGACAGACCTAGGGAAAAGTGAAACTATAAATAAAGAACAAAGATTTCACCTGTGCACATCAATGGTTTCCATCAGGCGACATATTACCCACGCCCACAGAAGAACCACGTGGTTACAGAAGACAACAATTCCAATAAAGAAGCCAGCTCCAAGGATGAGCGTTTCCAAAGGATGTGCATATTCTGCTTGCATTCCAAATGGAGACTACAAAACAGAAGAGACAGGAAAACTGTTACTCTTTTTGATTTTCTATTTTCCCAAATCCAAATCACTATTTTATGGCATTCCCCACGTCCTACCTACAACAAGAGAAACAGAACAGTGCTGTGAGTGAAGGAAACAGCCTGGTTGAGCAAGGGTTTTAACACAAGGGTCCTTGCTAAAACAGGAAACAGCACTTCAAGTTTATAATGATTACGATTCCATTAGCAATTTCAAGTGCTTCCATATTAAAGCCAAAACCTTCTGCTTCAGCTTACCATTGCCCTTGGCCAAAGAATAGGAATGTTAAAGCATTTGGCAAGCTCCTATCAGCTTTGCAATATATCCAGTCTTGGAAGTAGAACAAAACAGAAGGAAGCCAAAATAATTTGTCATTTAAGGAAAAAAAAAAAAAAAAAACCACAATCAAAACCTATCAAAATGAACAAATGCCCATATTGATAGATCAGCTTTATAAATTAATTAAATTCTTATCATTCAAAACATGAGATTGAACCGAAGCATTTATGTATGTATACAGGATGCACAGAAAGGTTGTGGATGCCCCATCCCTGGAGGTGTTTAAGGCCAGGTTGGATGGGGCCCTGGGCAGCCTGGGCTGGTATTAAATGTGGAGGTTGGTGGCCCTGCATGTGGCAGGGGGTTGGAGATTCATGATCCTTGAGGTCCCTTCCAACCTGGTCCATTCTGTGATACACACACACACATATATGTGCATATGCACATACATACACACACAGGTATTCCCAAAAAAGAAATTCCACAGAGAGTTTTCAACAGTGGAATGCTCACATAAAAATATTAAATTAAAAAATAAAAATAAAATCAAACCGACAACCTTCAACGTTACATTGTCAGAAGAAAATATTAAGTCCACTTTGGCTTAAGGATGATTTTAAAATCATCAGCTTGTACTGTCAGGGGAAGTTCTTAGTGAAACAGCTGTTAGCTTATAGATCACTTCTATATGAAGTACTACATATACTTGAGGATGCTGGCCAGAAGCTGCTCCTGCTAGAAATCTGAGGGGGCTGCCAAGAGGAGAATGGCAGCTACTGCTGCAGATCTAAGTACATCACCAAATATTCATCAGTTTGCAGCAATGCAAAGTGATGAACAGCCATAACCAGAAAACCTATTGCATCCCTCCCCCCTAATAAGCATGCTATGCTTTTAAAAGTGCACCCTTTCATTCTCTTGAAATAAAATCAAAGAACAGGTGGTGCATCCAGAAACAAAATGGATGGCTGTGATCGACGCTGAGCTCAAGGAAAGGCCACTGTCAGAAGGATGCAAAACCCTTAAGTCTGCCAAATAAAGTCTTTAAACAAGCTGTATGAATCTGCATATACTAAAAGCAATCAAATCAAATCAAATCAAGGAATACATACTACAAACTCATGGTGAACCTTATGGATGTACTTGTATATTCTTTTGTGATGCAGCAGTCGATGCAGGAAATAGTGCCAGGCATCCTCAATCACTGCACACCCAAAGCACTGGGCAAGCAGAACATACCTTTAAAAATGAAAATAAAAGAAATAGAAGAGTCAAGAGTTATAGAAGACACTTGCAAATACACAGCCTTGAAAGACAAAGGAGTTGACAAGATAGTAAAGGTAGGAAACGTATATTACTGGTTGAAAAGATAACATCAGTGCACTGTTATGTAAAAATATGCATCAGCCTTCGTAGCTCATCTGTTGATATGTCAGAGTTAACGTGCAGTGTAGCAAACTGTCATTTCAACATCACATGTACAGCCTATAAGGAACACCTGCAATCTAAGACCTAGATACAGAAACAATGCTGGATATTTAACCAGACAGAAAACAACTAGAAATGAATGACCTTCTGTTGTAAAAACAACTACTGGTGAGAAAAAAAAAAGGCATTTCTAAGTATTGCAGCATTTTTCAGCAGTTTAGGGCAAAAGAGGGAAACATGAGGCAGCTTGCCCTCCCTTGAGTAACACATTGCTGCTGTGAAATAAAACAAGGTGGGGCAAAGAAACTTAGGAGGAAATAATAGAGAATAAAAAAAAAAAGCTGGATGATAAAAAACCCCACAGCACATCACCCACCTGGTATCTTACACGAGCCAATGTGACCCTAGGAAGCTCTAATTAGCTCCTACTGCAATTTAGTCTCAAGGCTGGTTAGCAAACATAGTTCGTTAGCCAAAAAAGTTACGTTAATGTCACAAACTCTAGTAAAGTTTTTGTTATGTGTGTAAGCAAGTGCCATTCGGTATGAGCGTACATGACATATCTACGTACCATCTAGGCATCTTTTCCCACTCATATGGGATGTTAAAATATTCTGTGAAGTAGTACGTGCCACAAATTAGAGGAAGTTGAATGAAAAAGTGATTGAACATAAGCGTTTTGAAGCACTTCCACTGTTTTTCCCATGTTTCTGGTTTATCCTAAGGAAAAAAAAAAAGAAAAATGAGTTAGACATTTCTACTGCACGTAACCAAAGTGCTGCAAAGATGACTTCAAAGGTGATTTCATTTCACCTTATAAGACAGGTAGCTGGTCTTCCCATCACACAAATTAACCCAGGGAACATCAGTTTCATGAGCCTGGATTTCACAAAGGCTCTCACTTTTCTAAACTGCTTTTCACAGAATCACCAAAGCTGGAAAAGACCTTCAAGATCATCCAGTCCAACCATCCACCTATCACAATAGTTCTCACTAAACCATGTCCCTCAACACAAAATCCAACCGTTCCTTGAACATTTTCTGAAGTCTCTCATCAGAAGTTGTCCTTGCCAGCCCCCCTTAAACTATTCTTGCTATTTCAGTAATTAGTGGGAACATTTCAGATTCAGCAATTCAACACAAATCTAAGTTCATTTTTCTTCTTTCCACCAAAGTGTTGCCATAGCTAGAAGAATACAACAGAAGCTGAAGATAAAGTTATCAAGTGATAAACTGCCTTGAAAAAAGAGATGTTTGCAGGAAGACACCGTATCAAATGACCACGGCGATTCCAGAAAGTGGTTTATTTCCAATTCCTATTACAAAGAACGGAGGAAAAACTGTCAATAGAATGATCAGCCTGGTCTGGTATTAAATGTGGAGGTTGGTGGCCCTGCATGTGGCAGAGGGGTTGGTGATTCATGATCCTTGAGGTCCCTTCCAACCCTGGCCATTCTGTGATTCTATGACAGGTCACTCTCCCCCTCAGAAAAAAAAAACAAACCTCTCTGTCCCCTCATCACAAACACTCTGATTTTCCTCTGTTCCTTCCGAACTGCTCGCAGTGACCGAGACAAAACATGGCCACATAAAACACAAACCAACAGCAGCCAGTGTGTGTGCAACCCACTGCTTTGTCTTACCGGCTGGATTTTATACTTTTGCATGCAGGGAATAAACTGAAAGATGAATCCCGGTACGCAGAGCAAGAAGTAGGAAGCTTCGTGAACTAAAAGCGACCCCCACGTCGCTATCTGGAACTTGGTGTAGTTATCCAGCATGTAATTCCAGGCATTTTTAAACGGCTGCTGCAGAGGGTTGTCAGGCAGGAAGGAGTCTATATATTCCACTGCCAGATAAGCAGAGTTCAGGATGTTAACGCTGTCGTTCGCCGCCATCGTTCAGGCACAAAACATCACAGTCAGGGCCCTGTCCGCGCGTAACCTGAACGTCTGCAAGGGAACAAGCAGCGGTTACTGGTCGGAAAGGCGGAGAGCTTAGGCGTTAATCAACGAATTCGACCATCAGAAGAGAGGAGTAGATTAACAATTAACACAGCCCCTTTTCCTACAGGGCAGCATGGAAGAATAAAGCTCCAGCTGGGTACACAAGGAGACGCCCGGCTCGGCCCTCACCCTGCCCGCAGCCCCGGCCGGGCGGCACCCCAGACCCAGAGCGGCCCGCGACCGCCCGCCGGCCCTCGCAGCCCCGACCCCCGCCTCAGCGGCCCGCCGCACCCGCCGCGCCCCTCGCTCACCTCAGCGCTGCGACGGCCCCGTCGCACGGCGGGAGACGGCGGCGGCAATAACAAGTGCGGCGCGGCCGGCTCTTCGCCTGCGCCCTCCTATTGGCCGCCCGGTAACCCCGACGCGGTTCCCATTGGTCGGCGGGAGGCGACGGAGGAGAGTCAGGCGTGGGAAGGGGCGGGTCGGAGCTGCCGCGCGCGCGCGGCGATTGGCTGGAGGGGTGGAGTGAGGATAGTGAGACCTCGGCGCGCGGCCAATGAGGCGGGAGGGCGGCCGGGTGACGTGCGCGAGGTGATGAGGAGGAGGCGGGCCCGCAGGTGGGCAGGGCGGGGTGCTGCCCTCCCGCAATGAGTGGCTTCTCCTCGCCTGCTTGGAAGCTTCCTCCTTGCAGCGCGGGGATCGAGCTACCAAGGCATCCCACTAATAACGTGAAATTGCAATTCCACTACAGTGGCTTGAGTAAAACCCTTTCGGAACCATCCCGTTCACCAAATGGTGGCTGCTTCCCAACCTCAGCCACCTCTACCTCACAGTCTTTCCTGACCTGAGGGTTACCTCACCGCTTTTCTCCCCAGAAATCTCTGCCCTGGTGGCACATGAGGTGTGTGGAGAAACACGAGCTTGAAGCAATCGGTTGGCATTAGGAAACCATATACAAACTGTTTATTTGAAGAAAATATCTGAAATATGACAATAACTTTGGTCGTGTTAAAAGGAGGCCGTCCAAGAATGAATAGAAACGAGCTGCTCTATGAACATGGCCACATACAGTATATCCAGGTATCAGCTAACAGAAGCTAAGGTTACACGCATTAAGAGACCTTAGTACCATGCAAGTTCAACTTAATTTCACACATTCATTATAAATTTTCAGTTATTTTCATGCCAAATCACCTTTCGCATAAAAAGGTAAGAAAGAAGTAACATCTAAAGGTGACCAAAATTGAACAGAAAAAAAAAAACAAACATTAAGTACAGACAACATTTTTATTAAAAAGACCTCGAAATTAGACCTGTTCAAAGATCGTTATACCATCTCTGATCTCCTTCTGTGGGAATTAGTAGTGTTAAGTATTGTTAAATATCAAAAAATACAACTCTCTTTTACAACATAGTACGGGCATATTCAAAGTACTGTGCCAAATTATAAATAATAAAGTTGGTTTTTGAAGAGTTTCAATAGAAAGCAACTTATGCTCACACATACGTTATGCACATATTATAGTTATGTAACAAAAGTTTTATAAAAGGAAACAGATTTCCCCCATGCCAGCTTGAATTACTGAGGTGGAATTCGATACCTACTATGAAGACTGACAGTTCATTTCTTTAAATATGTTTATTAGTCTCTGGAAAAAATAAGACAGATTTACTTTCACCAGAATACACACCATTCTCCACTGACAATCTGTTTCTCAGTCACAACTGACATAAGTCCGTCCTTATGGAAGTGGCTTCTGTGTTTGAAGGTCTTGCAGTATAAAAAGAAACGGTCTTACTACACTTCAAAAAAATTCAATCAGCCCCTGTTCAACCGCAGAATAGTCCTACGCATCGCTTCTACCTAGAGTAATCTTCATCATCCATCACCTGTAATTGTAGACAGCCACATCTTCCACTGTGACTCAAGGTGCAGCTACAAGTAGAGAAGTGCTTAGGGACTCAGTCACTTCAAATACACTTGAAGACTGCTTCTAGTGCATAATCAAATTGAAAACCCCCTCGTTGATCATAACGGCTTGTCAATAACTGTAACACCTGGAGTAAGGAAGAAAGGTGTAAGTCTAGGGAAAACAGGAAAACCTGATGCTGATGCACAGCTTTTCAGCATTACGCTAGCTGCAGGCTAGTATTATGCTCTTGATTTATTTTTAATAGTACATCAATTATATAACAAACTTATATGAAGCAGTGTAGATTTCTGAACGTTTCTGTTATTTGGAAAAAAAAACCACCTTAACCTTATAGTTAATATATCCTTTACATACACAGATTCTGTAATAACTTAAGAAACTGCGGTTATTAAAGGAGAAGATTCCTACAACAGCTCATTTTCTAAATAGCAATTTCCCACAGAGAGCTTCAGAATCGGACTGCTGCAAATTGAGACAATTACAAAAGCTCGTTTGGGGAAAAAAGGGACCAGTCACACTGCAATCTTCTAACTCATCATTACACGCTAAACTCTTCTTCAATACAGTTCAACATCTTTTTCATTTTAGGGAATAATTGTTTGAAGTCTTTATTCAAAATGAACCATCAAGTTCTTCGTACCTATTCTAGTATCTTAGCTTTTATTTTTGACAGTACTTTGTGCTGGAATGCTTGCTTTATCAAGTTTCTTATCCTGACTACATTTCAATATGCTGTAAAAAGTCTTCTAAAAACCCCCTGGACAACGTTACCTGCATAGCTCCTTCCTGTACTCATACAAGATGACACAACTGTCCATTTATCAGTTGTTGGATTATAATATTCCACTGTTGATAAATTACAGGAGCCATCATCTCCTCCAACTACATACAAGAGCCCATTTACAGCACAAACACCTAAAAAAAAAAAAAGACAGGAAACCAATTACGAAAATTAATAATCAGCTCATTCATACCCATGAAAGCATGATTTCTATCTGTGACATCATCAAAGCAGCAGCAAGCCATTTAAAAGAAAAAGGAGCATCCCATTTGCACCTAGTTACACTACTAGCATTTTAGAGTGACTGCTGTACACACCTGCGTTCCTTCTGCACATGTTCATATCTGCAACCTGCTTCCACGTACAGGTGACAGGATTGAACACTTCCACGCTTTTTCTTACCAAAGGGCCATCATGACCACCTACTGCATACAGTAAATTGTTTAACACACCAACACCTGTGAACACATGAGAATACTCCAAATTAACTATAGCATAATTCGACTGATACAAAAACAAACAAACAAACAAAAGTCTGCTAAAATAAATCATTTATCCAATGTTAGGAACTATTTCAGAAGACATTTGGGTCAGGATACATAGGGAGACAGTAGAGTAATGCAAGACACTGATAAAATGTCTTGCATGCCCATCCTTATTGCAGCATATAGAGACCAGAGGTGTTCTGCAACGTAACATTTAGAAAATTTTGGATGAAAAAAGTGATGAGCAGAAACAGGAGGATTGCTAGAGCTCAGGATTAATTAGAAATGATAGTAAATAATACAGTATGCTCAGTCAACATAAAGGAAATCTGATAAAATAATAAAGCATAACTGAATTTTTAGAAAGTAAGCGCAGAATGGAGGATAAAAGCTGAATGCACAGACATTAAACAATAGGAATGCCTCCTCTGAAGTGCTGGAATACCTTCTAAACGTGCATGAAACAAAAGTAAACAGTTACAGTGAGTACCTTCCTCCTGCAGATCTGGGGAACACAAAACTTCAAATTATCCAAAAAAAGTCTATTTTGGATCTCCTTTACTCCTAGGATCCCCTTTACTTTACAGCATTTTATCAGTCTATAAGCTTGGCATGAAGGAATAAATGTAGCTAGCCTAAGGCCTACTTGCTAGTTAGACTGCACATATGGAAAAGGTGGTAACAGGAAACAAAAAGGGAGGTCTGTTTGTTTATTCCTCGCTTTATAATGCACTATTATAAGCCAAACATATCAGGTTTCAAAAGTGTAATTTTGTGGCATTAAAAGTTGTGAATGATGGACCACAAAGATAATTCAAAATCATTACTATGGAAGTATATTGGGGAACTTACTACACGTCATATTTAAGATTATAAAACTCAAATAATGTGATGCAAATTTGCCAAGATAGTTCTTAAAGAGTTCCATAAAAAGGGCACAGCTTAAAATATGTAATAAAAAGGGAATATGAATATGAAGTGATTTCTGTGATTCTGTGAAGTCTTGCAGACAAAAAAAGAAGCGGCTTAAAAAAAAAAATGTTCTGAGACCTTAAAAGCCAGCCGAAACATCTTTGAAAAATATATCACTGAGACTGTGAGTATGGACCACTCCTATCCTACATGGGGAAGAGAAAATCATTCTGCAATAATGATTTTCTTATTAAAAAAACAATAGATTTTAATAACAAAAGGAAAAAAGGAAGGAAACATGGAAGAGTTAATTAGTAGTGCAAATCTGAAAAGCAGCTCTTAATCTGACACTGATTTATAAATCATGCTATCTAGCACTCTGTCAGTGACATTCGCTACTGACATTCACCTCTATTCATCCCAGTTAATTTAATTCCTCTTGGATTGCTATTATTTCTAGCTATCATGTCACAGCACAAAGTGACAGCTTTTCCTTCTCCCACTCTGATCTCACTTTATTAGACAGGATAATACAGCATTCATCTTTCTTAAGGTTAAACATTACGGAGCTAGGATGGCTAAGATTTTTAGTTCGAATGTGTGATGTGACAGATCAAGCAAGTAACTAAAAAGAAGGTGCTTCATTGCTGTTTTTCTTCCCCACCTCAGTTTTCTCTCCAGTTTCTGACCTGCCTACATAGTGTATATAGTTGTCTTTTGCCACGTTGCCATTTCTTATTTGGCAACTCCTTTTTAAAAACGTCTTTCATTTCTCTTTGGTCCTTCATTTTCCCTTAACCCCACACCCAGTTTCCAAGTCCTACCTTATTTCTTGCTCCTTCCGTCTGTATCTTCTTGTTGCCGTCTTCAGAGTTCTCCTGTTATTTTTCTTTCCTGCCCATTTTTCAGGACCCTGTCTCATCTCTCTCATCCCTCCCAAATGGCCTATATCTGAATCTGAAGTTCCTCATCCCAATATGTTGCCGGAAACAGATTTGTCCCCACATTGATCAACTGAGATGCAGTCGGTACTAGAGAAGATTAACTGAGGGTTAACCTCTGAAGTTGCTTTTGAATGAAGGTGAAGCAGTAGGAACAGAAGAGATGGGCTTAAGTTCCTTGAGATGAACAGAGATCCATAGATTTAATACAGGAACAAAATTCTCTTTAGCGAGTACCTAAAACACCAGGACTGATCACCAGTTGAAACAGATCTAGAGGTTTGAGATATTTGGCTGACAGACAAGCTCAATCAACAGCCACCATTTTTCCCCATTACCACCCACTCCTCCCCAAGCACAAATAAAACCTCCCATGCAGTTAAGAGTGGCACCAAAGAACGTTGGGTTATTTTCCTCACTTACGTGAATCTGAAATTACTGAGTGGATTTTTTACCTTTTTCCTCTCTATTTCTATTTTAAACAGAGGATGAGGTAAAAAGCAGCAGGGTTACACGAACAAGGTCCTGAACTGTAAGGCAAGGGACAGGAGGAGAGGGGCAGGGCAGAAAGATCCCTGTAGCTGTTGCATTCAAGGCATGAAATTTTAGACTTGCAGAAGTAACTCAAAATCAAAGAAAAATCTGAAAATATCCAGTATATAAATAGGCTGCATGCACAATGACAGCTTGCAAAAACAGGTTGTGGGTTTTTTTTTTCCATTTAATTATTATTTTTTAAACTTAGATAAAAGGGCGGTGCTGGAAGACTGCAAAATGAACCTTTTTAGCAGCCCACCAACACTGTTTGTCTTTGTGATCATTCAAGTAATTTGGCTGTTTTATGTAAATATCTTCCTGAAAACTTGCCAGTATTAGACAACTGCCTTACTGCAGCTCTGGCCAAGTTTTAATCCCAGATTTATTTTCATGATACACAAACTAAGTAACTAGAAGCTTCCCAAGACAGCTATCATTTTTATTAAGATGCACCATATCAGATTTCTTTCATTAACATGATACCTTTCATTTAAAAACCATAGAAATATTATTTTTAGCAATAGCAGACTTATCTACTTGTTAGTTTTGTAAAGGCATTAAGGAAATATCACAAACTATGTAGCTTCAATTCAGTATTGATTTTAATACTTTTACATAATGCCTATCGAAATAATTTGGATTGACTTTAAACATCATTGCCACAGCTTAAAAACTACTCAACGTTAATAAAGAATAATGGAAGGCAAGATGAAAAGTTGGGACAACTATCAGTCATCTACAGAGCATACAGGAAGGCCATCCATTTTATTTGTAGCAACATCTCTTCCAATTATGAAGCAGGTTAGCACAATCACCAGTAGGAATTCAAAAGGTGTTGCTAAAAGGCACCATTGAGTACTTGACAAAAAAGTGAGCTAAGTGAAAAAATAAACGTAGAAAAATAATATTGTGCAATTTGACTTGAAAAAGTTCATGTTGGATGCATCTAGAGAAATAAAACAACTTCAGCGAGTTGAAAAAACCTGAAATACCAAAAGACAAATAGAGGAAAGTGAACAGTAAATGAGAGTCGAGTCCATAATAGATAATGAAAATGCTAAAGTCAGTGTGGAGCTCTGGAAACAACATTTCATTAAGCAAGAGCAAAATACCACAGACATTTTCGATGTCTCCGAAGAGAAATATATATGTATTCAGAATCCCAAAGGGAAAAAAATCCATGAAAAAAATAAGAAGGGATTTTTAAGATTAAAGAAATAAATGGATATACCTTGGAAAAATAAGGAAGGATAACATAGTAATCTGTACATATCTAAAAGGTGTAAACATCAGGTGGTGAGAAGAATTACTGAAGATGAAACGAAGGGTACATAAATGGAAGTAGTAAGATGAAACCAGTAATACAAACTTAAGAATGAACAAGGACAAAATTTCCTGCAGTAAATCATAATGCAGAACAAATCCTCCAAAGAGGCAGAAATCTAGTTTACAGTTCACATGAAAAGTGCATCTGACAATGCTACTAGATAAGTCAGCCCAACACTGGCAAAGAGTTATCTTTGAGGAAATGACATTTGTCATCCTGGACATCTAGATTTTGATAATTCCTTATTTAGCTAATACTACAATGACTATAATAACCATGCGTAGTTCATTGTAAATTTGAGAAACTATGGGAAGAGAATGAAAAAGCAAGGGAAAATATTTACACTTAACAGACTGAATTTTACTCTGTAAGACACTTCTGTATTTATAACCTGAGATAAATCTGCCATTTGAGACTGGTACTTTCCATTAGACTCAGACTTTAGCTTACCTTTTATATTTTCGATAAAATCTAAAACCACAAATCTGCTTCAGTTTTACTATGATTGTTGATTTTTGTTCACTCACCTGCTCCACTCCGTCTTGTGCTCATTTCTGCAACATAGCTCCACTCATTTGTATTGGCATCATAGCATTCGACTGAACTAAGGCACTGACGTGATGCCCCATCATAGCCACCAACTGCATACAGTTTACCTATAAAGGTAAGCAAGAAAAATCTGCACATTTCTGATGCACATACATGACTATACTGTTAAACATGCAGAGGGGAAGTCACTGTTCTCAGTTAGCTACCCAGTACTTGTATCAATCAGTTGCTGTGAGTTTCTGTTTTTGCACGTAGTTCACAATAATACACTGTGGTTCTTGTCATTTTTAGGAGGTAAAGGACAGCTTTTGTATCTAACAAGAACAGTGCAAGTCAAAAGATTCTGAATTGCCTAGCTGAAATATAAAGGCACTTTACTCTGGTTTTAATTAAGAATTATTCAAAGGCAAACTAATTCAAGAGTATCCAACATTGCTAGCTCACTTAAAGGCTTCCTAGAAACATAAAAAAAATTCAGATCAAAATTACTTGTATAGTCTCCATTTTTAGATAAGAAACAGCAGTGGCTCCTATGCAGTTAAAAAAAAAGTGCCTAAAACTCCTTTAGGATCCACCAGCTAGCTGTGGTCTGCATTGCACACGCAACAACCAAGCTATTCACCACCAAGTTACCCTTGAACACCAGTCAGCCAAAGATAACAGAGTTAACAGTACAGAGTTACGTCACTGAAGGCCAATTTCATTGGTCACTGCTTCAGCAAACAGGCTCTTTATCTTTGCTGACATGCATAATATAGAGCACGCACGGTTAGCACGTTTTGTTGGTTGGCCTTGGGCACGTCTGATACCTGAAAAAAAACATTACAACACTTATGCTAAAAGCTTGCCAAAACAAAGTAGAATGCCTGTGTTTAGTTCACGCCATTTGAATGACAGGGTTGAGCAGAAGCCAAAATCTGAAGTAGGTGAAAAAAGGCAGTAAGGTAAATGATTGCATTTCTCCTCCTCATTTCTAATGTTACTTATAAACTTACCTCCAACAACACCCACTCCAACACTACTTCTTCTTGTGTTCATTGGAGCTACGTGAAACCACTCATTAGTCTTTAAGTTGTAAACTTCAACTGATGATAAACCTAGGAAAACAATATAACATTATGTTCTCTTCAAATCTAGATGCAACATATCTTGTATCTTCCAGAAGATTCTTCGTATCTGTAATTCAAATTAATTTTAAACTTTACTACTTTGCAAAAGGTATAACTGGTATCCTTTGGATGGCCAAATATAGTCACCACATTCTTGGTGTCTGTAAATGGACAAATTATTAAAAGCTTGTGAAACTTTGAAAAATTTTTCCTTGAATTTATTTCTTTTTAAATGAAGAGAAAATGTTTTCTACTACATACACATCAGTAGTATCTATTAAAGAAAGAATCTCCAGACAAAAGGTTTAACACACCTGTGAAGCAAAATGACTGTATGTGTACAAAGCTTTCCGACAGTTGAGACAACACTGTTTATAATCCTGTTTACACCAGACACAAATTCAGAGGTGTAATTTTTCTGCTCACAGGCTCCTGAAGGTACGGACTTAGACTGTAGAAGTAATACTGAAAGGGAACTTGTCAAGGCATTATGCCTAAAGTCTTAAATAGGAGACAACAGCCTGCAGCTCAGCACTGGGTAGAAGGATGAGACCACTAAAGCATGCTCCAACCACAAGGTGCTAGGCTATCCTCACCATTCCTTTCATCACAGGTAAGAGATATTCATATTTGATACAGTTCCATCAGGAGTAGAGAAGACTTATCAATAGAATGTAAAGGCAAAGATACCTGTACTCCCATCAAATCCTCCCACAGCATAGAGAAGTCCATTTAATACAGCTGCTCCCAGTGTGCTTCTCCTGTCTTGCATATTAGCAACACTCGTCCACTGGTCCTTCACTGGATCATAGGAGTCTACTGTGCGAACTCTTAATGAACCATTGAAACCACCAACAGCATAAACCATGCCTCCCATGTACACCATTCCTAGAGCAGGAGAATGGAGAGGAAAGTTGAGCATTTTAATGTTTCTTAAATTATTTTATTCTGTACTTTCTTAAGTATGTGGATACTGGACACAATTTGCAGTACTCATTACACAGGCTTCTGACAGTGTCACAGAGCCACACTTCCCTCAATTTAAGTACTAGAAGTTGTGATACTTTTTGTTATTAATGTCTCATGCTCCTGAAAGTGATGCTTACTGAATTTCTTCTTGCTTAGATATCTCAAATATTTTAAGATCACATTTTCACCTTTTTGATATCAGCTGGTCATTTCTTCATCTAACATAATAATACTAAGGTATGATAGTAATAAAATTGCTAATTATTATAATGTATTAGTATTTTCATATATTGATCCTCTGTATTGCTGGCAGTTGATGTAATTTATTCTCAGATTATGAACTGAAATACAAATTAAATTCAAGTTATCAAACGTGTGTGTATCTAGATTAGCAAGTACATCATTCCCCATCTGCAGTACTGCATCCAGACCTGGGGCCCCCAGCACAAGGAGGGACGTGGAGCGGGTCCAGAGGAGGGCACTAAGATGATCAGAGGGCTGGAGCACCTCTCCTATGAGGAAAGGTTGAGAAACTGGGCTTGTTTAGCTTAGAGAAGACAAGGCTCTGGGGAGACCTCATCGTGGCCTTCCAGTACTTAAAGGGAGTGTATAAACAGGAGGAGGAATGGCTGTTCATGAGGGTGGATAGTGATAGGACATGAGGGATTGGTTTTAAACTGAAACAGGGGAGGTTTAGGTTAGATATCAGGAGGAAGTTTTTCACATAGAGGATGGTGACACACTGGAACAGGTTGCCCAAGGAGGCTGTGGATGCCCCATCCCTGGAGGCATTCAAGGCCAGGCTGGATGTGGCTCTGGGCAGCCTGGTCTGCTGGTTGGTGACCCTGCACATAGCAGGGGGCTGAAACTAGATGATCATTGTGGTCCTTTTCAACCCAGGCTGTTCTATGATTACATGATTTAAATTTTAAGGATGATCACTGAAGTCAAGACTTGGCCCGTCACAGATAACTATTTTCAATTACTATTTGAAATAGCGTAGGAAGCTTTATGAAAACAGCTAAAGTCTGAAGCATTAACCAACACAACAAAATACTGGACATTATTTACCTGCTCTACATCTTCTGGAAGGCAACTCAGCCACCTGATGCCAACGTTCTTCTTTAAAATCATAGCATTCAACACTGCGAATTGCCTTTGGTGCCTGTCCTCCAACTACCATCATCAACTGAAAGGGAGATGATATTTATTAATTATTTGTAAATATGAGAGCACTTGTTTTTAAAAACCAAAGGGCAATCCTCCTAAAAAAGCAATTTGGGCCTTGCAACATAGATATAACTCGTTTTTCCAAAAATACAATTATTAACTCTGTCTAGAGAAAATATCTGAGTACAAAAGCAGGAAGCAACAAGAATTTAAGCCCTCATGAACGAGGCAGATTCTGCTCTATCTTCACATCATACCCAATGCAGGTAGAATTCAGTAGCTCTGATGTTAATGGTACTGTGAACATCCATCATAGAACAGCCTTATTTGGTTCCTTTGAGGTAAAAGTGCTAGGAAAAAAAGTGAATCTCCTGTTCCATTGTTGCAGTTGCCATAAGAGCACAACAAAACTTCTTTATCATTGGATAGATTTTAAACACACACACACAATTTATTTTAAATGGACAGAATTTTATACTTAGGAAAAAAATAAAATGCCATGACTCAGAAGCATGGGTCCATTTTTAAATTTAATTTTCGTTTTAAACCAGGCCTTACTTTGTCAACAACAGGATCATCACTGTGTATTTCACAAATGCTGAACAACTTCCTCAAAATATATATTGAGAGAAAGATAGAGAAGGAAGGAAAAAACTGTTCCACAAGTTATATGGATTGTAAAGCCAATCACTTCTTGTATTTTTTTAGACAAGCTATTCTGATATGAATTATTTTACTGGACTGAGCGATAGTAATGCTGTCATCATATCTGTTAAAATGGAATTTGAAGAAATAAGCACATTGGAAAAACAAGGATCTTACTTTTGGAAGGCTAGCAGGTGTTCTCAGTTTCGTTCGAGTGCTTTTCATCAGCGCTCGTTGCTCAGTTGGCAGCAAGTGATACTTCATAGCTTCAATGAGGTAATCCTTACAAGCACTGCTGTTCTTAACCAATATTTCCTCTTCAACTCTCTGTTTATTAACAGAAGTTTTAACAAGATCTGAGCACGTTAAGGAAGTAAAACAAATCATACTCTGAAGTACAATAAGGCCTGTGTCACAGAAAAAAATGCAGATTACCTTAATTTTTTAGCTAATAGTTTAACCATTTAGGCACAAACGTACGTATGTGTTGGCAATATGCAGTCACTGAGAAGAAATTAGAAGATGTAGATTCTCTTAATTAGTAAGTGGAAGAAAGAGCATTTGGAAATAGCAAGTGACTGCTCACAATCAGACACTGCTTGGCTTTTCAAATACCAACACTTAAACTGGAGGAGAGAAAAGAGTTTAAAGCAGCCTGCAACAACAAAGTGAAAGAAATTCATATCATAAAGACAGAATTTCTAAAACTAGATACTAGCAACCTACTAGTGGAGCTATTAATTAAGATTAATGGTGAAACTGTATTTTCAATCTTAAATATTTGACCCGACATCAAAGTAGTCAACGTAATCTCACAAAATTAACATATGTGAACCAGGTAAAGAAACATTTTCTTTGTCACTAAGCCTGTATCAATTTAACAGACATAATTCTGAAACTTAAAATCCTCTTAGGAAGTGTTGTATCAAAGATCATATTACAGATGAAAGCTATCCTGGCCTCAGAAAATTAAATCATTCAGCCTAATAGTACGCTGGACAAGCAGTCATCCAAAGAAATAGATTACACGTGGCATCCCTTATGTGGCAGTCTCTTATTTGGCTGTGTGCATGCATACACGTGTGCACATGTGGTAGTGGTTTCTTCTTTTATTTTTACTTTTGTTTATATTAGTAATGCGTTACGTGACACTGTTGTTTAAAACTATCCACCTGGCATTAAAAAAAAATAAACAACTGTTCACGTGCTCAAGAATTAGTATTCTTTTTTTGCTTACCTGAACTAAATACTCCCGGGAAAGCAAAGGCAGCCGGACATGCTCCATCAGGCGTGCCATTAGCTCCTGCCTTACATCTTTGTCATGGTTTACCCATGCTATCACCGCTTCAAATACCTTCCAGAAAACAAACAAATGCAAGTCCCTTGACTTACAAAAATCCGTGAGTACAAAAGTATCAGACTGTCTCCAAAAATTGCTTTTATTTTTCTAACGTAAGAAAAGACCGTAGCATTTACAGCCCCAATTATTTCTGTATTTATCTAATCAAGGGTAGTTGTGCTGCACTGACAAAATGCACACAGTGGTATCATTAATACTGAAAACCCAGTCATACTGTATAAACAAACAATACAGCAGAGATATCACAGTGCTCATCCTTTTCTTCTTGTCTTAGAGAACTGACGTGCCACACCATCACTCAAATGACTTATCATCATGGAGTCTTAGCAGGAGAAGCAGCACCAAGCCTAGTTTCTCCTGTATTTCACAACAGTTCATTAGATGCTTGAGCATGAAAACCTTATTAGCATTGTATGTATCAACACACAATTGATACTTGGACATTCAGAGTATTACGGGAACTGCAACTTGACTTTGTTAATTACAGTTTAAGCAGAGTATTTCTTAGATTGAGAGTTTCTCCATTATGAAAAAATATTTTAACGTGAAACACAACTGAGCCATCATATCAGTATTGAAACATGCTTTAAAATGCAGTTTAAGTTCATTTGAGCACAGATGTCACTACAAACTACGTACTCATTGGAAAAAGGAAAACAGATTTTTAACTGCTCACTACTAGATTCAAAGGCTCAAAGCAAATGCCTCTACACAAAAAATCATTTGAGGCTCAAGGAGATCTGCTAGACTCACAGAAGATCAGTTTCTCAAGCTTTGGTAGGCTAAGATCTAGCTAAAGCAAAACTTAAACAACTTCAAATTCAAGTTTGGTTGTATCAAGCTACCGAGCCATCTCCTTTACAATGCATAATTTTCACTTAGTCTAAACAGCCTCATGAAAAATGGGCACATATATATATATATATATATATATATATATATATATATATAAATAATATATATGTGTGTGTCCAACAACTAAATGCCATCTACTAACTTTGACATAAGCAATCCCAATAGAAATACATACATCTTTTATATATATATTTATAAATATATTTATATATATATATTTATAAATATATACATATACATATATATATATATATATAACTTTGCTGGGATTGTTTATGTCAAAGTTAGTAGATGGCATTTACTTGTTCTTCAGACTACTATTTCTGAGTTGATTAAACCTGTACTCTTTGTTTTGCTGAAGATGAGAAGGAATTTCCATTTAACTGACTTTGTTTTTTCAAGGAACAAAGGATTATGGGATTTAATACAATTCTAGGATTTTCACGTGCTAAGATCAATTTTCTGATCCAAACAGGCAACACTTTTGGGAAAAATCCTTTAAACTAGCAGAGTTTGTGCTTAATTTCATTAAGGAAACAATGAATTTATCCAGATGGTTTTCAGGAGCAGTAACAACAAGCTTTACTTTCTTATACAAAAGGAAAATAAGAATAGTGTAGTTTAGGTGGACTTACCTTCTCTTCTGAGGCAATTGTAAGTTTGTCACTGGATATTAAACTGCACACCTGTTCTACACCAAGATTGAGGTATTCTTCACTAAGCACAACATCAGAAAAGTGCTGTTCTGTTTGGAGGAAAAAAAAAAGTACATTGACATTGAGTGCTAAGTCACAGCAAACCAAGCATTAGAGTAGTAGAAGAAGAAGAGTGAATATGATTCCATATGTATGCTACTCTGTCGTGCTTGGAAGCTGCAGCTTAACATTTTATATGGGTTAAAGTACTTATATATAGCATTTATATTCTTTAAAATAACTGAAATACTAAAATATATTCTAACAGTAGCAACCATATCAATTTAATGTTGTCAGTGGTTCTACTCTATGCTTGTCCTTGACAATTACTTAATGCTCATTTTGCTAACTTTATATTTGGAAGTGCACACAAATATAGCAAAAAAAGATTCCAGAAAAAGAACACATCCTGTATGTTGTTGACAAACATTTTAAACCTGCAGTTCAAAATGACCAAGGGTTGATTCATTCCAGCTAACTAGTGGTTATACAGAGGAACGTAGATCAAATCAAAGAGCTGTCCAACAGGTTTGCATCCTGTTGCATCTCTCAGAGCTTCTTTCAGTTCATAAAAATACTACATACCACAGTCTTTACAAGATGTAGGAGCTGCTTAATTTTTCCTCTTTTCTTTTTTTTTTAATGCCTCAAAGTTTTAAACAAAGCTGACAAAATTTCATGAACTGGCTGTAGAACCAGAAGCTTTCTTTTAGCATAAAGCATGTAACCTAATCCAGTTCTTGGTTCAGTTATTCACCTGTCTTCTCCCTTCTTTCACAATTCCTTTGTAAGCTATTCACCTACTAGGAAAGTAGCTCCATCCAGTTAACTGCAGTTTTACTCTCTTCAGCTAGGCTTAACAAAAGTTAGAAGGAACAATTCTTACAGGAAATTTAAGAATTCACTCAAAGTAACGTTTTAAAAAGTTATCAAATATATTCAAACTAAAGAATTTTCTGAAGTCTTTTCTGCCACTCCACTGGTGGTACTATAGAACTTGATGCCTGACATTAATTTTTTCTTTAACAGCTGCCCAGAGAGGCAGTGGATTCTCCTTGTTGGAGATCTCCCAAAGCTAAGTAGACGTGGGCCTGTGCAGCCTGCTCTGGTGGCTCTGCTGGAGCTGAGGTTGGACCAGGGGACCTCCAAAAGTCCCTTCCTACCTCAACCATCCTCTGGATCCTGTGAAGAAATTTTAGAGAATGCTGAATGCTTCCTGATTAACAAGTCCAATGTTTCAGGTTGACTTTTCAAGGTACAAGAGCTTTTTTGAACTGTAGTAAAGATTAGAGAACATTATATAATGTGCAACATATAATATGTAAACCTAATGCAGCATGATTATTCTAGTTCTCTATCTACTTCAGCATCCTACTTACCTTCAGACAGGCAATATAAATTGTTTCAGACAAAAGTTCAAGAACACGTAACATATATAAATGATAATAAAACCTTCAGTCATCAAGATCTCACCATAATTATGAAAAATTAGAGATTGGGAACCAGAATGATGATATTTTACCTTAACTGCATTTCATTAAATGATGAGTTGCAGTAAGACACAATCCAGTCCTCTGACCTCTGTTAAATTACTGACTGATACGTCCCTATTTTCATCGAAGTAAAAGCCTTCCATCTAAACTTCACACACATTTTACCATTGATCAGACTTCAGTAACACCAACAAGCTCTAACGCTCAGTACAATGACAGAAAAAGTCATTAAGCAATCTATCTACTTAAAATTATTTGTTATTCTTTTTACCCTTCATTTCTATTCTAAGTAGATAGTCCTTGCCTTTTCTCTATTCCTACCAGCCTTTTCATACATGTAATGATAATTCCTTCAATTCTGCAGCATTCTCTTGTAATACAGGCTAGTATTTCCCATAGTATTTCAGGCTATGGAAGAGAATGGATGAGGAGAAGCAAATGGATTTCTCTAACACTGCCATTACTCTTCTATTCCTTACCAATCTTTATGTCTGTCTGTTTGCTTTTCAGACTACAAATATGCAGTTTCTTGAGCCTAAGTAGAATGTTGAGAGGTACTGAAATAAATATCTGCTTAATTTTACTGTTAGCACATTACATAGAAATTGAAAACTGTAACTTGCATAAATTAGTTTCATGACAAACTTTTAATTTTAAGTGACAATACCACAAAACAGTACATTTGACAGAAGAGAAGCTGAATTGAAAAGCAGGCAGAAGAGGAATCTCAGAAGCCTTGTTCACCTTCCTTTGAGAAAGCCAATCTAAGAGTATCACATTCAACAAGATACACTTCATCATCTAGAAATACTCAATTTTATATATAAAAAAGACTTGTTTTTCAAAAGGTGATTTAGATTTACGACATGCTGTGAGGAAAAAGAAGAAATCCAGTCCATAAACAAAAGAGAAAAAGCTGAGAATTTTTGAAGTAATTTGCAAAGGTGAAGCTATCATCTGTCCTCATGCTAGGAAAATAATTGTAGGAGAATTCTTTTAAAAAATACAGTATTTAAGCAAAAAATAAGAGGCTATTTTACAGGATGCCACCTCTGTGCTTAAAGCATAAAATAATGCATATGGCCAAGAGGTAGGAGGGTACATTGCTATTTAAATTTTATCCATGCAAAAAAAATAAGTGGGAAGGTAAAGTGAAATCACTTGCCTCTTCAGAACTGCATTTCTTGTTGTCAAGGAGACCATCTTAAGCGATTGACAAGTAACTGTTTGTTAGGAGCCAAATGAAATTACAACAAAATGGATTATGCAAAATAAGAAATGGAAAAAATAAAGAAACTCAAAAACACCAATTAAATCTGCCAATGGTGGTTTATCTAAAACTGTTCAAGCACTGGAGACAGGAGGCTTTTTTTTTTCTATTACATAAAAATGTGTATGAAATTCAAACCTTTCTGCTTCCTTAAACACAGAGGATATCAGCATCTTTAAATAATATGATCCCATATTAAGAATTCAAAAAATTCCATTTGGACTCACTTTCATAACAATTATGAGAGAAAAATAATATTGGATGGTGTTTTTACCATCTGGGTTAGCATTTGTATTATTCTATATTACTCAAACCCTGAAAGGTTTGACAATCTGAGATATTAACATCAAGCATCATGAAACTTCTGACATGACCAAACATTCTGTGCATCTCTCCCCTCCAAAGTCTCAAACTAGCTGTGTTTTTATTTGTTGCAATAGATAACATTACTTTAGTCATTAATATTTCCTAGATAAGCAGGCAGATAGAATCATCTGGCTAGAAGTTTTCATATGAGGATAAAATACTTATTTTTTCCAAACCAGAATTTTGCACACGGTGTGCAACTTTCACAAACTCATACTGGAATCTTGCCTGACTTCTTGCTGCTCTACCTAGATATTGAAGCCAGCTGGCTTGTGAATCCAGCAGCCCGGAAACAAGCTGGCTTATGAGCTGCAGGGTCTTGGCTCCCAAATTCCCACTTTCTGAGCAAGTAGAATTATAATTCTTTATCATCACAACTTAAAACTGCCTTAAAAATAAGAGGATCCCTCAATTTTAGGAAGCTTCTAAAATATCTGTTCCAATTGCATGTGAAAACCAGATCTTCGCATTTTCACAACTGGCAGAGACCCAGTTTGTATCTGAGTAGCTGAAGATGTGTCCTCATCTGCTCTGTACCACTAGGTTGGGACTTCAGCTTCAAGAACATACCGAGGAGACAAAGAGGAACTTCTTAATGTGAAAGCAGCTAGTAACAGAATGCTTGGAAGTACACTAAACATAGCTAGCATGCAGAGCAAAGGAAGATAAGAGGAGCTGTAAAAGTACCACTTGTTGCTACTTTTCATCAGGAGTTTGGAGATCAATATTCTACATACACACAGTAGTAATAAGTACTTGACCAAAAGGGCTGCTCCTCCTGGCTACTGGATTTGGCCATTTACACGTATCCGATGCCTGGTGAGAGATCTGAAAATAGTGGACATTTGATATCAATTACTTTTTCTGTACCTTTTGGAGCTTTTCCTGTCCAAAAGGTACACGTCTTGATAGTGTCAATATTGTCACTACTTTTGTATTTCTCGGTCACACAGGAAAAAATGCTGCATCTGAAGTTTGCGTAGAACACTTCATGCTACAGACATTTGTGGATTAATTCACAAAGACTACTTCACTCATTTATATACCCACAGCTAAACATCCCCCTGGTTGATCTCCTTTCAATAAAAGGAATAAATACAAAAAGCAAAGGACTGCTGAAGTTTCCTCAGATGCAAAACCTTTCAGAGAGTCATAGTGACAAAAAAAAGTCTGTAACTCATCTCCTACTTGGTTTTATAGCAATGTCTGTTCCCAGTGCTTGTCTCTACATACTGAGAACTGCCTACGTTTCTATTCAATTAGCAGCAGGCTTCAGTCATTTAGCATCATTGACTGTTGGAATACAAAAATGTTACTTAATATGCATTTCCAAACAAACTTTTCAATACATCGTACACTTCCAGAAATCTCCTCCCAATGGATCTTCAAAAAAAAATGGCAGCTTATCAGTGGCATAGGTTGCAGTTAATAAAAGGAAAAAAAACCCTCCTATTTTTTAGATCTTTGCATGACAGTAATCCAGCATCTATTCGTTTGTGAAACAAAAGATCACCATCAAATATCTCAACTCTCTTTTTTTGCAAGCATTTTTTGTGTTGTAGGCCAACTATTTCTACTCTATTAAAAAACAGATCTGTTTTCTGAACAAAATGGAGTATTTGTGTCTTTCTGATGTGCAAGTGCTACAAAACCAGCTGGAAACACCCAGAAACACAGCTTCTTCCTCAGCTGATAACATTTATTTTATTTCACAAAGATGCAGAGCATGGAGCTTGGAAATACCTGAGCCTTACATTCACTTCCAAGAACTGTGATAATTCCTCAAGCATCTCAAGCATATCTAAGAAGAATTAGTTTAACTTTTTTTTTTTTTTTAATTATTACTTCACAGTGTCACATTTTTGACTTGTGAGAAAAGGTCTTTACTAATAGCTTATCACATGGCACTGGCTAAGAAGAACCCAGACAAGCTTTTCCATTTTAACTGGCAGGAACTAAACACGGCAGAAACCAAATTTTAAAAATCTGGCTTGTTAATTTTATGCTTAAACTGCTTTTTAGAACACCATGAAACTCGAAGCAGCCAAGGTAACAGAAGCATAGCAACAGACGTTGCTACTCAGAATAGAATTGTAAGAAAGATTCTGCTAAATATGTCCTTTAAATCTCACGAGTACAAACGTACACCAGAATAGTTTGCAGCAGACATGCATGCTTCCAGATCTAGTCAGGGCTCAAAGTTTTAGGCATAGTACCAGAATGCAGTGTAACACAGTTAAGTACAACCTAGCACTCCATGCTTCACAACTCATGCTAAGATTCCCCACCAAAAGTTTCTCAGAATGATACTAAAGCCAAACAGCTTTGCTTTGGAAAGGTGGTCATCAAGACCACTTTTAGCTAAAAGCATAACAATGAAACCACAAAAAGGAAGAACAGATACTTTCAGCATCAAAGACAAGCAGTATTTCTTCTGCTCCAGCTGCCTTGTATGGCTGTCTAATTAACCATTCCAATTTATCCCAGGATCTCAAAAAATTTAATTGTAAGGGAAGCTAATTCCAAGTAATTTGTATCAAGCGTCCACTATTTTCAGATCTTTTGATAGACATATAAATGGCTCTCCCAGATTACAGAAATCTAGTAGCCAGAGGACCAGCCCCATCACGTAATTATGAAGCTCCAATTTCAATGCAATTTGGGATTTTACTCCCACTGGAAGGCAGCTTCACAGTCTCAGTTTTCTAATAACTTTTGATACACACTTGCATCATTTGTTTTTTATGTCGCCGTTGTCTATTAGCAGAAGTTATCTTGCTGGCTCTTTTTCTTCAATATTAAATGGCAAATATAACAAGAAGTGGAAGAACTTAAACATCTGAATGCATTTTAGTTACTCTAGGAGGACAATATTTTTGCTGTTCTTTCAATCAAATAGTCCTCTTCTGTAATCCTGAAATGTCTGCTCCTGGGAGTTCAGCTGTCTCTGATTCTGAGATGACACAGCCACATATATTTGGCTCAGACTTTCAAGAAAAAAATGTTAAGTTGTGAGAAAGAGTCTTGAGGTACACAGAGCCATCCAAGAACAGGCAAGGAAGGTGCTATGATGCCAAGATGGCAGTTAGATGCTTGAAAATCCATGAGGAAAAACATTGACCTGAAAAGATATAAAACTGTACAAAAGAAAACCAGGGAGTCAGAAAACAAATCCAGCAACATTGATGATCAGCCCATTGCAAGGAGAAATGGAGGCCAGCTCTTCTTGCCTAAGTGCTTTCATCAGGAGTGGCAAGTGGGGGGTTGGAGATTCATGATCCTTGAGGTCCCTTCCAACCCTGGCAATTCTGTGATTCTGTGAAGTCCCAAGTGGGATCAACAAATAGAACAAATAGCTTCCTTATCCTTCTCTGTTGTCTACACTCTGCTTGCAGTGCCTCTCTTACCACAGCAAAGGACACCTAAACAAAGTCTTCCCTCAGAAGGAAGACCATAATCTGTACACAGTACAGATGCCAACAAGTATTGCACTCATAGTCTTGCCAATGTCTTAAATTTTATATTGCTAGAAATTAATTTCCATAAGTATCAACTGCAACTACTAAATTAAACAAACATAGTTTAAAAGTGAAGTTATGACAGAACACTGACATGCATTACAAAAGCTAGTTCTTTTAAAACCAACCTGAATAGCTCCTGAATTGTGTTTTGTTGTTATGATTGCTGTTGGTTTGAGGGTCTTTTTTAAAAATTGATTTGTAAATGGTTTGCATACAGTTTCATGAGGTTAAAATAATGAAATACTAGCGAGCACAGTGGCTTTGTATGGCTGTTTCACACAAGACAACCACCAAGGATTCTTTTAATGAACACCTAGCCATATGAGTTTGCTGCATGTTTCTTCCTCAAATATCTATTCTTGATAGAGAAACTATAATCTACTAAATTCAAGGAGAAAAAAAAACTATATTGAAAACATACACTTGGAAGGAAAGCAACTGAAAACATCCACAAAATCTTTCTGAGGTCTGAAATGGCAATAAAAAGCCTACTATTTGGACCTAGACGTCTGAAAGAAGCAGTCTGGGCTCTATTTTAGGAAGATCACCAGTTTTAACATTATTAACAATTAGTGCAGGGTTAATTTGCCATTACTTATTTCATAAAAGCTATGAAAAGCAAATGTGTCTTTTTTTTTTCCTTTCATTTTTTATTCTCCTTTTCATACTGCTCTCAAACTGAGCCCAGCAGAACACAAGGGATTAACAAAGACAAGGCAGAGAGTGCCAGGCAATGAAGAAGCTCACATCCCAAGCACACACAGCATATTTATCTTAAGAGTAAGAACAGAGTGTGCATTGCTTTAAAATCATGACAGGTCCAGTGAAGCTCCAGTAGGAGTGGAGCTGACAGCTCATGGTATGGTCCAGAAGGGCTCCAAGAATATGATGACAAAAATGGAAGCGTATATGAGGAGAAATTTCTGGAGGAATCCGACAGAAACAGTGGGGAGAGAGAGAGATATATGAAATGATAGACTGAAGTACAGGAGAGTGTGCTGAATTGGAAAATCCAAGGATAAAAGATTGGAATAGAATCTGGCTGAGGAAAAGAGGAGGGGGGAGAGAAGAGAGGGGGCTTCAGAATACTGCAAAATTAGTAAGAAGTAAGCTTAGTAGACAGAAAAGGAAGTTGAAGCAGATGTTGATTTACATTGCAACAGAAGGGAGATTCAATGTAGAACACATTTTGTGGGGAGGGAAGAAACAAAGTGGAGGAATAAATAAAACAGTAGTCGAAAGAAATGGCAGAGGAGAGTTCAAGTTTACAAAGCTCAACAACTGGGAAAACACTGAAATCACTAGTGACAGAATAAGACAGAGGGAAGGGAAGGATACTGAAGTAAAAAAAAACAGTTGAATTTTGCTGACCCTAAAGTAAACTAAATGAAACATCCTGTAGATACTGAAAGGACAGAGAAAGATCCGTGACAGAGGAATTGTTCTACTGTGGAAACTGCATGTGAAGAGGCATACCTGAGAATCTCTCTCAATTTCTGACAACCCACGATTTCTGAATTTGTAGTATATTCTAAAATAAGTTTGTCCTGTTCTTTGAATAATCACTACTGTAGTAGTACAATCAGAACATTCTAATTTCCTGATTATTAAGTTTAAACTCTATTAAAAAACAGGCTTTTTTGTTCACTATGAAAAACCTGCATTAAAAATTAAATAAGTGTAATGTCTTCAGTCTTTACCCAACATCAAGACCCCGAAGCATTCAACACACAAAAAAGACAGTAAGATAATTGCTATTTGAACAAATTAAAGCATTAGATCTAGTCAGTGGTATGCTACAAACTTGCTGCTTTGTGCAAAGCTTACACAAGTAGCTGTGTTTATGCTTTAGTCATCTACATTAAGCAATCTATCTTAGCATCAAAAGCAGTCAAAGTAATGTACTAGATTATGTTAATAGCTACTGATGTGGTAATCATTTCTATTTCTAACAACAGAAAGTGTTTTTTGAAAACAGGAAGGATTCTAGCCTTTACAGAATCATAGAAATGCAAGCCAGCAAATCATTTTGTGCACCCAGGTGTGATTTAGATCAATCTAAATCATTAGTTCATCTAACCAGTTAAAGTCGCCCAACATGGAAAGCCCCAAACTTTCACAGACAGCTTGACTGACTTGCATTAGTTTTACACTTAACTTTTTCTTAATGTGTGAAACTACCTTAAAAACACCTCAAAAATAAAGCTTACTCCTTCTCAGCCTTTTTTTTTTTTTAATGCATAGGAAGAAGTGGTTTTTTTCATCATCCTGGAATTTTAGTTTCTTGACCTAATCAATTCCTCTCTCTCACAGCTTCTGTCATAAGTCAGTCTGTTTCCTTAATGTGTTCTTGTTAGACTTCGTTGGATTCCCTTCAGCCTGTTTGTGTCTGTCATAAAGTTCAGTTCAGCATTTTCCACCTGAGGCCTCATCAGCAAAAGCAGAAAGGGAATAAAAAAAAAAAAAAAATTGCCCCTTGCCCCTGCAATAGTGCTACTACTAGTTCACCAAAGAATCGGAATTGCTTTTTTTTATTTTTAATTCATGGCAGCAAGCTAAATAAGAACCTATTTTTGAAAATGTCAGGACTTGATGAGCCAGTGGACTCACGGATATGAAAAACAGTCTATGATGATAATGTACTTTTACCAATTAAATTTAGATTATATAAAGATTTTTCAGCCAAGAATGAGAAATAATGACAGGTGTTCTCTGAAGGCAAGTAAAAATCGGAGTACTAAAATATTTTGTTGTTTGAGCTACATGCTTAATTAGAAGATGTACCTCTATCTAGTTGGTGTCAAGACAAAAAGAATGACACTACACATACAGAAGAAAATTTGCAGTCTTGGGCTAGATGAGTAAGATTTTCAGAAGACAAATTACAAGACACAATACTCATAAGGTATGTTTCTTGCCTTACTCCTTACCCTTAGTGCAGTACAGGGGCTACAGATAGCTTTCCCACACGCTCTCATGTTCCTTCATCTTCATCCAACAGCCTTGAAAACTGTAGACAAGACTTTCTTGCTTAGCAGTAGCTCTTCTAGAACCAGAGTTTTAATTCTTTTTTCTACATTCCTCCTCTGAGTCACGGTGCAAATGATTTCAAGCAGCAAGCTAGATTCTTTCTGGATTAGAAATTTCATGGACCTGATAGGCCATGAAAATACTGCCCCTCCGTACTCATTATAACTGTGTTACAGACCAAACTTTTTTTCTGACAGACATTCATACAAAATGCAGTCTTCTTCAGAAAACGTATCTCTGAAATATCCTGGGTAAAATTCAATTACCCTTAAGCAAGTGTGAGTGGTTAAGTATGAAATCCATGAGCATGTATGCATCTCCATGCAAATATCAAGCTGTACGCTATGCTAATGATAACTTGCCTGCATATGTGTTGGCCTTGTTCAAGAGATCCGTGCATGCATGCATGTCAGCAAAAGCACGAATTCCCAAGCAGTTGACAGGGTGAAGCTGGGATTCCAAAAATTCACAGCAAGTCCTTTTCACATCCTGCAGTTGCAAGAGACCAGCTGCTGGAAGCAGCACCTGTAAGAAGTAAGAGGTGGTTAATATCCCAGTTCAGTTCTGACCTTACGTAAGAGAACTATCAACAGCAATAAAGAAAACACAAATCAATCCACTAATTAAAAAAAAGGAAAATTTCAGAACTACTGGACTGAAGAACACAAAACCCAGTGTCTTTTCACTTTTCTGCAAATGCCATTTAAGATTTAAAATAACAAGAAACATCTCTGTCCCTCAGAAATCATTCCATAGATTATCATTCTCACGCATCAAGTCTTCCCAATATTCATTCACAAGTTTCCAACACTCCACAATTGCATCTCATCTCCAACTCTTCGAGATTAGATATTGCTTTAATTTAAAGTTTTCTAGAGCATGAAAAAACAAACAAAAAGGATTTTGTGGAATAGTCTTCTAACTGATGTTTGTTTTCAAGCTGTTCCATATAGGAAGCCTGTTTGAAAATCATCGTTCTGTTCCACGAGATATTAACCCTTACCTCTGTAGCTAAATGTGTAAAACAAAGAACAGCAAGGTAACTAACAAAAAAGAAGGATCGCATCTTTTAAAAAAAGTTTGCTTCAGATATTAATTGTTAATGAAAGAAATGAAGGAGACAAACATGTACACCCAGAGATCTGGGCGCATAGCTGAGGCACCACGTGGAGAGTGTCACCCCTCGCTGCCTCGTAAACAGGTGGGAGAGGGGAACCAGAGGGCTGCCAGTCCTGTCCTCTCCTCCTGCTATGAACAATTCAAGAAAGGGGGAGGAGTGGAAACATATACTGGCTCGACAAAGTGGGCGCCCCCCATCCCGACCATCTTCAGCTCCCCAGGTGCCTCTGAGTAATAGGTTTGAGGCCCTGGAACTCAAGGGGTGTGGAGGGAGGTCAACCCGTGAGGTTGCCTCGGGAAAAGCAGTCCACCCCACGCCTCAAGACTGCCTCATCAATGGAAAGGAAGTCTTCAATGGTGTTAAGGTTGGAGGCAGCCTAGGTTGCAGTGACCACGCTCTGGTCGAGTTTGTGATCTCGAGAGACGTGGGCCTGGTGAAGAGTGGCATCAGGATCCTGAACTTTAGGAGAGCGAACTTTAAGCTGTTCACTGGACTGTTGGCCGAGACCCCCTGGGATGCTGTCTTTAAAAACAAAAATGCTGAGGAGAGCTGGTTACTCTTCAAGGATGCCTTCCTAAGAGAGCAGGAACTCTCCGTCCCTCTGAACAAGAAAGTGGGCAGAGGAAGTAGCAAGCTGGCGTGGCTCGGTAAGGACCTGCTGGGCGTGCTGAGGGCAAAGAAAGGTGCGTACAAGCTCCGAAAACAAGAGCATGTCACCTGGGAAGAATACAGGGACGCTGTCCGGACTTGCAGATGTGGGATCAGGAAAGCCATGGCGCAGGCAGAACTGAACTTGGTGAGGGACGTGAAAAACAACAGGAAGACTTTCTACAGGTACATTGGCCAGAAGAGACAGGCCAAAGCGAGCGTACCTCCTTTGGTAAATGTAAAAGGAGAACTGGCTTCAATGGACGGAGAGAAGGCTGAGGTACTGAATGAGTTCTTTGCCTCAGTCTTCACATGGTCCCCCACCACATCCTTATCCTAATTGGATGTGGATTTGATGGGTGGACCACTCGATGGATAAGAAACTGGTTGAAAGGCCGCAGACAGAGGGTGGTCATCAATGGCTCCATGTCCAGGTGGAGGCCAGAAACGAGCAGTGTCCCCCAAGGGTCTGTCTTGGGATTGGTCCTTTTTAACATCTTTATCAATGACATCGATGACAGGATTGAGTGCACCCTCAGCAAGTTTGCTGACGACACCAAGCTGAGTGGTGTGGTCGACACGGTTGAAGGACGGGATGCCATTCAGAGGGACCTCGAGAGGCTAGAAAGGTGGGCCCAGGTGAACCTGATGAGGTTCAACACGGCAAAGTGCAGAGTTTTGCACTTGGGCCGGAGGAATCCCAGGCATCCCTACAGACTGGAAGGAGCGGTCCTTGAGAGCAGCCCTGCAGAGAAAGATAGATGAAGTCTTGATAGATGAAAAACTTAATATGAGCCAGCAGTGTGCCCTTGTGGCTCGGAAGGCAAATGGTATCCTGGGCTCCATCAGAAGAGGGTGGCCAGCAGTGACTGTTCCCCTCTACTCTGCTCTTGTGAGGCCCCATCTGGAGTACTGCGTCCAAGTATGGAGCCCCCAGTACAAGAAAGACAGGGAGCTGTTGGAGAGGGTCCAGAGGAGGGCCACGAAGATGATCAGGGGACTGGAGCACCTCCCCTGTGAAGACAAGCTGAGGGAGCCGGGCTTGTTCAGCCTGCAGGGTGACCTCATTGCAGCCTTCAGTACCTAAAGGGAGCCTACAGAGGGGAGGAGAATCAACTCTTTGAAAGGGTTGATAACTGCAGGACAAGGGGAAATGGTTTTAAGTTAAGGGAAGGGAGATTTAGGTTGGATGTCAGGGGGAAATTCTTTACAGAGAGAGTGGTGAGGTGCTGGAACAGCTGCCCAGAGAGGCACCTTAGAGGAACACCTTAGAGGTGTTCAAGGCCAGACTGGATGGGGCCCTGGGCAGCCTGGTCTGGTATGAAATGGGGAGGTTGGTGGCGCTGCATGTGGCAGGGGGGTTGGAGATTCATGATCCTTGAGGTCCCTTCCAACCCTGGCCATTCTGTGATTCTGTGACTACAATAAGATACAAACTAGTACTAAGCAAAATAACTTAAAGCTAGTTTAAGCCTTCAGTACTGCTTGAAAATATCAGATAATCTAACAAAATAAATGCAGGTGTGTGTCATAGTTAGGAGCAAGTATTGGGTAAAGTCATACAATCCAAAAATAAATTCAGTTAAACTTTAAGTCTATTCATGACAATATTAAAAATGAGGCCACTGGACTACCTTATAAGCATATATATTAATGAAAATGTGAATAAATCTAGTAATAGATACTGCTTTGCTGGAATTACAGTATGATTGGTTACAACAGTGAGTGGATAATTCATTTGATAACGCATTCTAGGATAAAATACCATCATAACATTGTATACGAGAACTCAGGGCAAGAAATCTAATGCAAGGATTTATTTACACAAGTTATTTCAATGAAACAAACATTTCACACCTGCTTACAAATTCAGTAATTCAAACAGTACTAGATAAATTTAAGTGGGTTATTGGTACAATTGAGCAAATTACTCATAGAATGGCTTAGGTTGGAAGAGACCTCAAGGATCATCAACCTCCACATTTAATACTAGACCAGGCTACCCAGGGCCCCATCCAACATGGCCTTGAACACTTCCAGGGAAACTGGAGACTCTGGATAACTCCAAGAACAATTTCTAACAGGACGATTTAGCAGAAAATTGTGTAGAATTATTATCAAATCAGTAAAAGAAATGAAAAGATGAAATTTGAGAATGTTCTGCAGAACAGAATTTAATATCTGTATGTACAAACAGATTGAAAAGCTCATTTATGTAAACAGCAAATAAATGTTACAAGAACTAGAAGAGCTGTCTTCATTATATGAAATTTAAGTGAGGTCTTAAATCATGGTAAGCTGGGTTTGTAAAAATAAAGATTTTAATACATCCTTGTAATTAAACAAACACTCATTTAAACCTAAATACACAAATGTGTATTCTACTGAGTAAAAAGGAAAAGACAGGCAAAATGCATCACATTTATCCCACTGAAGGGATAAATTGCACTTTAGCTACTAGGCATCAAGAGCTATGAAAACACCTAGGTATCTCCATTGGTACCCACTGAACTCAGCCTGAAAGCTACAACTACCTGCATTTGAGATAGTTCTAGCACAGGCAGGCTCACTCCATTGAAACCAGGAACAAAATTACCTTTTGTGGAGGGGGGAGAAAACAAAACAGCAAACAATAACACTCTTATTCAACCATTAAAAACCTATTAAAATCGCAGTTTGGATTAAGCTCAAGTACTGCTTGCTGTCTCTGAAGAGGTAAGTTACAGTTCAGATTTATTTCCTAAAATAGTCAGTAGGGGGTACCCCTAACTTTCCTCTAACAGTCAAAAATAGCTTAGTATGCATACTGCTTTGTAGTGCAAGAAATACAAACGGAGAAAAAAAAAACATTTCCAAATGTATATTCAAAGGAAAAAAATATCCTCATTGTGGTAGCTGTTGTTTTTGCAATGAGAGAAACTGAACAGATTGCAACTAAGAAATTATGTATTTTCTTCTTTGTGTCAATGTAATGGTGATGAACTTTGGAATTACTGCTAGATTTGATAGAGCACGTTATTTAACCCTTACAAGTCTTAACAGGTTGCCCAAGGAGGCTGTGGATGCCCCATCCCTGCAGGCATTCAAGGCCAGGCTGGATGTGGCTCTGGGCAGCCTGGTCTGCTGGTTGGTGACCCTGCACATAGCAGGGGGTTGAAACTGTGATCAACTGTGGTTGAAATCATTGTGGTCCTTTCAATCCAGACCATTCTGTGATTCTAAGTCTCTGAAGGCTATTTCCTGGTTATTTCATCCTCAATCTCCCTTTCTACAGTGAGGCTCCTATTCCCAAAGCCAAACACTCCCCAACACCATTTAGGCAACAAGGACAATGACCAGACACTGTAGGGTCACCCATGTAGTCAGAAGGGATCCACTTATGGCCCTAAACTTTGGTTCCTGTTTTCACCAGAGTAGATTTGAGCCTTTCAAACACTTCAGCTATGCCATCAATCTGCTATTGAGGCAGTTCCCCCTCTCTTGCAACCCCTTCAGACACAGGCCAGAAATATGATGCAGGCTGAGCGCACTGCCATTAGTTCATGTTGTCAAAATACACATCTGTTCAGCTCTGAGATGAAGAGCAGCTAGTACAGGCAGGTTCCCATCCAGTTATTTGTGACCTATCAGTTCACAAGGAACATGTTTACAGGTCTCAAAGAGATATGGTATGGTACAAATGAGTAACCAACAAACCTCTGCAATGGAAGAAGGCTCAGAAGAGATGGGCAAGGGTGATGACCTCATGGAAGAATGCAAGGCACGACCACCCTGTAGTGTTAAGCTAACTGAACTTATCTCAATACCAGCAACCTTTGTAACCTTTGTTTCAGATATACAGCTGTACCAGTAGGTCATCAAGTTGTTTGAACAGACTTCCCTGAGATAATGAGCAGAGCAGTGCCTTCCAAGCTAGCCAGAGCAGCAGGACAGTGGAGAAATATATGTAGCTCAGTCCAAAGAAAAAGCATAAAATCTAAACAACCAACAAAAAGAACCTCTGGAGAGAGTAATAGCCTTGAACTGGCTTTAACTCTCATATTCCTTCCTGGTGACATGGGACATCCATCGTACTGTGGATGAGCATGTGGAGACTCAGTGATGGGAATCACATTTGTGGTAATCTAAGCATGCACTGCAATTGCAACACCGTGCTTTGTTGTGATTTCAGTATACTTCTGTCTCTCTTCTAAATTCAAACCCAGAACTATGCAGCACCAATAATCTTCGTATCAATAAACTTGATGTTAAATGTTAAATCCTCCTCTTATGGACTACTGAAAGCAACACAGAGAGTACCAAAATAGCAGCATTCTACAACACTGTGAAGACACAACAGACAAAGGAGTTCATCATATCTGAAAAACTTCACGTTATTTCCACTTCAAAATATTCAGTGCTGTATTTCACTCCACGCAGCCCCTCACTCCAACCAAGGTCACAAACACAAGTTGGTACCACTTTACACAACACAAGCTTTGAATTTGCTCAGCCATGAAAGAGGTGAGGGGGAGAGCTAATGCTATCTGCAGCTATCTAATGGGAGGACAGGGTCAGACTGCTCTTGAAGCTGCACAGCAACAAGACAAGAAATAACATGCAGCTGAGAATGGAGGAAAATCTGCCTGGAAAAAAAATAAAGACTGGGGTTTTGTTTGTTGTTTAGATTTCCTTTTTTTTTTTGAACCACGAGGGTGGTTATGTGCAAGAACAACTCACACCAGCAAGCTGCACAATCTGCATCCTCAGAGATGCTCAAAATCCAATGGACAAATCCTTCTGCAACTTGCCTCGACTGCACCTGCTTTTTAAAAAAGTTCAATGCAAAGTAAAATTTGAATTGATTAAAGTTTTCTGCCTGAGGATTTTAAACCATTTGATACAGTAACCGAGCTTGGTTTCAACTCGTGTTATTATCCCTTGTTTTCATCATCTTCATCTTTGGACTACTGGATTTCCTGACAACTTGTATCACCTGCAGTATGAAAATGTTTAAGTTAATATTTCTATCTCACTATTTTTAGTTTCCTTGGAGATTCTTTAAAATTTAATCAATTCTTGCCTAAATTCAGATTGATACACACCACCAATGACGTATCTGTACACAAGGAATGGTTTTGAGAAAAACCTTTTGCAGATTTTGAGAAGATGAAAAAAGAATTACTCAGAACACAGCTCTGTGCATGAATAAGCCAATGAGAATCAAAGCAGACTATGCCAAGAGAAATGAATAGTGTGCTGTCTAAAATAGAAAAGTGACACTATTTTTAAATCACGTGCAAGGGAAAAATGTATCAGTAACATGAGGAAAGAGCCTAACCTAGTAAAGCAGATATGGGAGGAAACCAAACACGGTGTGACATAAAAGCACCTGAGACATCAAGTTACATCCTTGCTCACTGTAGATAATCCAAACTTCCAGTTTCAACATTAAATCAATTTCAGAGAGCAGCAGCTACGTTAATAAAAGTCATTAAACCAATCCTGAGGAAATACAATCATATGTAACCTCTATTTAAAGAATTATTTCAAAGTAATCCTTAACTTGCTGTTTATATTGCTATGGCACAAGGAAGAAAGAAACAGAGTGGTCTAAGATCATTCAAATACTTTTTTTTTTTTTTTTAAATTCCCATCTAAATGTACCTGTGCTATAATTACAACTGCTTTGTAACTAAAGTTCAGCCTTAATTCTAACAAAATAACTCTGTGTTGCTCTGAAATTATGCTGTTTGAGTACATATATAAAACCACTAAAATAGAAACAAACACTTTAACACTTGCATCTATGGAAAAAAAAAAAGCTAACGTTTTTACAAATTCCACTTTACCAGCATTTTTACAAGGACAAGATGTGCAAGTTGAGCATACTGTTCCAATGTGAAATACACTCTAATAAGATGCTGTACTGGATTTCACAATGTGGAAGAGCTACAAGATTAGAACACGATACCACATGTCTTATGAAATGCAGCTTTTGGCTATCTTCACAGTCCTTGCTTTATAGTGCTGTTACAGTGCCCCATGAAATTATAAATACAGGTGTGGATGGCAGTTTTACAGCATCATAGGAAGGAATCAAAGTGCTAAAAGAGATGCAATCCTGTTCCTTTCCATTCCCTTAGTACTAGCTACACATTGGCAAAGCACTTTAAGCAAACAACCACAATAGCACAATATTCTGAATGGTTGAGAGATGATCTATAAAAATACCGAGGAGATCCTAAGCAATAAATTAGTGTCAGATTAAGAAACTATATAAGGTAGAAGTAACTGGTTTACATACTTGCTTTTTAACTAGAGTCACAATTTCTAAGAATCCACAACAGCTACAATCACACGTAGTTTAGTGGAAGGAATTGATCTGCTCAAAAACTGGCTTTAGAAGAGAGACCACATTAAATTAGCCTGGATGAAATCATAATTACTAGTTAAAAGATTCTGGGAGGAGGTTTCTGTTTCATTGTTTTCTTGTGTTTTTGGTTTTTTTTTTTTGGTTGGTTGGTTTTGGTTATTGGCTTTTTTTGTTTTTTTTTTTTGAGGTAGACAGATGCAGAAGTTTTGGGATGGATTTGAGAGGAAGCTACGTATGGGTTGCAAAGCGTAGAAAACATTCACAAAGCAGACACAGTAACAGAAGGCTCACTTGAATCAAATAAAGCACTATAATTAACAGTACCTGTCTGGCCTCCAATGGAGAATTGTGTTCTCTTGTTGAGCATGAGGATTTTCATACATCTTCTCTGTCAGAACTGTGCCCTAATCACCATGAAACAGCATAGCTTCGACTTACCAAACTCTGATGGTTATTTTTGTTAACAATGAGCTTTCATAGCCTCAGCTTCTGTTAAAGTTACTCAGAATAGAACAGCAACATTATTTCACTTGAAGTGAAACATTCCTGAACCTACAATATTTGTAGTTCGAATTTTAGATTTTTTTCTGACAGTGAGAAAAATACCACACCTTTTGATTCAATAGAAATATGATTTAAGTGTGGTGACTGAAGTTAAGTATATGCACAGCAAGTGATCTAAAACAACGGCTCAATAATTCATCATACTGTAATTCAGAGCATAAAAGATGATACAGCTGCATAAAGACATCTATATGTTTTCTTAGGGACAGGAAAGCTTAACTGAGACTGACTACAGTTGCTGCTGATACTTTGCCATTCAGAAACAATTTATTTTCTAACTGTGGGAGCTGAAGTATTAAGCCAGTCAAATGAAACACAAAGGTTCTCTGTTGGATGATTTAAAAAGCTGAAAAAAAGTAAGTAATCAGGATAGCATAACTTACTCCATGTAATGTATGTAGTCTGTGTAGTCTCGCATCTTTCTGCAAAGGCTGACCCACAAAGAAGCACTGCATCAGCTGATGCTTTTAGGTAATGTGCTTAATCTATAGGATTTAACCATAACATCTCACACCTTCAGAATCAGACCCCACTGACAAAAACACTGGGCTTGGTTATAAAGAAAGATCACTACAACATTTAAAAAATATTCCCTAATTATAGACATATATTCATTTTACATTACAGACTGACTGACTTGTAACAAACAAGGATTTTTTTTTTCCAAATATAACTGAGTATTTCCTGGCAACCTTGAAAGGGAGGAATTGAAACACCATTTCCAAACCATAAAGCCTGTGCTGAAAATAAATAGCAATGCAACGGAGACAGTAGATTATGAGCCTCTGCCACCTCTGTCATCCCAATCTCTGCTTCAGAAGATGTATCCATACCACCAATTCCTCTATTAATAGAAAACTAGGGAACTAAGAACAACAGAAATAGCATGAAGTAGAAATATGTTGTTGTTGGTTCTTAAGCCCAGAATAAAAACTGAGACAAGATGAACAATTAATTTGCAGTAAATGGCCCTTCAGTAGACTCAAAGTAATTGATTACAATGAGCTTTTAGCATAACAGTATGCTGTATATATATATGTGTGTGTTTCTATATTTTATTGAGAAAATTTTGCTCATCATTTAACGCCTTACAGCAGATCATACTTATATCCTCCTAGAAACATCAGAGGGGAATGCCTCCTCAAAAAAGGGAGTGTTTCAGTGAAAAAAAAAATCATTACCATTTTAATCTTGTTTTTGTACCTATAAGATTCAGGTATACAGGAACTGAATTCTCAAAACAGATGGGATCTCCTCTCTTCCATTTGAAAAAAAAATCAAATTTTAAAAAAAAAAAGCTCAACAAATACCCCAAGTTCTTATTCACTGATGTGTAGCTGAAGGGCAAGCACATGCTAGAGAGGCAAAATGAAGGCACCAGGGTTTAAGAACCAGAAAACTTCTGATCTCAGTCCTGACTGCTACCAACCTGGTTATTATGTTTCCCATTCCCCCCTGCCCCTCCTTTTGGACCACAGCAAACTTGCAGCTTGTCGTAATTCCTATCACAACAGAATCCCAATCCTATCTGTCCATAAAACAGAGTTAAAAATATTTTCCAGGCTAACCTAAAACTTTACAGTTCTGCAGCTCAACATATGTTCAGAATGGATAAAATCTCTGCCTCAAGAAGGAAAAGCAAGGCATCTCTCCCAACTCAACTGCTTGGAAAAAAAAAAAATCTATCTATATATATGTTTCCTTTCTGCACACTCTTCTATTTGCATGTTCTTCCCACCCTACTTTTTAAGACATTTTTAGAATGCTAACATCCTTCTGTTATGGAAGCTGGGCACTTTGTTCTGAGACAAACCTTGCTTCGTGTTAATACTGAAAATATGGGGATAATTATATTAGACTAAAACAATAGCCTGTTCACCTCAGGTCACCTAGGCACATCCATCAGAGAAAGGTGCATGAGATCCCATAGTCTGCAGCAAATCAGCCCTTAGAACTACTTTTGTCTACCTCTGCTGGAATCAGTGAGGGAATTCACCCACAGTTTCAGCTGTACAGGAAGCAAGTTTAGCAGCCATCTCAAGAAGGAATCTGTTGAAGTCCTCCTCCGTTCACTGATGTGTGGTTCAACTTGGTACTGACTGGGCTGATGCTTCAGAGCACTGTCAACATTCCCCATCCCTTCCTGGGGGGGATCCCATCCCCATCCTTTCCTTTACAAGGAAAAAAAAAAAAGAGGAAGCCAAGGAGAAAGGAAAGGAAAATAAGTGAACTTAACCCAGAAATAGACCAGCCATGCTCTCACCTAATTCAGGATGTAAACCTTACAGGGTAAGGAGACCTGTTGTGGAACACTGTCCGTTCAATGGTAATCCAAGATCACATTCTGCATCCTAAGCAGCTCCTCATATGCAGCAGCAACAGACTCCATCCATTCACAGTCAAATGTTGAGGCATGCACAGGGGTGTTTTTGTGCACTCTTCTCTCTATGTATCTTAAGGAACTCATTATCTTTCAGCATAAACACATAGATCAATCTGAATGTAATACATCCTCTTTATTTCCACGGCAACTCAGCTACAAAACTAAGATAACACTACTTGATGGAGCACATTCTCAGCTACAAAACAGCATTTTTCAACACAGTCACCACAATTAGCTAGGCATTTTCACCAGCAACAAACAAGAGTACACATTATTCTGACATGGTAGGCCAACATAATAAGACAGGAGGCATTCTATATGGTGCAGTCCTCATGAATAACTCATTCTTTTACCATTAAAAAGAAGTGGGGTATTTGGAACACCTGCAGTATTAGAGAAAAAAAACATCAAGTCATACTCTAGGTATTTCACAGTCTTAAAAAAAGGCCTGAATTATCTGCCTTTCTTAAATGATAGCTTTTCTATGCTTTTAACAGCTTTAAGTCACTCCCAGAATGTGCTCTTCCTGTCATATATCAGTCTATCCAGCACAGTCTTACAGGTGGGACCAATGATTAATATAATGACATACACAAGCTGCTACATTGCTTTGTCTATTCATTTTTTTTAAATCACTATTTCACAAAGAAGTTTTTCCTAGAGTGACTCCAGTATATTATTGTATTCCAGGAAAAGTTGTTAAAGTAGAACACAGCAATACATTGGAGTATTTCAAATTTTTCTTTCTATGCATGTAGATATATAACATATATGCATTATATGTTCCAACATTTGATCCAGCCTGCCATCATGCTAGCCCAACATATTGTTTAGCTAGAAAGCAGTGCAATTTCCTATTTTTGTCTGTTCTTGACAAAAGCCAGTTTATCATCTACATTGTTTGCTACTTTTTCTAAATAATGATAAAAATCTATTCTTTATATTATTACAACCATTTTGTTATAGTGAAAACCAGCACTGTCCTGCACAACATCCTGGTTGCCAAACTGGAAAAAAAATGGCTTTGATGGATAGACCTTATAGCAGCCTTCCAGTACCTGAAAGGGCCTAGAGGAAAGCTGGGGAGGGACTTTTTAGAAGGGCAGGTAGCAACAGGATGAGCGGAAATGGCTTTAAACTAGAAGAGGGAAATTCAGACTCAATATTAGGAAGAAATTATTTACTGTGAAGGTGCTGAGACACTGGGACAGGTTGCCCGGGGAGGTTGAGGATGCCCCCTTCCATGAAGGCATTCAAGGCCAGGATGGATGGGGCTGTGAGCAACCTGGTCTGGAGGGAGGCATCCCCGCCTATAGCATGGGGTTGGAATTAGGTGATCTTAAAGGGCCCTTCCCACCCAAACCATTCTATGATTCTATTTATTCCTATTTCTTCCCGTGCTCCCTCGGGATTTTTGATCTATTTATTGCTCATCACATGAGCAGTTTAAGAGGGACTACAACTAACTTGACTTTCAGAAGCCTTTGATACAGTTATTTCTGGACCACTCAAAGAACTATAGGAGAGTTTTAGGAGCAGTGCACGACTCAGAATTATAATACATGCACAGTTTGAAATTCACTCACACTACCTGACACTAACAACAAAAAAAAAACGACCACCTTGTAGTCTCTTTAACACTCAGGATCACAAGTGGCATTGGACTTATTTACCAGAATCAGAACTGAAGCTGCAGTGAACAGCCAGCTAGAGAATATAACACTTTTTTTTTTTTTTTTTAATTTCAGCCACCTCATTTTAAAAATTTCTTCTCCTTAAGGGTATGCAAGAATTACTGCTAGGTGTGTCTATAAAATCCTTTACGCCCTACTGATCTAATGTTCTTATTTATTTGCTCCAGTAACCCATCTTTTGACCTCCCTCTCTTACTGTCCTTGATCTGTAAGAGCACGCACCTTGCAAAGTACTTCAGTATAAATGGGACTTAATTAGTTCTTGGCACCTTGCTCATGCATGGCTCTGGCAACCCACACGTTCTCTAAATCACTCATTAAAGAAACAATATGCAGGAAATGAACAGCTGTTATATTTAGAGCTGCAATGCTGAGTAAAAGTGTTTTATTCTTTTTATCATTTAAATTAAACATGCCTGTTTAAATCCCGCAGTGACTTCCCATCCACCTCCTACAGCAATCAGAATCACATGTTTATCAAAAACAGGAGCACAAATTAGTATCTCTTCTGTAATATATTCCTGTCTCAACCCCACTTCTATCTCACCCCATCACCTCCTCCACGAGTTTCTGATTCATTCCTTGAATCTTACTTAGACCATTCTGGTGAAGTCAAGCTTTGAGCCTCGTCATATTCTTTACCCAGAAAATTCTGTTCCAAATAAGTAGAACCAAGTGTTTTGCACCCAGCCCTCAAAACACCTTCTGAAGTAACAAAGAATTTGAGATATGGAAAATCTGTGATGCAGTCCATAACAGTTTAGTCTCTCTAGAAGAAATTCTAGGTTCTCTGCCTCACCCCTAAAGAGGCATTTGATAGTCCAAGATTCTTTTACGACCCTAGAAAACTTTAATTCAGCTCTCATGCCATATGATCCAAATTGAAGATACATCTTCACTTCTCATACTGTGTTTCAGTTCTGTTTTCCCTGACTTATTTCTCTTCAGCAGCTGCAAACTGTGATAAGACAGCTCAAAAATCCATTCAGCTTTCTCTTCACTCTTCCAAGGCTCATGCCCTTCTGCCTACCCGGGTTGGCTGGAAAACACCAGTCAATATGAATCAAATGGAAGTGTGAACAGAAGTCCAGGGAGGTGATTCTGCCCCTCCACTCCGCTCTCATGGGAATCCACCTACAGTATTGCACCCAGTTTTAGGGCCCTCAACACAAGAGGATGTGGAGCTGTTGGAGCAGGTCCAGAGGAGTGCCGTGAAGATGATCAGAGGGTTGGAGCACCTCTGCTATGGGGACAGGCTGAGACAGCTGGGGTCTTCAGTCTGGAGAAGAAAAGGCTCCAGAGGGACCTCATAGAGACTTGCCAGTACCTGAAGGGGACCAGAAAGCTGGGGAGGGACTTTTTAAAAGGGCAGGTAGCAACAGGATGAGCAAAAATGGCTTTAAACTGGAAAAGGGAAATTCAGACTCGATATTAGGAAGAAATTATTTACTGTGTGGGGAGACACTGGAACAGGTTGCCCAGAGAAGTTGTGGATGCCCCCCTCCAGGAAGGCATTCAAGGCCAGGCTGGATGGGGCTGTGAGCAACCTGGTGCAGTGATAGGTGTCCCTGCCTATAAGCAGGGGGGTTGGAACTAGGTGATCTTAAAGGGCCCTTCCAACTTAAACCATTCTATGACTCCATAAAGGGTCACAGGAAAGTATCTAGAACTAAAAAGAAGTCAGGAAACAACATTTGCCATATCTGTGTAACAATTCCTTTTCCAAGTTTCTCATACCCCTGCTATCATTTATTTCTGTCTTAACCAAAGCTAAAGCTGTCCAGACAGAGCAGTCGCCCATCCACAAATTTCTTTTGCTCCCTACTCCTGGAACTTCACTCTGTCACCCTTAACTAATGAAACAAACAGAGTAGACACTAAAATACATAGATAAATCTGAAAGTAATACCTCTTATTTATTTCCATGGAAACAACATACAAAGAGTATAACGCTATTTGATAGAGCAAATTCTCAGCTACAACACATTATTTCTCATCACAGTCGCTATCATTAGCTATGCACGTTCACCAGTGATGAACAAGAGCCTGCATGCTGCACTCATCAAAATCTGCACCAGCAGAGGTGACCCACTGCCATGGTCGTCACTGATTAAATGCACCAGCCACTGCCTCACAGTGCTCACATCCACTATTTTGTCTCCATCAACGTTCAGTAAGCGTTGATGAATGTCAATAGGTGCCACTTCTCCTGCATAGAGGAATTCTATTCCACCACGCTGTTTATGTTTGTGTGAGCACTGACTGTCTGCACTGACACGTGTATACATGTTGTATGTGTTTGTGTACGTACCTACTGGAATTACATAACCTTGCTAATGGCTGGGCCTCACAGACATGGAGCTGCAGCTGCCTTGAGTATCAGGATGCTGCATTTGCAGGCCCCAAAGTACATAACAGGCTTCTACTAAGAAGAATACTTACACTTCACCAAATAAGAAAATTAAATGTCTTCATCATGCTTATGTGGCTACTAAATATGCCTGGAATATACTTTCAACCAAAGCAAACACTGCAGTTTTGCAATGTGAGGAAAGAGAAGCATAGAAAAGAGAGTGACAACATATCAACCACATCTATTTTGCATTACACATAACAAATGAACATTGTGCATGAGAAATGAGGCAGTTTCTACTTTGCATATACATAAGAGCTAGTGCCATAGAAGATATACCATGGGGGAAAAAGATGTACTAAAAAATACACAGTATTCAATATACACTTTAAAACTAACAGAACAAAATATTAAGGCTCCCTAAAAAGCTCTTTGCTCAGTATTTTAGTCAGCAGAAGACCACAGTTCTTTTATGCAGAGCTTACTCATTCAAAACACAATTTAACGAAGCTTGTATTGGTAATAAAATACACACGTAGAAAGATCACCTTTCTCTTTTCCCTTCACTCCTACACACACTTTCCTGACATGCCATCACCTATAAGGAAATGAAGAACGCATTGCAGGATTTTTTTCACTGAAAAAATTAGCTCATTTACTGTTGCCTGACACATCTTATAACACATACAGATTCAACTAGTACACCACTGTGTCTGTCCTCCAGCTAAGGCACACAATAGTTTCACCCTCACATTATTAAAATCCTCAAAGCTGCTGTCATGGATTAAAAAAAAAAAGGGGGGTGGGGGAAGAAGGTCAAAAAAGGCAACCAGATGGTTGCATGAGGCATAGCATACAAAATACAGATAACTGGTACAAAATACAGATAAATGGTACTCTACTAGTGCACTTTCAACACATGACCAAGACATTTAAAGAAATATACTTTAAGATTGTTTAGTCCAACATTAAATTATTGGCCATTAAAACTTAATGTTTCTATTAAAAGGTTTTGCAACGAAACTCACATGTGCTTGGATTTAAATACCCCTCTGCAGTGTTATTAGAACTTTCCATGGCATTAAAGAATAAAGTTTGGATTACCAATATATATAGACAGTGGTTTCAACCTTCATCAGGATTAACTGATTTTATAATTCAGTTTTAATCATGAAGCCAGTAATTTAATAAAACATTTTAACGTGACAGACTTGGATTACCATTTCTTAAGCTGCAAGAATTTCCAGAATTTAGTAGCAATGCCACTGCAGCCATGATAGAGATCAGCAGAAAGACCAAAAGCTTGTTTAATTTTACAGCTCTAAAAGATGATCCTATAAAGGAATTTCATCTCCTCCTAAAGCTTTAATAATACCTGTGTTAAGGACATAAAATCACCAGCCACTGATAGCTGCTGAAACTCAATAGCTCTATTATATAAAACGTTTTAAAAGAAAAACACTTTCAAGAATTAGTGCAAGTGCCTGAAACCAGGAAAAAAAATCATTTATGGACACAAAGCTCTAGGTCTCCATGACAGCAGCGTAAAAAATAACAGGAAGCTGAAACATGATGAGGAACAGCATAAAAATATGGTTTCTAGGTTTCAAGATCAAACCACGTCCAGCAAACACCCACTGATGGAGACTACGGAACATGAGGGAGCTGAACATCATGACAAGCTCTCTAACTTCTCCAAAACTAAGCAGAATATCCATCCTCACATCCAGGTTCAATAGATAGCACCTTACTATTCTTATAAAGCACTGTGGGGGTGTGGGGTTTCAAAATTTTGCAGAAATTAGCACACAAGAGATTGTTAAAGAAATAACAGAGATGTAATATCAATTAAAAAGTTGAAAGAAGCAGCCCAGATATCCTTACTGTTTCTTCTTAACATCTTAACGTGTCATTAAGTCAAAGAATATCCTGAGTTGGAAGAGACCCACATGGATCACCAAGTCCAATTCCTGGACCTTCAGCTTTTCCTTTCCTTAGTTCCAAAAAGGTTCTACCAAGGGCAAAACCTGAGAACTTCATGAAAGGAGCAAGCAGGAAAGCTGGGTGAGTCTGCATTCTAGGACATGCCACAGTCTTAAAATGCCTTGGTGCTATTATGACAGAGGAGAAATGTTTTCTCTTGACATTCCTGAATTTAAGTAATTACACAGTGTTAATTACACGTTTCTGACAACAGCTTTTCATCTAAAGAAGTAATGCAATTAACAGTTCAGTTTAATCTTTCAGAGCATAAATTGCTTCAGCCTGATGAGATACGATATACTTGTACCTCATTCCTAAAAGTCATGTTGTGACAAATTACCTGCCACCTACAGGAATGCACAGAAGTAATAAAAGAGCTTAGGTGTTATGGTTTAATACCTAGCCCTTCATATGGCAGCTAAAAAAAAACAAATCCCAGACATATTCTTGCTGCAGGAACAGGCATTGCAAGTAGTTGTAGCATGCAGGATGATTATCACATCCTTAACAGGTCAAAACATTGAAACAAGATTTCATTTGCGCCCATTTGAGGCATCACAACACAGAGACTGTTTCTGTTTGAGTGGTGCTGAGAAGTCACACAGGATGACAGTTTAACATTTCATGTTATTTAGCCTTATATGGAAAGAAAAACCATTTTGAGAAACAGCATCAATTGTCATCAGCCAAATCTGTTCAAAATGTTAAGCTTATACTACATTCAATATCAGTTCAGAAAAATAAAACTATATGAACAGCTTGAAAGATAGCTGTACAGTTTTAATGAACATTTGGCCTAGCAGTTTGTCTAGAAAAATATGGGTTGCACCAGGCTACTTAGCTGAGAGTTACTGGCAAATTAGATTCAACTCAAGAAAATACAGATTCACAGATTTCAGCTTAAAAGATGCTGTCAAAATCCTTATCGACTTCACATTGAAGTTAGAGCTATTTCTATTATTAAAAACTAAACATCTACCACAAACTACTGACAGGGAAATCAGTATAATATTATTCCATCCTTTTTTCATTTTTTTGGGCCAGCATAAGAAACAGCTCACAGTAAACACATTCACTGCATAAAACTTTCTTTGGAAGGAAAAAAAGTATGACATATTCAATAGCGATAGCATTTTCTGACCTAACCCATAACTTCATTTTTTCTCAACAATCACGCCAAGTTTAACAAGTCGACTCCTAAGAAAAGCCCTCTGGCCCAGAATGAAGATGCTTACGTAGCCCAGGATTTCATTTCCCAACAGCTGCAGCTAAACAGTGAGAGTAAAAGGCCACGAGGTTGGCCATGCTCTGCTCTTAACACAAGTCAAGTAAGCGGTCGTGTATTTCTGGAAAGACTCTGAAAGCTAAATCAAGACAAAAAGCTTTTAAGGAGTGGCTGTCCTGGTGCTGTGGGGACACATAAGGAGAGCTATTATGAAGAACTGTGGGGAAAACCAGCCCTGGCTTAAAAGATATATTTAATAACTCAAAACTTGTATTCAATTGATAAACATCATAGCAAGGAATTAAATGGGAAGCGCAAGCACAGTCTAAAGAGCAGACTGGCTTGGGTTGAAAGGGACATTAAAGATCAGCTAATTTCAACCTCCCTGCCACAGGGCAGGGTAGCCAAGAATAATTCCTAAATACTGTTACCAAGCAATTGTGGTCAGTGAATAAAAGCAAAACAGACTAAACAAAAAACCTTTACCATACCAATAACCAGCCTGCAAACTTAACAGATGTCAGATTTAACCTGTGGTACAGCAGTAACAGTCGTAACAAGTTACGTGGATCTGCTTTTAGCCAGGAACATTGCTGTTGTCTCAACCATATTGTCTCAACACTTGCACTGTCGTGTGTATGATATCCAATTTGAAAACTATTCTGACATTACAGTTAATTCAAGATAGTTTTTATTTCCAGAGGCACTGCATTTCAACAGAGTGCGTAACAGGGTAGGTGTTGAACCTGTGTTAATTATCTCTTGGTCTTGGTGTATTGGTAATGACAAGCAGGGATGTAATGGCCTAGATTCAGCCTACCTAGCTCTACCTTTTTCCAATGTAGTGCTTTTACTTCAGCTGTTCCCCTTTCCTTAATAATCACAAGCTCCTTAAAGAAGAAGGCTAGAGAAACACATCAGCAAATGTTCCTAAATCAAGAGTAGCACCTCTTTTCCAGGCATATCTATAATTGGCTCTCTAATGGAGAAAAGCCCAGATCCTGTGGAAGAACTTTCAGCCTTTCTTTGACTCAAAGCAATTATATATATACACAATAGATTTAAATTAGAACCTAGCTTAAGGTAAGATTCAGTGACACCTTCACAGCATTCAGTTCAGTTGAACAAATATTCCTTTTATCTCTCCTACCCCCTTACACAGCTGAAGGCATACTTCCAGAATACAGAATTCACATCTCTGTTCAAGCATGTACATGAATTCACACCTCATGATACCCAATCATGAGTTTGTATAGGACAAGCAGTCTTCAGTTCAAAAAAGGAGTTTACCCCATCTAGACTGGAAAACGTATGCGTTCATAAAGAAAACCTCTTGAAAGGTAACATATCTTTTCATCCAGTAAGAGAACCAGAATCACAGAATGGCCAGGGTTGGAAGGGACCTCAAGGATCACGAAGCTCCAACCCCCCTGCCACATGCAGGGCCACCAATCTCCACATTTCACAGCAGCCCAGGCTGCCCAGGGCCCCATCCAACCTGGCCTTGAACACCTCCAGGAATGGGGCATCCACAGTCTCTCTGGGCAGCTGTTCCAGCACCTCACCACTCTCATAGCAAAGAACTTAAGAGATGCTCTGCAGCATTCAAAATGTATAATTTAATGGCAGGCTTTAGAAATTCTCAAAAAACATTCAGAGAGTTTGATATTTAAAACAAATACAGTTTCAAGAAACATGCAGCATGTGTCTTATGCTCTTCATACATCATACTGCTGCTAAGATACATGAAGACTGGTAGTTTAATCACAATTTGTATAAACAAAATATCTCATCTGAAGATAAAACTTGGTTAAGTATCAAAATATTCCCAAAAGTATTCTGGCTCCAAGCTCATACAGAAAGACAGTACTGCTCTGTAATACAAGCTATAGTAATTTGATCATTAAGTGCTCACGCAAATTAACGTGAGTCTTATAGACTGGCTCATACCAAGTTATTTCACACTTTCTTCAAGCTAAAAAGCACAAACAGTCGTTACTGTTCAACTGATAAGCAGTAATTTGTTGAGGTGGTAATCCCATTACTGTTAAGTGGCCCAGAGAAGCTGTGGATACGCCATCCCTGGAGGCATTCAAGGCCACTTTGCATGAGGCCCTGGGCAGCCTAATCCAGTGAGTGTCACACTGTGGGGGAATGGAAACCTATGGGCTTTAACATCCCTTCCAACTCAAGACATTCTGTAATTCTATGATCCTGAACCACATTCTTAATTGAAATCCAATAAACAGTTGTATCTGTCCCTTACTGGAAATGGTATCAAAGGAGGGAATCTGCAACCATCACAATTTTGTTACCAACAAAATGTACCAGTTTCAAAAAGAACTGTTAGCCCTTCAACAGTGATCATTTTATACATCCAACCCACACAAAACTGTAGGTGATATATCACAAACAGACCACTTCTAAATATAACTATTTAATCCAAGCATTTTGATCCTGAGTTTACTGGAATGTTCAGCAGAAGAATGAATAAGGAACATTACATGCTACACAGAATTTTATTTTTGCCTTTAAATTAGTACCCAGAAAAGACTATGCATGACAAAAGTAATCTTGTCCTTACAGCACCTTAAGCATGCTGGCAACTCTCATCATCATGTCCTAGAACACAATCCAAATGGAAGCACGCACTATGTTTCAGATGGCAATCTGTGCCTGAATAGTTAAGAGTTATAAAGGAAACATACATCTGTACTGTTTATTTATTATTGTATAATAAACATTGCCACTGAATAATTTCAGAAAATGAGCACAAGGAAAGGTACTTCTTTAAAAAATCATATTCAGGATTTGGGATTTTTTGTTGGTTGTACGTAACAAAATTCTTCAAAGAGAAGAATATGCCAAGAAAGAGCTTTGGAAAAAATACTAGGATTTGTGATTTTCCCTTCTGCTATCTTTCGTGCACGTTTCTTGTTCGAAAGTAAGGCAATATGTTTATTGGCAGGCCCAAAGTGAAGCTGAGTGTAAGGTTTTCCCCAGGCAGCAAGAAAACAAGTTAAAAATAACACCTCAGAAAAACACATAAAGGAAAGCACTGACATTTTTTTTTAGCTCAGTTCAGTGATCTGGTTTATAATATAGTTCAGAAAACTGTTTTTATCATCACAACTATAGGAACAGTCGTATGACAGAACCAGAAAGGGACCCAACTAATGTCCAGAACTTTATACCACATTTACCACAACCACATTCTACACACCCCTTATCAGACTGACCTCTAAAGCTGATACCAAAGCCACAGACTATGAATGCAGGAATTTCTTTTCATGCTCCTATTCTGATGTATTTGTACTCAGTAGAGGCCCTAGGTGGAAGGCTGACTAAATACTGCTAAAATGCATACGCACAGTGTGGGAGAGTTATTCAAGCATGAGCTTCTTATAGTGACTGACTCTCCCACATTGTGTACTGCATGTAGTTAATATCTATATGGGAGCTGAAAAAAACTCCTGTGTGAGAAAATTGATTAGCCTTCTGAAAACATTAAATTCTATGATCCCTGCTTAAAACGCGAAAATGTGATATAGGATTGTCTGACATCTGATTTCTGGAGGAAAAAAGTATAAAAGAAAAAATAGAGTTAGTACAGAAAATCATCACAAAGTGTAAAAATGACAGGGACGACATTATTGCATTATGCAAAGCGAGTGCCATTAGGAAAGAATGATAAAATAACTTACTTAAAACGAAGAACAAACACTTGGAGAAAAATAATGAACACGTATGCATCTTTTCCATGCACCAACTGTCTAACTGTTGGGAGGGATGGGGGGAGAACCTACTGACACAGAACTGCAAACTGCTGAAAAGAACAAATGCTTTCTTTTATGCTTAACTAATGTAGTGATAACTAGCAGTGCTGAGGGCCTCTTCCAGCTCTGATAGTTGGATGCACTGAGTGAATGTGTTTTTCTCCTCAGTCATTGATTACACTGGACTTTTCTTGGTCTCCCTTGCTGAGAAACATACAAACGATAACACAACAGTGGGAAACAAGAATGTTTCTTACTTAGAACTTCAGAAGGCACTTTAATAGAGAAGTCTCCCGTTCATGCCTCTATCAAGTAAGATATTAATGAAAGAAGCTCAGTTACTTGCCTGTTGAGGACTAGTGAGCTTGCCTACACCATTAAGTATTCATTTGTGATTAGTTTTCATAAATATACAACACAGCTATTTTAGCACCAAAGACTGCTTCGCAATTCTGCATTACTTAAATGTGAAGCATTCTTGCCTTTTTTGAGCACCACGTATTAGAAATGAATTCAATATCAATTCTTACTATGCATGACGAGAAAAGAAAGAATAACACACTTGAAATTCCATGAAGGATATCAGAATAAGAACTGTAAGCAGCCACCTCCAAGCTGAAGCTCCAGTTAAGTTGCATTAGCTTGAATATAAAAAAGTTAGAGACATGGCACCTTAGGTTTTCATGGATCTGTATTGAGAAACCATGAATTCTGAACCATTACAGTATTTCACAATACTTTTTAGCCATATTTATTTCTGTTACAGATAGGAAATTGAGAGCTAGACCGTGTAACATGTTTATCAAGAGGACACAGCCTTAAGTGAGGCCTGGGAGTCTAAGCTAGGATTTTAAGTTTTCAGGTTTTTATACTTTTTCCACTTCAGTTTTCAAATTTAAAGGAAGTCTTGCATCACTGTGTCAGGCTTTATCTGTAGTATTTGGCTCTCTGCAAATAAATAGCACAATCTAGCACTAATAAAGATGAAGATAGCAAAAGAATAATCTTTATATTAATTACCAGTCCTATTATAAGTATATTCACCAACAACGTTAAAACACAATTATATTACAATAAATCCTTAAAAGCTTGACTGTCTTCCCAATATTTAACTACCCACACACTTGTAATATTCCTCACCACACCATATCTGTTTTACCAAGCACAACATTATTACACACATCTTCAGGCACTCAGAACATCAGGAGCTATGAAAACTAAAGCTGTATCAGACTTGAGAGGTCTAAACCTAGAGAGCACAAGAACCTTTAATGAGTCTTGTACAAGGAAAAATAGAACAGCTCCCTTCTCTTCCCATGAACAGATAAGAACCAGTGTTGGCAAAATGCACCCTTCTAGGTAATACACCTACAGCCAGAATGAAGTAGGCTGCCTCTTCAATCCAGTCTGACACACTTCAGCAGTACCAGATTATGGTCATTAAGGTGTGCAAGCAAGACAGAATATCCTGCTTCAAGGATGAAAAGCCAGCATGACCAAGCCAGAAGAGATCAACTAAGGAGTATCTGACACCATTGGATTTTGCCCAAGGCCTGCTACAGCCAAACAGATTTGTACAATCACCAGATTGGCAAAATACAGCATAAATTCAGACAGGTTGCACTATATACATCCATCAATGAACATAAAGTAAACAACTCTTTTAGAAGATAACAATAATTCAGTCTTGCAGAATCAAAAGACTTATGGCATGATTTAAATAGCTTAGTAGTAGAATATTTCAAGTTGGTAGTATGAAATCTCATTGCTAGGCCTTCAATCAAGCATAAGTAAAATACCAATGATTCCATCTGATTCAGCAGCTAATCAGAAAGCTTTTAATTTCAAGCTAATGCCCACTAAATTTCAGAATGCACAATTGCAACAAAAGTTCTCAGTGCCAAATACAGCAACATCATTTGTGTCCTGCAAGAGCAACAAAACAACTGCTAGCAAACCAGAAACAAGGGCATAGAAGCTAGAAGTAAAAAAAGACAAATATAACAACTGTTATGCAACTACTTTTTAACTTACCAAAATCTATGCTGAATCTCAGAAGACAGTGGAAGTAAATTCTACCCTGTCCTCATAAGTTCTATTTTTCTAAGCTTATGCTTGCTCTGTTCTAACTGAAGCTTTAGCTTTTGGCACAGCTGATTAGAAAAACTGATCAGCTCTGCTTGTGTAGGATGGGCAAAAACCTTCATGCTAGATATTAGTTGATTTAAAAAGCAGAACAAGCTAAAAATTCTTGCATGACTGGCCACCGAGTAGATACAGAGACTGAGCAGGAGAAAATAATTTATTCTGAAGGATAGAAAAAAAATCTGACAAACAGAACGCTAACTGGAAGACATGGTATACATTTATGAGCAAATCTACTTTTGTTTATGTAAATTACACTGAAGTATCAGAGAGGGGGTGGTACAGAGGTGGCTGACAGCATTAATTTTTAGGCTGAGTAGATCATCTATTTTACTGTATTACATAAGGTTGGGTTGCAAAGCACATTAAAGTCAACGGACTTCATTTACTTCAGTCTTGCAATGTGACCCAGAATTTAAATGGTATGATTGCTTGCTTTGTAAGCACAGGGTCTGAAAAACTTCCAGCTTGCAGATGAGATTTCCCTTGCCAGAGCTGAACCATACTGACAAATTAAATGACTCCGTGGATTACATCCCTTCTGTTGCAGAAGTTATCCTCGGCCTTACCTGCACATTTTCTTCTGTAACTTGAATTTCAGCAGTGTAAATATAATCAATAAGTATCCTTAGGGTCCAGCCATCAACTTCCTTTATTCGAATTCTCTTTGCTCGGCTTTCACTCATCTCACCTACAAATACATTTTGATCATTAAGTACGTTAGGTAGAGATACAGGACAAATTCAACACTTTAATAGCAATTACTCCTGACAACAGCAGAAATTTTTGTGTATGATCAGTTGTAGTAATAAAGCCATTTAAATAAGAATTCAATTTCTTTCCTTCCTCCCTCTCTCCAAGGAGAAAGGAAGATTTTGTTGTTACCATCATGTGAATGCTACATGGGTTAATACTTTTACTGCAGATGATTCATTTTCACCTGTTTACAACATCAGTAAAATATTATTTTACATTATACCTAAATAAGACTATTCAAATGCAGACAAAAATGTTTTGCTTGCAAACCAACCTATCACATACTCTTGATTTTTTAACTTCTTAATCTAAGGAACAAGCCAAATGCAATCTAGAGTCACTGAATTTTAAAAAAGAAAAGAAAATCTATCCCCACAGAAGGCTTAGCATACATATTTCTTCACTTGCCTGCTTATTATTCCCTTCACAATTTCACTTCTGCTTCAGCTCTAACAGTTAAAACTCAAACTAAGATAAAATGGTGAGCATGAAAAAACTTGTTGGACCTCATTTTGTAGAGGCTGACACATAGGCCATATGCCACAACTGATCTTCATAGAAAATCCTGCAAAATAGCTTCCACTTCCTAATATCTGATAGAATCATAGAATCTTTTGAGTCTGAAGGGACTCTGAAAGGTCATCTAGTCTGACTCCCCTGCAATGAACAGGGACACCTACAGCTAGATAATGCTCTCGAAATGCAATATTATGTTTGTATTTGAAATCATTGTGTAAAGATAAATTTTGAAGAAAAGACTACAAGCTTCTCCATAGTGACCAACCACACATCTGAGACCTGTAACCCCTTTCCCACAGAAATGTGAAGTACACTGGTTATAGACATAAAACTTTCACCTTGGAAAAGTACACCATGATCTCTGGATACATACATCTGTTATTCTTCTATATCAGATATGTTATTTCTTCCCCTAAGCATCCAGAGGAAAGGGTATTGAGAGGTAGGAAATTTAATCTACACAGTAATGAAAGTAGACAGGACACAGAAGTGAACCAGTAGATGTTTAACATTACTGATATCTCCTTACTGAAGTACACACACTTTTGTTGTTTGTTATCCTGTGGTCTTCTAGGAACAACAACAAACAGTGCACCCAGCTCATCACTGAGAATTTTATTACTTTACTCACGCCTTTTTTTATTATTTTTTTAAAGCTGAACTCTAAGGAATGCATTTTAAAATCAACTCTTTAGTTGATAGAAAGCATATAAGACCACTTATAGAAATGTATTTCTGCTTAATGGCAGCGCTTAATGTTAGAGTTCTGGAAAGCACTGGTGATGAAAGAGCAAAATTCAGCTCCCATAGAACTTCCTTTTCTGCTGCTCTTCTGAAACATTCCCATATACCTGTGAAAGATCACTGCAGTGTATTCTTCACAGAGTCCTGTATTTGAAGCTTAAGCTACTTTTTTGACACAGATTAAACCTATTGATCTTCAGAGCATGCAAGCAGCAAGTCATTTATTATGCAAGCTGCTGTGGAGGTGGTCCTTTGGGAAAATTGTATGTAGGCGAGCAGAGTTTGATATTCTGAAAACAAAACTAATATGCTTGCAGATTTTGTGTCAAGGCTTCTAAAGCCATGGATAGGCATCTTCTCTATTTAATTACAGAGTTCAGCATCCATGGAATGGGAAAAAAACATTCTTTCATGCTAGAAGGACATGCAGTTTTCCTATGATGCTGGATCAGTCCTCTCATGATCCAGACTTTGTTTAACAGGTCACACGCAGATAACCACTGACCCACTTGCTCAGCATTCTTAGTTTAGAATGCAACCTTCTGAAGAACTCATGTCATGGGCAGCTGCACCACAACATCTTCACAGAGTTGTCAATGACATAGAAAGGAAAATATTGGGCTGGTCCATACTCCTAAACATGAGCAGCAGAGCAAAAACGGAGCTGAAGTTATCAAAAGGCCATCTAAAAAGCTAATATTATACAGTAACATAAGGAAGGTGTGTGTTTGCTCGCTTTGCTGTTTTGTTTTTTTAATTGAATTTTACAAATGGAGAATAGAAGAAAGCAAGTAATTGCCTAAGGATAACCGCTGTGGCAGAACAGAAAGAAATGCAGGTCACCTTTGTCTCAAATCAGGCTATAGGACAACTGAAGTGCTCCTTCACTGATGTTTTATAATCTTTTCCTCTAACCATTTAAGCATATTTAATTTAGGATTACAACCAATATTTCTGAAGAATTCACAGGAAAAAAAATATCCCTTGTAACACAGTCCAGGACATTTAATCTTTATTCCCTTCAGGTCTTACTTACAAGATCATTGTTACTAACTTATTAAATTGTGTAACTTTAAAAGACAGTAACTCTTTCTTTTTGGGTATTTAATAAGAATACTTCTGCCATTGCAAGCACAAACTGGAGGGAAAAAAAGAGTCATAAGTTTTTGTTGCAGCTAATGCTGTATCTTGTCCTGCATTACTGTGATTACCTGATGACTCAGAAAAAGATGAAAGCAATCTGCAAACATGTGCCTAGAGTGAAGCTTCTAGTTTTTAGTCAAGAGCAGGTAAACCTGTAGCTGTTTCAACTATCAAACTTATTTGAACTTGTACATTACTGGATTAGAATACAACTCCCCCTGGGAATAATCAACACCAGAATTCACAGAAATAATTATCATGAACTCTGGGATTATTTCTGTGGAAAATAGCTAAAACACACTGACAACAAACTTGGTCTTTGCTAAACACAGCATATAATAGTAATATAAAATCCACTAATAAGTTTTGAAGCCAAGCCTGATTTCTATTTAACTTCCCATCAATTTGGTTCACCAACTATACAAACACTGCCACAGATGCATGGGTTAAGAAGTTCTCACTCTTTCCTCAGACAAGTGTTCCCAGTTCCCACATCAAAGGGGGTCAATGTAGACCTACCTTTGAAAACATAAAACAAGCAAAACTTCTCAAGAGGGAGCAAAGGAAGGGAAGAATTGTGGTTTCAGTGATTTTGTTCAGAGAGCCATTGCATTTGCACTCCTAAAGGGGAATAAACTTCTCTACAGAAAGGGCAGTCAGTGGCAAGCAGAAGTGCCTTAACCAGGCTTTTGTAAGCCACAAAAAGGATAATACAGAACCACACCCTGAGTAAAGAGTATTGTTGTTGTGAGAGTCAGTAAAAAATAATCTTTAACACAGAACTACTTTCTTCATTATTTAGGTGATGAACTACAGAAACAGTTGTTTAAATTTTCCACTTCAGAGAAAGTACAAAAGCTAAGAAGGAATCTGTGTCAGTCATCTGGAATGTTTGTAACAACCACAGATGCAAATCTCAGTTACTTGAAGAATTGTTATTTAAATGGAAAGTCTATAAAGCATTTGTTTCTGCTAGTAGAGACTCCTCTTTTAGCTTTGATTATATCACAGTATGTGTGCATAATATCAAGACTGTACTGAACTACAGATTTCTTTAGTTTCATTGAAGTGCTTGTTAATAATCACCTGCTTCCCAGTACACAACAGTATGTCAAATTATATCATTCTTCCAACTGCATGCAGTGAGAATTATTAAAACTTCATTTTGCTTGTGTACTGGCATGTTGAGAGTCATATTTCTTTTTCTTCCTACTTTTGAGCCTGAAGTCTGAAGTAAAACATAACGGAGAATTCTCTTAATTTCAAGCAGTCAACATTAAGAACCAAACCAGCACAAGATTTTAAAAGGAATAGATAAAACTTCAGAAATTAATTTTAAAATGTATTTAATATCATTCTCACTTTGACACAAAATTCCACATGTCATTTATAACCGTCATGAAATTAAACCCACAGTACAGCAATTCAGCTGTAGGGTACTATGAATCTGACTAAGCCTTGCAAGCCTTCTGGCATTCCTGGAGCAACTTGGCCAGGATGGAGCAAGCAGAGGCAGAATCAAGCCTGCTCTGAAAAGTTGTGGCAATGATGCAGAGCACATCTGTCACAAAGAATTATCCTGAGAGTAGTGAAACATGCACTGCAGCTACAGGCTGCCAAAGCCTCAGAAAGCTTTCGTATCTATTAACAGCCTAGAACATACAGTGGCTGAAGAATGCAGCAGCAGTTGTTAAAGGACATAATTTACTTCAGAATTCAGATGAAAGTTATTTTAACTGTACTTTGTACAAGTTAGATTATTGCAGCTTTCAGAAGTGTAACCACTCTACTATTCCCAGCTTACTTAGCATGTAAATTATTTTAAATAATGAATGCTTTTAAAAAGTATTTGCAATGCTAGCAGATTAAATTGCCAGTATATCCTAAGATTGCAAGCAAATTCATCTTTAAAAGTTCCCGGTGCCTTACCTACAAATTTAAATGAGATCCTAAAAAGCAGAGGCCATACAATGTTGTGAATAACACGGTTGGATTGGATTAGAACACAGTAAATACTGAAATATTTGTTACCTGTAAACATGGCATGGAAGTAGGGGCTGCAGGCGGCTAACACAACTCTGTGCGCTGCAATTTCCATGTCTTCAGCCACTATCGTCACATCACACAGCAAGTTTTGACTAGTTAGAAACATCAGAGAAAGTCATTTCACACATGTGAACCACAGCAGAACGGTATAAAATAACATATCATTTCTTCCTCCGTGCCCTCAGAACAGGCAGGCTTACGAGGTTGATAAAGCACTGTTTTTAAATGTGCTACAAAATGGCACGGCTGTTACTGAGAAGGGATGCAGGGGGTGCTGGGGTATACACAACTTTCCAAGAGTCAGACAACTGAATTGTGATTTCTTCCACAGATAAGTTTCCTGCACTGAAGAACAGAAATTGACATCAGCCCAATTTTAAAACCTTCTCATTGGAAGGCTGGGCTCCTTCGAACATCTGCAATGAAATAAAGACTTGGATATACACAAGCACTAAAAAAATTAAGGAATAAGACTTAACAGATAATGCAGAATCCAAAAATTCAGTTGTGATGCTTCTGTCACTTTTCATTGGAAACTCATACCTACTTAATTGTTCAAAAATCACTAATTATACTTTCTGCTTTCCAAGCATTTATCATATAAACAGTAGCAATTGTTTTTTTTTTTCCACTCAAGTTAGTTTACAATTTACTGCATTTATGTCTTGCTCAACTTCTTATCTTCATTACATCCATCTGCATACTCAACCTTTGCAATTTCCTCCCTCTTCTACTGCAATAACACAGTATCTCTTTAGAGCCATGCATGGCACAAATGTTTCCAGCACAGTTTACAGCCATTAGATATACTGCTTCTAGTTAAATCCACCACAAAACATACTCTTTATAATTTAATTTTCCACAATAGAAAAAAAATCCATACAAAACACAAAAAGCCTACGTTATCCCAGCATCTACCTAGCCAAAGTCACAGACATCTTTTTCTTTTCTTCCTATTTTAGCAGTCTCTCTGTAGAAGTAGCATATAAATGACATAATGCAGAGCCAGGGTAACACAACAAGGGATGAGGGAGACAGCATGCCTTAACAGCATGTATTGCTTAAGGAAAGAGCTACAGCTGTGTGTCAATCCAGTTGCCCTTATTCTCAGTATATTTGAAATACATGTTTTTTTGTGGGGGGGGGGGGGGGGGGGGTTGTTTGTTTTTTAAACCACCTTTCCAGAATTTATATGGTAATTAGAAGGCAAGCCTTCTGACAGTCCCAAAAATAGGGTCACAAAGATGATCAGAGGGCTAGAACACCTCACCTACAAAGAAAGGTTGAGGAAGCTGAGTTTGTTCAGCCTGGGGCAGAGAAGGCTCTGGGGAAACCTCACTGTGGCCTAAAAGGACTAAAAGAAAGCTGGAGAGTGACTCATTACCAGGGAGCACAGAGATAGGACAAGGAGGGTAACAGCTTTAAACTAAAAGAGGGGAGAACTAGATTAGATATTAGGAGGAAATACTTTACTCAGAGGGTGGTGAGCATTGGCACAGCTGCCCAGAGAAGCTGTGGATGCCCCATCTCTGGAGGTATTAAATCCCAGGTTGGATGGGGCTCTGGGCAGGCTGATCTGGTGGGTGGCAGCCCTGCCCATGCAGGGAGGTTGGATTTAGATGACCTTTAAGGGTTCCTTCCAACAAAACCACTGCATGTTTCTTTGATAATCTGCAACTACAACACAGAGCACCAACAAAGATTCAGGTAAGTAGTATCACTTCTGTTCTTACAGAGTGGGAGCTGTCAGCCAAACTGCTCAGATCTTCACATGGGTCTCAAGAAAATACTTTAACTGCTCAGCCTCTGCAATCATGCAATTTCTTTGACCAGAGCCTCAAGAAAGCAAGCCTTGTGGGAGCCACACACCAAAAATCTTGGCAGCCACAACTAAACTTTGTGGTCACACTGCAACCACAGCACTAGATTTTTCTTTCCCCTTTCAGCTCAAAATCTATACAACTACCTAAATCTCTTTAGTGCGTGTAACACTATAAGGTGATGGAAAATACAGTGATAATAATGGGGTAGCAAAGTCTTTGGCTGCAGCAAATGAGGATGAGCCCAAACGCAGCAGTCACTGACATAGAAATGAAGGAAAAAACTGCTTACCTTTGAAAGGCCTCAGGTAGGCAAGGATCTCCAGCAAGATAACCTTGCCTTCACTGCCAGCCCTTAAATGAGGTCTGGGAAGGGGTGGATCCTGCCTCCAACCTTCCAGTCACTCAATGCACTGCATGCACCTGAGCTGGCCCTGCCTTCCCTCCAGGTGCTCAATCATTGCTTCAGACTTAGCACTTCCACTACAGTGTGCAATAGGCTATTATTTTAAAAAGCCATATAATATAAAGTAATCCAGACCAGACCACATCCAGATTAAGCAGAGAATTATGAGCAGCTTCGGAAAAATTGTTAAATTTATCATACAAAAACTCACACAACCACAACACTAAGAAAAAAAAAGGTTACCAGTCACCACCACCAATTACCCAGCTTTCTCAGACACTTCTGTTTAATCTGCCAACAGTAACAAAAGGTTTTACTCTCAGCTGAACAGAAATATCAAAGCTATCCAAGCCAGAAACAACAGAATTACATCAACACAAAATTCCAGCTGATTAACTACACAGCACTTTATTGACACAGCAACTTAGTGTAGTCCCAATACATCTCTGCATTAGGTGACCATGCTTTTTGCTTCTATAAACTGACAAATTTGTCAACTATTAGACAAAGAAACAAATTTACCAACTAACAGGACACTCCTTACAAGCACCCTGTGGCTCCCACAGCAACTCAGCACATTCCACTCAGTAACTTTGTTTAGAAGAGTTTGCTTTCTGAAGCAGTATTATAATAATCTTCTAGCATAGAGTGACTGAACAAACAGAACCATGGTGGTATGCCATCTTCGTGGATGAAGGGAGAAAATAAGAGATGGAGAAAAAAAGGGATAGATTTATGAATAACTACTGTTTACTAACATGGGTTTATACAGAGGAAGGTCATTACCCATATCTTCAAAATATTTTGAAAGAGTCTTGTCTGTAAGAATGGGAATTTTTAAAAATATAGCTAAGGTCAGATTCCATTGTGAAAAAAACAAAATTATAATTAAGAGCAAAGATAGGCACTATAGTTAAATTATTTCTGTGTCAAGAACTAATTAGCTATCCTAATGATCTGACTCACTGCTGAGGTGACAGTGAGTAATGAAATGACAAAAATTACCAAGGACAATATTACCCAAGTTTGTCAAAATGTGGAGGTTCAAAAACCCTTTTAGGAACTAACAGAACCAGGCAACTTGGTGGTAGCCAGAAGTGTAATACTACTTCATGGACACAAGCATTCCAAACATAACACATTTTAGACACTTCAGCAGACAATTCCTTCACTTCACTTTCTGGAAAGTGTTCCTCTGGCAAACACTGTCTTGTGCTATATTAATAAAAAAACTGAGATAGAAACCATTTTAAGTAGTCAACAAAATGAAAAATTTTTACTTGATTAATGCCAGATCTTCATTTAGAGTAAGGAAGTCTGAAACATACCTACAGTGTAGCAGTTTATTCTTTCAAATTGAAATAAATGCAAAAACTAACATTTCTAATCTCTTCAGCATTTTAAAAGGTGTACTTGGCTTAAACAGCAAACTTTGCTGCAACAACTTTATGAAATAAGAAATAAAATTGAGGTTTGCATGGCAATGTTTCTGTTCAAACTTCAACTATTTATAAACGTAAGAAAATTGTTCAAACTGCTTCTACAGCAATCCCAATTTGAGTAACCATGGAAACAAAAGTATATTCTGAAAATAATCCATGGTCTTCAACAATGCATTCTGCTGGAAGACCATGTATGTTTTACTTGCAACATAAGGCTCCTTGCTCCATGTATGTTTTACTTGCAACACTGATGTATTCTAAGATTCATTTGGGGAAACTGGTCTTCATCCAAACTCTTACATTATATACCTTTATACAGTAGCAGTTGCTGTTGTTTTTATAAGGTAAAACTTCTCCAGCTATTAATCTTAATACAGGAAATTACAATGGGCTACAGGATTTTTACACACTCCAGTATCACCTATGCTGCAGAAACATTTTATTTATTTTCTCTATTGTTGCAGTTAGCTATAAAGCTGAATTACTGGCAGTGATAGTTGAGAGTCCTAATTACCAGAGCTCAGTTGTGAGATCTAATTACCAGCTGTCACACATTTCAACACCATCTCACCTCCTCATATGCAAAAAATAAATCAATATGGGTGCTAAGAGCAGCATTAGCACCAGTCCTCCAGTTTTGCTGAAACTGATGGTAGTATCACTCAAGGTCTTAAAAAAGTTTATCTAAACATCTTTCAATATTTGATTTGGGAGTTCATAAATTGCTCCCATTGGGTGTGCAAAAGATACCTAAGAAAAGAAAGAATACTATCAGTTGGTTTTATATTTGTTAGACTGGGACCTATGTCTCCAGCTTGCTACATTTCCAGCTTGCAGACCTCCACAAAAATCAACAGCAGAGCTTTAGCCTCAATTAGAATGTCACAATCTACACAGGATCAACATAAAAGACAGGATCCATAGTGTCTTATTAAATACACCCTCTCTGCATTCTTCAAGCTCAGAAACCTAGTTGCAATTAACTTACGAAGAGCAGAAACATGGTGCACCCATCACAACTATGATCACTTGACTATTATTCAGCTGTCACTTCATTGTATATATAATCTTTCTCATCAGCTACACTTCAGGAATTCTATGTTCCATTTTTAGAACTTCATAAATGTAATTGAAACTAAACCTGTTTTACAGACTCCAGGCAGGTGTATACAGTGAATTAATACCTTCTTAACTCATTCATAACTTTAAAAGCTTTCTTCATGTGCCACGGATTCACTGTAACAGGACAGTGAATTTCAGTGTTATCATCTTTCAAATCCAAAGGCTTCTGATGGCAAAGCTTGGTGCATCTGGAAAAAAAAAAAAAGTTAAGATTTAAAAAAAAAGTTTTAAAAAAGTCAAAAGGTTAATATTCCTACTCCCTCAGACTATCACTCTGTTTTTGCCACCTTTGTCCTTGGGAGAGTGTGAATGGGACTTGCACATCAGTTTATTCTTTACTCCAGACGATTTTGCTTTTCCTTTTACCGACAGCAGATGATAGAAAGGGAAGCAGGTAAGATTCTCTATCTAGTAATAAGATAGTGACTAACACTACTAAGGTTTACAGAAGCATTCAGGGCTAACAATAAGCTCCACTGTGGAAAACACAAACAAATGCCCTAGAATACTTCCAATACATTCTGAAATAAGGATAGAAGCAGTGGTCCAGTAACTTCTAGTCTACCACCAGTACAGACTGGCAGAACACATTCCATCAGTTTGGTCTCTGAAAGCCAAAAAAACAGAGCTGAGCTCTGTGTGGCCACTGGAACCTTGCTTACTGTTTCACACAGCTTTCAGGTCATCTCCTCTGACAGGAATGCTGTATGATGACTGCTTTAATTCTTCAGGCTTTCCCTAGCAGAATGGTTTTGCTTACCCATTCATTGTACTAAAAAGCAAAAGTGACCAGTCTCTTAGTTCTTGCATCCAGAAACAGTATCAAAATTGCAAGAGGAAAAACCAAACAGCTAAATCACTAGCTCTACCTACAATTAACTCTAAATATAAGAAATAGCTAAGTTCTAGATACAAAGTTCCATAGGAAAACAATTATGTTGAACTGTCCAAATGGCAAACACATTTTTTTAATCCAGGTCAATGAGTTTGGTGTTTACAATCACAATGCAAATTACCTCATTAACCTACTTAGAAAATACCCAGGATCAATAACGTGTCCACCTGTACTATCATAACTTTATTCCAAACTGGAAATAAGCAAAATACATTTGGCCATTAAAGTCAGTAGCAGTGGGCAACCAGCCTTGGTGCATCAGGGGTCTGATTCAGATAAAAACCTCACTTACCTGCTTTGAGCAAGAATTAAACTTAGCACATGCACTGACACCCAGAAATCCAACCCCCCCTTATCACAGAATCATTTGATTTGGAAGAGATCTTTAAAGGTCATCTAGTTCAACTCCCCTGCAATGATGAGGGACACCTGCAGTTAGATTAGGCTGCTCAGAGCTCCATCCAGCCTGATCCTCAGCATCTCCATCCACCACACCTTCAGGCAATCTGTTCCAGTGCTTCACTACACTTGCCATAAAAAAACCCACCTTACATTCAACTTAAAACCTCCCCTCTTAGATTGAAACCATTTCCCCTTGTCCTACCACATCAGATTCTGCTGAAGAGTCTGCGCCTTCCTTCTTATAGCCCTCCCCTCTAGATACTGACAGGCTGCTTTCAGGTCACCTCATAGCCTTCTCTTCTCCAGCCTGAACAGCCCCAGCTCTCTCTGTCTGTCCTCGTAGGGGACGTGTTCCATCCCTGGGATCATTTTTGTGGCCTTCCTCTGGACACACTTCAACATGTGTCTCCTGTATAGAATCACAGAATGGCCTGGGTTGCAAAGGACCACACTGCTCATCTAGTTTTCAACCCCCTGCTATGTGCAGGGTCACCAACCAGCAGACCAGGCTGCCCAGAGCCACATCCAGCCTGGCCTTGAATGCATCCAGGGATGGGGCATCCACAGCCTCCTTGGGCAACCTGTTCCAGTGCCTCACCACCCTCTGAGTGAAAAACTTCCTCCTGATATCTAACCTAAACCTCCCCTGTCTCAGTTTAAAACCATTCCCCCTTGTCCTATCACTACCAACCCATGTAAACAGCCGTTCCCCCTCTGTTTATACAGGAGTACTTGCTCCCTTCAAGTACAGGAAGGCCACAATGAGGTCTCCCCAGAGCCTTCTCTTCTCCAAGCTAAACAACCCCAGTTCCCTCAACCTTTCCTCACAGAAGAGGTGCTCCAGCCCTCTGATCATCTTAGTGGCCCTCCTATGGACCCATTCCAAGAGTTCTGCATCTTTCCTGTGCTGGGGGCCCCAGGCTGGACGCAGTACTGCAGATGGGGCCTCACAAGAGCCGAGTAGAGGGGAACAATCACCTCCCTCTCCCTGCTGGCCACCCCTTTTTAATGCAGCCCAGCACACAGTTGGCCTTCCGGGCTGCAAGCGCACACTGCTGGCTCATGTCCAGCTTCTCATCCACCAGGACCCCCAAGTCCTTCTCTGCAGGGCTGCTCTCAAGGAGATGCTCCCCCAGTTTGTATAAATACAGTCTTCACAAAGAACGGCCAACAAAGTAAGATCCCTCCACAGAACTGACACCAGTCACCGCTTACTGCACTGTACCATGGCACAGCAACACCAAGTTTCTTGCTCAGTTGTTAGAACGATGCAGCTCGTGGCCAAAAGGAGCCAAGTGACAAAGCAAAGAGCACGGACACGAGTTGTCGTGCAGAGGGAAAAAAGACGCCACCTGGTATAACTCCTTAATTCTGTGACATACGCAGCGACGAGCATGCAAAAAACACCACGAATCAGCGAGAGATCAGCGAGAGCAGTTCAAAGCGCTGCCGACTAACGGGCCGGCAGAGCCCTCCGCTAATGAAACCGCCGAGTTATCAAGTGTGACACGAGGAGGCGGCACCTCCTTCCATCCCCACGAGCACAGCGGGTGCCGGACGGACACATCCGCGCACACCGTACGTGACACACAGGTGCGCTCGGAGCGGCGCAGAACGGAGCTGCCCAGGAGCCCGGAGCCGCTCTCCCCCACGTTCTACCGGAGGGCGGCCGGGATGCAGCGCAGCCCCGCGTTCCTTTCCTTTCCTCCCGCACAGCCGCTGACTCAAACGAGAGAGCGAACGGCATATGGAGAAATCAAGAGGAAAAAAATAATAAAAAATAAAAAAAACACTAAATCTCCCATAAGGGTGAGGCCCGCCCGCAGCCCTCACCGCGTGGCTCAACCGAGCTCCGCCGCCGGTCCCCCATCCCCAGCCAGCGCTCGGGCCCGACTCCGAGCCCGCAGCCCGCCCGCCTCCCGCCGCACTCACACGGGCGGCAGCAGCATCTCCATGGCGGCTCCGCTCGGCCTTCCTCAGGGTAACGCGGGCGCCGCGCGCTGCCGCCAGCACCATGCCAGCCGCTGCCGGGTGCCGGCTGCTCCCGCCCGGCGGAGCCCCGCTGCCCTCCGGCCCGCCGGGAGCCGCCGGCGCTGCCCACTTCCGGGGCCCCGCCCGCAGGAGGGCCGGGCAGCAGCGCGCAGCCGTAGTGGAGCCGTGCGAGCAGCCGGCCGGTGGAAGGTTCGGTACCTGCCGGCAGCCCCGAGGTGATGCTGAGGAATGGGCTGGGTGAGGGAGGGCGGTGTGTCTGTGTCTGGATGTTGCTGCTTTGTTTGTTTTGTTTGTTTTTAACAATCTGTGTCATCTCATTTGTGTCCAGGTCTGGAGCACCCAGTGCAAGAAAGACAGGATTGGAGAGGGTCCAGAGGAGAGCCACGAAGATGATCAGGGGACTGGAGCACCTCCCCTATGAGGACAGGCTGAGGGAGCTGGGCTTGTTCAGCCTGGAGAAAAGAAGGCTGCGGGGTGACCTCATTGCAGCCTTCAGTACCTAAAGGGAGCCTACAAACAGGAGGGGAATCAACTCTTTGAAAGGGTTGATAACTGCAGGACGAGGGGAAATGGTTTGAAGTTGAGGGAGGGGAGACTGAGGTTGGATGTCAGGGGGAAGTTCCTTACAGAGAGAGTGGTGAGGTGCTGGAACAGCTGCCCAGAGAGGCTGTGGATGCCCCATCCCTGTAGGTGCTCAAGGCCAGACTGGATGGGGCCCTGGGCAGCCTGGGCTGGTATGAAATGGGGAGGTTGGCGGCCCTGCCTGTGGCAGGGGGGTTGGAGCTTCATGATCCTTGAGGTCCCTTCCAACCCTGGCCATTCTGTGATTCTCTGATCTCTGGAGGCCCCTTCCAAACCCTACAGTGCTGTGATTTTAGTTCTAGTCACTAATTAGGTTAGTTTCTTATGAAAGCTAATGAAATGTTAAACTAAATGCATTTTAATTTATAATATAATGTTTGCCGATCTCTTTCGTGGAAAATGCAATTTTAGTTTCCTTCTCAAGTCCTCTGTGTTGATGGTTGGTTTGGGAACGCTTAAAAAAAATTAAATGTATTTCCACAGGGGGGTTTTCTAAATGAAATCATCGCTGCTGTTGGTGCTGTTTTTATGAAGCCTGGGCTTTTCATTCTTGAATTTGTCTCAACAGATGAGCAGGTCTGCCGCTGGATTGTGTTGGAGAAGACGAGCTGCTTGTTAAAGATTTGAAACAAACAACAAAACCCACTTACATGGCAGTCAGCTCCAAAGGGATCAGCTGTAGGAGTGCACGCTCAGCTGAAGCATTACAAGTACCCCTGTGTGCTTGTCTCATAGTGCTGGTGAGGTCTGAGCCCATCAGTTGTGCCCATGGGCGGCTGGTCGCTGTCATGTCACACGTTCACGTTTCTGTATCCCAGGGTAAACTCATAAGGCGAGCCCCCTAACTCTTAGCTATCCATCAAGTGAATCTTACTAGTAATAGACTGCACTGTGTTGAGAGATCCAAGATGTTGATCATGAAGTCATTGTAAACTTGTGTGGAAGCTGATGAGAGAATGCTTTTGCACACTACTTCCATATAGGTCCTGTAGGCACACAGACAGCTGCAGGTTCTGCAGCCTGTTATCACGGCAGAGCTACTTAATAACGTTCATTCCTAAGTGAACATTAAGCCTTTCAAAACTCTGACTTCTGTCATTTTGTTCCAGTGTTATTTTAGCTTTTAAGCCAAATGTCTGATGATAGCAGAAGTAACTTTTGATGCAGAACATCAAAAACAAACACAAATAGAACAGGAATCTTTTTTATTTGTTTGTTTTTCTGCAGTTATGTCTTTGCACTTCAGTGAACATGAAAGAAATCGTATACAGCTGTAACAAAAATGACTGCATCCAAATTGCCTGGTTTTGGCTTACAAGTCTAGCCATGAGAAAAGGCATTTGAATAGCATTTGGAATTTTATGAGATTCTATTTGATCCAATGCTGCTTCTGCTTAGAAAAGAACTCAGAGAAAAAAAAAACAACCAACATTTAAATATGGGGATATATAGGCAGCTTTGAAAGGAAATAGGCTATGTTTCTTAACAGAGATGAAGCAGCTGTTTGTTTATACAGCAGCAATTCAACTCATCACATTTACTGAGAAAATTCAGTCTTGTGGTTAAGTCTGCCCTTGTAACATTTGGACCCTTCCCACTTGTTATAGTGTTCAAAAAGAATGCTGACAATGCTTATCAACAATCGCATAGTTCTTCAGATATACTGACACTAAAAGTACTCTGCTAATAGAAGCTACACCTCAGCAAAGTATATCTACTGAAAAGGAAGTTATGCCAGCAAAGCTCTGCATTCTAGCAAGCTTGTTCCACAAGCTGAAGACCTACACATGAAAAGCAATCCTAGTAAAAATGAATGCAGCTGCATATGAGCATTTTTAAGGGATCACTCACCATGCTGCTGTGGTCACACAAGAATAAGTCTCTTAACAGGTTGGAAATTGAAATGAGGAATAGCAAAACAGCTGCTATCAAAAATAAATTGCACTGTGACTAAAGTTAGTTAAATATGACAAGAAATGAATAAAAATTTTTAAATATTTTCTAGCATTATTCCTCCACTTGAATAATTGCACCAAGAATCACAGAATTGTGGGGGTTGGAAGGGGCCTCAGAGATCATTGAGTCCAGCCCCTCTGCAAAGCAGTCTCCCTACAGCAGGCTGCACAGGTAGGCAACCAGGAGGGTCTTGAAAATCTCCAGAGAAGCAGAATCCACAACCTCCCTGGGCAGTCAGTTCCAGTGCTTCATCACCCTCACTATGAAGAAGTTCCTTAATGAAAATAAGTGATTTCTAATATTTATCCTTAGAGTTCATGTTGCTTATAATAATAACGATAAAAATGAGTAGTTAGGAACTGGGTTTTCAGAGTTTGGACATGACATCATTCCCTAAAAGACTTGATATAGCATGTAGTCTAGTAAACAGGCTTTAAATGATCCAATCCTAGTTTTGGAAAAGAGAGCCAATGGTAAGAAGCTTCTGACTTCTGAGCAATGGATAAATTAGGTACTGGTGATCAGTGCTGAACAGTAAAGTGTTCTTGGTAAATTACACATCCACTTTAGTGTCATGGAAGTGAGGAAGTCCGGGTGCAAGAAAGCATTACAAGGAAACCAGAGTAGGTTGTGGCTTTGATTCATATTAGTAATGCAAAGTACCCAGGCCCAAAGTAGAGATCAATGTGAGCAAGTCTGAGGCCCAGTGCTGCAAAGGTTTGGATTTCACATGTGTGTATCTGAGATGCCTGTGAAAGAGGTGGCCCAGGCTCTCAGTCTCATACCTGCAGGCTTGAGATGCATCCTCTGCACTGGATAAGGCAGTCGTGGCTCTGTGCTCAGTGGGTTCAGTTCACTAAAACAGCAGAAAACCCATAAAAAAAAAAATTACTAATTCAACTTGTAGCTGTTAGATTCATGCAAACAGGAAACCACAGCAGGGATTTCAAAAGGGAGGCTGAATCATTCCACTCAGCAGAAACCCATACTTAAATCAAGCAAAGCTCCACCCATCAACACAGAGTTATGCCTTACTGAAGTTCTGTACAGTTTTTGTGTACAATCTACACGCACACAAAAGGCTTTTCAACGTCTTGTTCTTAGCAAATGATATATCATGTGGATAAGCATGCTCTTATGGTAGCCTTCTTGTTCTAGACATTATCTCAGAGATTTTGTTTTCCTGATCATTTTGCTTAAAAGAAACCAAATGTATATATTATTATGTTTGTTCATACTTGTCTAACATGTCAAAACGTTATTTTCCTGTAGAATGAAGCAAAATCCTTTTCTACATAGATAATAGCTGTAAGGTATTTTATTTAGCTGATGGAAGTCCCTCACAGCCAATATACTTTTGCAGCAATGTTGTAAAGTAATTCAAACCAATTCAGTCAACTATTACACAGCTTTTTGAGAAGAAAACATGTACAGCTAATGAAAGAAATTAAATTACATTCAACCAATTATTATACTGCCATCTAGTGCTTACTGAATGTACAACTGTACAGAGAAATTCTATTGATTTCATCGAAGCATAAAGGCATAGACTATCCTGAATTGGGGCCAACAAAGTCCAATCCCTGGCTGCACACAGAATTCAAACCTAATGCCTGAGAGCATTGTCTAAATGCTTCTTGCACTCCAGCAGCTCGGTGCTGTGACCGCTGCCAGTTCCATGCCTTCTCTGCTTCAGTAGTTCGTGGTTCCTACAATTGGCTTATAGCAAAAGAAGAGTTCAGCTCACACATTGTGAATATAGACATGCATACAGGGAGCTTACCTAAGAGCAGCAACTGGGAGGAATTTAAACTGTGAAAAGTGACAGAAAATGCTGAAAGAATCAATTTGAATTGTGATCGTTTTGCACACACATAAATAAGCTTGGAGGACCAGTACTTGAGGACCTACTTCAGGGACATCCAAATGTAGATTGAGAAAGAGCAAGTGGGATATAGTTCACACAGTGTACAATTTCTTTCTTTGTACAACGAGGCAATGAAATCAAAGACATTAAAATATTAAAAGATGATATGAATGGGCTTTCCACAGGTTGTTAATAGAAAGCGAAAAGCATAGCTAGCTGTTGTAGGAGAAACTGAGTTAATAGAATCATAGAATCATAGAATGGCTTGAGTTGGAAGGGACATCAAGGATCATCAATCTGCAACCCTGCTGCCACAGGCAGGGCTGCCAACATCCAGTTCTAATACTAGACCAGGCTGCCCAAGGCCCCATCCAACCTGGCTTTTATGCATAGTTTATGCATAGTTTATGCAAGCTAGTTCCTATCAAGTTGATTTTATGATCTTTGAAGAAAATATTCGGACAACAGAAATATATTTGTGGAAAACAAAACCTATTTTTTTTCCTTGGAATGTCATTCTCTATCTTTATTTTAATTTTACCCATTGTTCTCTTGAGGCAAATTATCTCCGATATTCCTCTTTTTCCAAGAAAATCACCCTGCCATGCTATCTAGACCCAAATATTTTCAGAAATAGTTCTGCATTTCCCTTTTCACGTATGGTTTAGGTATATGCTTGTCCTACTGTGATACTTCTATAACACAGTATAAAAAAAGATGTGAATTTGAAACATCAGAAGAAATTCATAGTTAAAAATGACTCTATATAGTGTAAACTTTTTGCCCAGCTAAGTAGGTGGTTGCTTAAGCCTCAAAATATTTAAAACAAATTCATCTTTAACTCAAGGTAAATGGTACGTTGAAATATTCATTTCTAAAGTTTAATTTATACTTCTGTTGTAAATCTCTAAAAATACATGTGAAATTAAGAGTTTCATCCGTTATCGAACCTCTATTTATTTGCTCTTAAATACAGCTGGAAATTTGGTAGAGTAAAAAAAGCAAGAGTGCTCATTCTTTTCTTCACAACTCTTCCATTCACTGACATTATGTCCTTTGTCTCACCTGCCTTAAGCAGTCCAAATTGTCTTTCCATAGAGGTTTATCTAGCTATTTTCATCAGTTCTATATCTGGACTCCTTTATAAACCTACAGGACGTTTTGCTAAGTTGTTTGTACTAATAAAATAGAATTATCCTATGGCCACAGCAAGCTTTCACCTTTCAAATTTGTATATTAATTTGAGAAGGACTGAAAGAGTTTTTATTAAAACCAGTGCTATGCTCTTCTCTTCAATAACTTGCATTTAAAGGCCACAAAAATTTTAACAGATACTTTATTTATGAAGCTAAAGCTTCATAGCAAGTGGCGGAGTTTGGTTGGATGATTTATACCACATATAAACAGTCCCACGGAAAGCCTGCAGGAAATGTATAGTTTGCATTGTATGAAAATCAGAAGCTAAATATGGAGGGAAAGATTTCTTTTTCACATGTGTTCAACAGTGGACTGGATTTTTTTTTTAATCTCCACAGGATTTTAAGTACTTACAGGAGCTTGAAATAAATAAGTACCCATGAAGTGTCTGTAATTTAGAAAATACACTTCATTTACTGCAGTATGACTGTCAGTCAGGATTGTTAAAACCAATTCATGCAAACACAAGCGTCTTTACTGTTTTATTTACCTTTCCACTTCTCATTTGTATTCTTATTCCTTGTAGGATGTGTCACAAGCCCATGTTCTCAGAGCAGACTGTTTTTACACAGAGCTGAATATAGTGTAAGTACTAATTGTACCTGCAGTATGAATAAGAAACAGCAATAATAATTACACCTTATAGCTTGATGTGAAAAGGCTGTTTCCATTCATGCCAAATTTAAAATAAAATTGAGAGGAACAAAAGTAGGTATTAGGGCTCTTTGTGAAAGTTAGTGCCCAAATATTGTAATTATTGCTGACACGGAAGAGGTTATGCCTAAGCGTAGGATTTAATCCCGGGTTTCTAATCTATGCTAGTTTTCCATAAAGGCAGTCTGCAAATAAAGACATCATAGCACAGAATTGTTGGGCCATACTATATCTTTCTGCCTTAGCTGTAATACAGGAATGGGCCTAACTCAATGTATTTTAGGCAATGAAATTTGCCTCAGGAGAAGATTTTCAAGTTGGGTGCACTAAAGCAACAATATCTGTGACATCTGTCAGAAGATGGAACTGGAACTGAACGCTAGAGAATCTTAAAAAGCTTACATCATCTTACATCATCAAAACCTTACTTACATCAGAAAAACCTCTCACAATAAAAATTACAGTGAATCCACTGTAAAACAATATGCTCTTCTCTTCTAAGAACCAGGTACCCGAACTATCCACAATCCACGGAACTGGAGCATTAAGTCTTTAACCCCCAGTGCACTACATGATAATTCCAAGTGATGAATCAAATCCCTGATTTAAGGTGTCTTGATTCATAAGTGTTTGAACAACTGTTCTAAATTGCTTAATGTTTTTGATTGATATGTCTCTTGATATCTTTTAGTGAGAACTATTGGTGATATGTGGGTGGTTGGACTGGATGATTTTGTAGGTCTTTTCCAACCTTGGCGTTTCTGTGATTTTTGAGATTTTGTGATTCTCTTTCCCCCACGTTGTTTCACATCAGATATCGTCGTTGCCAAGTTCACAATGCAAACCCACTGAAAACAAAAAGGACAAGGACATTTGCGAAAGCAAAATGCAGGGAAATAGATATGCAGTTGACCATTTTATTTGGTTGTAAGTCATCACAAGATGATGTGTGACTTTCATTAAAAAAAAAAAAAAAAAAAGAAGAAGTTTGGGATTGAGTGCACTCTCAGTAAGTTTGCAGACAACACCAAGTTGGGAGGGAGTGTTGATCTGCCTGAGGGGAGAAAGGCACTACAGAGGGATCTGGATAGACTGGATTGATGGGCCAGGGTAAACCAAATGAGTTTCAATAGGGCCAAGTGTCGGGTCATGTATTGTGATCACAACAACCCCAGAAACCCGACAGGCTTGGGGAGGAGTGGCTGGAAAGCTGCCTGATGGAAAGGGACCTTGGTGTACTGATGGACAGTTGGCTGAATATGAGCCAGCAATGTGCCCAGGTGGCCAAGAAGGCCAATGGCATCCTGGCTTGGATCAGGAATGGAGTGGTGAGCAGGACCAGGGAAGTCATCCTGCCCCTGTACTCAGCATTGGTGAGGCCTCACCTCGAGTGCTGTGTTCAGTTTTGGGCACCTCAGTACAGAAAGGACATGGAGGTGCTGGAGCAGGGCCAAAGAAGGGCAACAAGGCTGGTGAAGGGCTTGGAGAATATGGCCTACGAGGAGAGACTGAAGGAACTGGGGCTGTTCAGTCTGGGGAAAAGGAGGCTGAGGGGAGACCTTATTGCTCTCTTTCAATATCTGAAGGGTGCTTACAGCGAGAGCGGGGTTGGTCTCTTCTCACTGGTGACAGCTGACAGAATGAGGGGAAATGGCCTCAAGTTGTGCCAGGGGAGATTTAGGTTGGATATGAGGAAACACTTCTTTGCAGAAAGGGTTGTTAAGCACTGGAATAGGCTCCCCAGGGAGGTGGTTGAGTCACCATCCCTGGATGTGTTTAAGAACCATTTGGACGTGGTGCTCAGGGACGTGATTTAGCGGAGTGTTGTTAGAGTTAGGGTAGGATGGTTAGGTTGTGGTTGTACTCCATGATCTTTAAGGTTTTTTCCAACCTGAGTGATTCTGTGATTCCTCAAAAAAAGTTTAACGCTATTTTGATTTTTAAAAACAGCCACGTTCCCGTGCAGGCCGTGCCAGCCCAGCTAACCCGTCGGCGTGGCTGAGCACCTTACAACAGTAACACCGCGCGCCTCAGTGCGGCCGCAGCCCCGCCCCGCATCCACCAGCGGGCGGAGCTGGGCCTGCGCCTGGCGGAACCGCCGCTTAAAGGCGGGCGGGGGGAAGCGGGCAGGGCTGCGGAGATGGCGGTGACGGGGCGGCGGCGGGACTTGGATAACGTGAGCGCGGGCGGAGCGGGGCCGGGGCGGCTCTGCAGGGCGCGGGGGCGGAGTGTCGGCGCTCGGGAGCGGGGCCGGGCTTCTGTGCGAGGCGGTGTGGGCACGGCTGGCCGTGGGGAGCGCCGAGCTGGGCGCCTGCCGGTGGGGCTCGTCCGCTTCTGGTTCTTTCTTCCGCTTTTTACTTATTTTTTGCTCTTCGCCGAGCGCCTGAGGCCTGCGCTTCCTCTCAGTGCCGGCGGCGGAAGAGCTGCCAGCCCGCTTCGGGAAGCGAGGGGTTTCCCTGTGGGGTGCGGAGCTGGGCGTGAGGTGCCGCCCGCGTCCGGCTGTGCTGGGCTTCCTTGTCAACACGCTTATGTTATTTCTCGTAAACACAGCCTGCTGCTTCTCCTATCGCAGCGACTGTGAACGTGGCGTTTATGCAACAGTTCGTGCTGCGGTTTCATCTACATCAGGAGACCTGTTCTTCGTGTGTTCTGATCGCTACGGCTTCTAATGGGTGCGGTTTTAGCAAGCCTTAATTGAATGAAGCCTGCTGTTGACATCGTTAGGGTGTTTCTTAGCTTTGCATCTCCACAGTTCTTGTGGTTGCCTTGCTGAGCAGCCCCCATCCAGGAGGCTCTATCCTCCACTGTACTCAATGGAGGTTGTGGATGCCCCAGCCCTGGAGGCATTCAAGGCAGGAGGATGTGGCTCTGGGCAGCCAGGTGTAGCGATTGGCAACCCTGCACATAGCAGGGTGTTGAAACTAGATGATCATCGTGGTCCTTTTCAACCCGGGCCATTCTATGTGGATTGTAGCTGGCTTCACAGCAGTCAGATGCATTCTGATAACGCTGTGTTGCTGTATTTTGGGAGCAGTGAGCTCACCTTTTCCCATCAGGCAGGAGAAGTCCTGACTAATGCTTGTTGCCTTCCTCTGAGCAGTGAGCTGCTGGCTACACTGGTGTGTATGAGGTAGGATTGAGTGGAGATGGGTTTGTGGCTGGGGTGCCTGTCCTGAGTGCTTTCTTCCAGAGTTGAAAATCATTCCTGACATGATGTAACAGGGATGGAGCGTTTTTTGTACTTCTACTTCTGAATTTTAAGTTAGTAATGTAAAAAGGAGCCATAGCATTTCTAGACTTAAAGGTCTACTGTGAAAGCTCACTATACCAGGTGAGTATTCCAGCAAGGGCTGTTTACATTCAAAGGCCGTTGTAAGTATAACTTTGTAAAGGACTCAAACAGGTGAGGAAGCCCTATTTGCACCCTGTAGTTAGGTGAGCAAGGCATTTGTTGTGCTAAATTAAAACTAAATGCTGGCTGAAGTAAGCCCAAATGACTACTTCCTTTGTTGTAGTCAGATGCCTATAGATGAAACAACACTTAGGAGCCCATCTCTTCCTATTCTGTCTTAGTAAATAGTTATTTCAGGCCACAAGTTTTACTTTGTTTTTCTATTGTGTCCACAAGGAAAGACTTTTTTTTTCTTCCACTCATGCTTAGGTTATTCTTATTATTTTTTTGCTTAAAAAAAAAAAAAAACAACACAAAGACTTCAGGAGAATTACATAGTTGAGATAGCTGAGTGGAAAATGGAGTTAAAGAAACCCCAGTATTTGGCAGCACTGTGTCTCAGAAAGGCTTTATATTCTTTGGTGATGGCAGAGAATGTCTTGTCCAGCCCTTAGTGGCATCTTTCTGAACTGATTCTTCATCCTTGCTTGGATTTGGTTTGAACCATTGCTGCAAGTGTTTGATGTGTTGGTGGCTGAATCACTTGGGACTGAGCTTGCATTTGTTAATGGTGTACAACAACTGTTTCTTTGCTTGTAACTTTACTTGCACAAATGTGTGAATAACAGATTTACAGTACCTTGATAAAATATGAGGATGACTCTAAGACTAAACTTCCTTAAAACTGAGATGATGCCAGGAAGTAGACTCAGGTTAGGTTCCTCTGGGTTTGAATTTGCTTAGAACTTAAGAGCATGTATCTTGAGATACTGATCTTGTTCTTTTTTCCATAGCTGAGACAACAGGAAATTGTTCTGACTTCACTTCTAGAGCTTATTTGTGTTTACTTCTCCCTTCTTCCTCTGCTCCAGGGCTCCTTGGAAATAACACAGAGTTTAGAAGATGAAGCTCTGTTGGATGCACCGCTTATATCGTCTCATACACTATGTTCTCAACTAAGGCCAAGATTTCATCCTATCCCAGTAGTTCTC